>NC_050573.1:226300940-226615940 GCF_011100635.1 Trichosurus vulpecula
CTGATTAGAATGTAAGAATCTTTCCCTTGCTTGCATTTATATCCCCAGTGCTTAGGGCAATGTCAAGCAAATAATACATGCTTAATAAGCTTGTCATCTATCTATTATATGTCTTTTTTTTCTATCTATCCTGTTAAATACTAAAGATTATGTAAGATTTTACTGTTAGTTTATATGTTTATTTGATTGTTTTTGCTGACAGTTATTAAGTTTATCATAAAATATTTTCCACAAAATATAATGGGAAATTAGGTTTTCCTTATGGTGGGTGTACACGGGATGCAGAACTTAATATTCTGCTAAATTGTTTAGAAGCATTTCTAAATCTAGAGCTTTCCTCAAATTAATATATTCAATTTAGAAAACTATGAAACATTAAGGCTTCTAGACAACTTGTCACTTAAAAACTAATAATGCCTGGCTTGTGATAAAGAAAATCTATAAAACTGTATGTTGAGATGTACCATTAATTGACAAGCCTCTTGAATTTTATTCATACTTTTCTTTCCATTTAACATAAAGTTACAAAAGAACAGCTATCATTTACATGATGTTTTGAGGTCTGCACAACATTTTACAAATATCTCTCTTTATCCTCGTAACAATTATGGGAGGTAAGTGTTATTATTATTATTTCCACTTTAGTGATGAGGAAATTGAGGCCAATAAAGGCTAAGTGACTTTTCTGGGGTCACACAGTGAGCAAATTATTGAGATCAAATTTGAACTCAAGTCTTCCTGACTAGTCCTCTAGTTCTCTATCTACTGCACCTCCTGTTTTTCGAATGGTAGTTTCCAAAAGAGCAAACTATGATGACTTTTGGTTTAGGATATATAATTCTTTAAAAACTTTCCAGGGTCAGACAATTATACCATTTCCAAGTTCTTTCTATATCAAGCACTGTGGAGGAAATAACAGAAGCACAGTAAGCCATAGTCCCTTCTCTTACAATGAAATCATAGGATTAGAAAATTTATAGCTAGAAGGGACCTTCAAAGCCAGTCAATCCATTTCCATCATTTTAGAGATAAAGAAACTGATGCACCAGGAGGCTAAATGATTTGTCCAGGATGACACAGCTAGTAAGTGTCTGAGATGGGATCTGAACTCAGGTCTTCTAGACTTCAAGTCCACTGTCCCATTTATTATGCCATGCTGCCTCTCATTAAGAAGATTTTCTGAGTCTATAATTCTCACTGTGGAACCAGCTGTTTAATGCCCTGAAACAAAATAAAAGATAGTATAATTAAATCCTAAGTAGTGTGGCCCAATCATATCTCCTAAAATGGAAGTTGAAGTAGTTGGAAATTAGATTGAGCTTTGACTTCAAGGACAGATGATAAGAGAGAAGAACATGGATGTTTGAGTTAGGGGGAGATCATGAACAAAGGAATAGAGGCGTACTTTAGTAGCCTATGTATGGGATTCATAAAGTAGATGGACACAGTATGTATGTCAAAGATATGTAATCTTCCTAAGACAAAGATCTAATTATATTAAAACCTTTTAGTGCCTCCCTACTGCCTTTAGAAAAAGGTACAAATTCCTTAGCCTGGCACTTAAGGTTCTCCATAATCTTGCCAAAATCTGTCTTTTCCAGCTTTATTTCATACTGCTTTCCTTTCGGCCAAGCTTGGCTATTAGCCCATCTTGAAAGTCAACATTCTCTCTTTTCTGGACTGCCCTCTGTCCTCTTCCCCTAATATCAGAATTCTTATCTCTTTCCAGGCACAATTGGAGGACTTATCCAGGGAAGCCTCCCTTGATTATTCTAGTTGTTAGCTTCTTTCTCATTCCCTACTTTCGGAATCCTTATCTCCCTAAAGGCTCAACTAAGGTGCTGCCTACTCTGGGAAGCCTTCCTTGATTCTTCTAGTTATTAGTACTTTCTCTCCACAATCACCTCAAGAGAATTAGCTTTGAAAAGACCCTCCATAAGCCATGGAGTTCAACTGACACTGAGCAAGAATCCACTTTAAAACATTTCTCAGAAGTCTGGTCTCTTTCATGAAAACCTTCAGTGAGGAATAATGTATAATGCATCCAAATCCAGTTCATACCATTTTTGGATAATTGTAATTGACAGTTTTACCTTATATCAAACCTAAATTTATTTCTCTGTAACTCTGTAACTTTGCTCTGCCTAATCCCTCTTTCTCACAATAGCCCTTCAAATGCTTGAAGATATCATGTTATCTCCTAAGTCTTTTTTTTCCTAAACTAAACATGCTTAGTTTCATGAATGATTCTCTTGCAATGATTCTCTTGGACTCTCTAGGTTTTCATTGTCCTATTTAAAAATGCAGCAATCAGAACTGGACACAATGCCTCAAACATACTCTTGAATATAACATGGCAGATGATTTGACTGTATCCTATGTCGTATATGCAGGTAAATGCGTAAACATTGCATAAACATTGGATTCCCCCAGTAGAAACTATAAGTTCCTTGAGGGCAGGAACTGGTTTTGTGTGTGTGTGTGTGTGTGTGTGTGTGTGTGTGTGTGTGTCTGTCTGTCATAAGCTTCCTAATACAGTGACAATTTGCACATAGTAGGTACAATAATAGTGACTTGAATTTAATAAGTTGAATAGTTGATAAGGATAAACAAGGAAATGTCCACAATCACATACCACTTGATTTATTCTTTTATGTACAGGTTCTGTCTTTTTTGACAAGATTGTAAACTCCTTGAGGGCAGCAGGCTCTTTGTCAAATATTTCTGCCTCTCCTATATCATGTCCTACATAAATGTCCATTAATTAATACAGCAACTATTCAACCTTAATTGTAAACTAAGGAGACTTTTTAATAATCCCATTTCCTTAAAGGTGGCAAATTAGTAAAATGTTTTTCTGCCATTGCATTAATTTTGTTTGTTTAGGTAGCTGGTGGCAAGATTTAAAAAATGGTTTCACCAAGTGAAACACCCTAGAGAAAAATCATCTCATCGTTCTCAAACAAACAAGTGTGATCTCTTGATAATCAACCTTTTGTTTGGGATGCAAAGGGTGTCCCTTATGGCTATACTAATCCCATCCTTCACTCCTGTATGTATCTCTCACTCAACAAGGGAGCCTATTCTGCTATGGCTACAGAAAAACACCCAGCTGTTCCAACTTCTTCAGTTGGCAACAAAGATACAAACAGACAGACAATTTAAAAATAAATTATGGCCATTAGATCTCTTTAAATTTTCAACAGTGCTTTCATTTAAACCTTCATTAGCACCCAAGCAATGGCTTAAGAATCATTAAAAGCTGTTTAGCAATGGCCACCCTAATGCCCAGAGGACCAGCTTAAGGATAATGTTCCAAGTCTTCTTTTGCACCTGCTTGGTCCCAGCCTAATTAGCACTAGCTCTTGGGAACTGCTAACCTCCACTATTCTTCTCCCTCCATTTAACAAGGATAGCCTTCTCTTGTAACTTCTGGGAATGTAATGATCATGCAATTATCTTACTAAGCATCTAAACATTTTGATAAGCAAATCAAGAGCTAGGCTGCAAAGCCCAGAGCAGTCACCTTCCACCTAACTAGATGCCAGTTAGAGGAGAATAAGGGAAAGATTAAAAATAAGCATGTAAACAAGTGTGTTCTCACTTTAATCATGTAATTTCATCCCTATGACAGGGTTTTAAATTTCACTTCACAATTCTAATTCTCAAAAAAGCTGATAAAACTGCACTAAAATGAAGTCCACTTGTTAAGCCTAAGTAAGAAGAGCTTGGTAAACAGCATCTCCCTCTGGATATATTGATGTCATAGTGCGTCAAAGCTCTGGGAGTCAGGATGAGCTAATCAATCCCCAAGAGAATCAGTTTGGATCTGGAGTCAAGTGGTAAGACCCTGATGAAAAACATAGCATATTAAATGCACACCTGGACACAAATGAGACAAGCTACCACAAATCTAAGAGTTTTGACTTCCATTATTACAAAGAATGAGAACTAATCCTCTACAGTAAGTTTCACCCTTGAATAAATTTGGAACCTTACTATTTTTCAAATAGAGCATTCCTTCCAGGCCTTGCAATACGGTTTCCTGTAATTCTGTGTAAGTCACTGGTTGAATTTATTATCAACACCCCAAGACCCCTTCTCATTCACATTTTCACATGCACACAAAAATCTGTAACATACTGTTTTCCAAAGTAAAAACTGGGTTTCCTTGAAATTTTGTCCACATATCACCAATGGGTTATAAACTATACCTTGCTGTACCAGGATTAATAAATTCACCTAGTACCATTCCAACAAGGGAGAATAGAAGGCAGGAAGCATGTAACTGATACAGAGCCAAAACAAGTGGAACTATTTATTTACCTCATCAAAGCTTCTCATGTTGTTCCTTTGGAAACAGCAGGGATCTTTATTTGTGCCAATAGGATACAGGATTCCACAGCACCCTAATATGGTTTCCAAACTATGTAAGCAATTACCAGGATAAAGACTAGAGTAGGGACGTGGGGAAGATAGAACACTGTTTTATTTTTAAAATGATTTAAAAATCCACAAAATCCTATTCAAGACAAAAAATCCTTAATGTTTACAACCCATACACTTGAAGGTGAAAAATAACTGCAACATTATTTTTAAGAGTGGCAGTATATTAAATAACATTTGAAGAATTTAAATTATGAGATCTATGCCTTATTTTATGTCTTCCATGATAAAACAGGTGCTAAATAATACTGAAATGACTTTAGGAAATGGTGGGAAAATGTCCAAGGTTGATTTTTAAAACTTAATCCCAAATAAACTATGATATAGTAAAAATCCTTCTTTGGAGGTCTACTCTAAGACAGAACTCTAACAATTACAACAGATGGTCCTCTGCAATGTAAATCCTAGCATACTGTATTTTTAGGAGTATATATGTATATATAAGCCAGTGTTCACTACCTGTCTTGTATATGAAAGCATCTGAGTTTAATTAAACCTTTCTATTTAGTCATCTTCCAGTACCTTGCACATAACAGACACTTTATAAATGTAGGAAGGAAGGAAATAAATATTTATTAAGAGCAGTGTGCCAGGCACTGTGTAAAGCACTTTACAATTATTACAATTATTATCACATTTGAACTTCAAAACAACCCTGGGAGGTAGGTGCTATTATTATCATCCCCATTTTACAGGTGGGGAAATTGAGGCAAATAGAGGTTAACTGGGCAAGTGCCCAGGGTTACACATTCAAGATCTATCTGAGGCAGGATTTGAACCTAATTCTTCTTGACTCCAGGCCCAGAGCTACCTTACATTGTGATACCTACCTGCTTCCATGTACTACATATTAAGATATTATTTATATTACTTATCTTTATGAATATCTATATTGCTATTAACATGTGACATGTGTGACATGTATGATGTTTCCCCCACAAGAGCACAGATGTTCACCGCTCTGGAGGTTGCTGTAAAACAACAAAATAAAACAATCCAAACCTAACTTTGAACTTTTAAAGTACCTGTGGGTTCAGAAGCAGAAAAAGAGAGGTGCTATGAGAAAAAACATATCAAGCAATCAAAGCCTAGAAATGACCTTCAGGTGGGGCTACACTGAGTAGCCCAGAAAGCAGGGAAGACTTTGGTGGGATGCTGAAAGTGGGGGCTTAGAACTAAAAGACACTTGTTGCTTAGGAAAAGAGGCTCTGGGAGGTTGATAAAAACCTATACAGGGTGGTGGAAGGGTGGGAAAGATACGCTTAATTTCAAAATTTTGAAGAAGGCTGGTTTTGTTTTCAGTAAAGGAGAAAGGACCTCTTCCACTCCTTCATGACCAGGTGGCATACCATGGTTCTCTGCTCCCAAGACCAATGACTCAGACTACCAACATTAGTACTCTCAATCAGCAATATAATGTTTAAAAAGCTTTTAAACTCAAGGCAATAAACTTTTGTTAGTCCCTCCTGTGTACACAGAACTGAGCTACGCTCTGAGGAAGACAAAATTTGTAGTTGCCAGACACTACAGGGATAAGACACACAGAGAGACAATACATTGGAGTGCACTGGAGAGGCACAAAGCAAAGTGCTACAATAATCATTTATTGTATAGTTTCTATATGAAAATGAGATATAATTTGTAATTTGAGAAATCAAACTTGAATTTAAGAATTCTGTGAGACGCAGCTAGTGGTGCAGTGAGGAGAGCACCAGCCCTGGAGTAAGGAGAACCTGAGTTTAAATCTGGCCTCAGACACTTGACACACACTTACTAGCTGTGTGACCTTGGGCTAGTCACTCAACCCCAATTGCCCTGCCTTCCTCCCTCCAAAATAAAGAATTCTGTGAATGTAATCCTTTCCTAAGTTAGGGATACACACACACACACACACACACTATATGGTTGCAAACCAGAGATTTGGGTGCAGAGAGCAAGCAAAAATTTTTAAAATTCATAAAAAGCCTTTTTACTCTTTCAACTACAAATCAACCAAACAGCCAATCAACTAGTGTTTATTAAGCAGCTAGTAAGTTCGATGTGCTGTCCTAGGTTCTGAGGATACAAATACAAAGAATTAAATGTACTTGTACTCAGAGCTTACATTATAAAGGTGAGACTGCAAGTACATCCAAAAACATGGGCAGCATAAATATAAAGTGAATAAAGTTATACACAAAGTAGTTAAATACAAACTAGTTTGGGAAGGAGGGCACTAGGAGATCAGGAAAGGCTTCATGTAGCTAGTAAGTGTCTGGGGCCATATTTGAACTCAGGTCTTCTTGATTCCAGGCCCACTGCACTATCTACTGTGCCTCCTATGACACTGGTTGAGCTGTGACTTAAAGGAAGAGAGGGACTCTATGAAATGTAGGTAAGGAGGGAGTACATTCCAGGCATGAGGCATAGTCAGTGCAAAGGCATGGATTTGTGAAGACAAAGAAAAGTCATCTTGGCTAGATCACAGAATGTGGAAAGGGTCAAGGGCAGTAGGAATGAATCCAATGATGCTGGTAGGGTAGATTGGGGCCAGGTTGTGAAGCCCTCTAAAAACAAATCAGAGGAATTTATATTTATCCTAGAGGCAATAGGAAGCCACTGAAGTTAGCTGAATAGGGGAGTCACATTGTCAAATCTGATCTGTATTTAAGAAAAACCACTTCAGCAGCAATGTGTAGAATAGACTGGACTGGGGAAAGACCTGAGGTAGGGAGACCAATTGGGATGTTTTTAAAATAATCTAGGTGAGAAGTGGTGAGCACCTGAAGTAAGGGGGTAACTGTGCATGGATAGAGGGGGGAAATGTTGAAAAGTCAGAAGTAGTATGATCTGGCAACTGATTGGATATATAGTGAAAGACAATAGGGAATCCAAGACAAAGCTTTGGTGACAAACCTGGTTGACTAAAAGGATGATGATGTTTTCTACAGAAACAGAGAAGTTTAGTAGAAATGATGTGTTCAGTTTTCTACAAACTACCAATCAAAGAGTACCTAAAAAGAAGATGATATCTGAGCCACTGCTAGTCATGCAGTATCTTCCCTGGTGTGACTCTTGCTTCTCCTTTGTGGATCTTCATTGCTTTTTATTCAGTTCCTCAATTTCTTTATGTAGATGTGGGTCACATGAGTTATAAACTGAGTCAAGATCTTGAGCAAGAATTGAAACTAAGGGGATGTGCATCAGTTGGGGAATGGCTGAAAAAATTATGGCATACGAATGTGGTAGAATACTTATATATGGTAAGATGCAGAAAGGAATGTTTTCAGAGAAATCTACAAAGACATGAACTGATGGAGGGTGAAATGAGCAGAACTGAGGAACCATTTACATAGCAGCAACAACACTGTAAAGGCAAACAATTTCAAAAGACTTCTAAGAACTAAGATCAATGTAACGACTAACCATTATTCCAGAGACACAATGATGATGCATACTACCTATATTTCCTGACAGAGAGGTGATGGAGTCAAGAAACAAAAGAAGATACAATATTTCTGGACATGGCTAATGTGGAAATTTGTTTTGCTTGACAGTGTATTTCTTACAAGTGTTTCCTTTTTTCCTAATAAGGAGGAGAGAGCAATGAGGGAAAGGAGGTGCTGATAAAAGGATCCTTCTACCTTGCTCCCTCCAAAAAGGGAACAGAAGGATAGAAGGAATCACAGACGAGCCAGATAACTTTGAAAGTTAGATGTTGAACTTGATAACCGAAAAGGAAAACAACCTTCACATAAGGGAGCTTCTCAGTTTTATGTATAATCATCTATTCTACAATGAATATTGAAATGCTTCTTTTATTTGGTATTTAAGTTCAATTAGGTTCAATAATAAAAAGAAAATAAAATGAAAATATAAAAGATCATTTCCAGCACTAAAGTTCTATGATTCTATGAAATTGTTTTCTAAAGGCAATTTTAGATTTAACATCAGCAATATGCAAAGTTGAATGATCATTCTCCAAAATTGTCCCCTCCACTATAACTCATGGCTATAAGCATATGTCTTTAATAGGGAAACTAAAATTTTTCATACTGAGGTTGTAACTGAGGTTACAAAATTTAATTGTATATATTTGACAACTGCAAGTTTCAGAGATGATCAGCCCAAAATTGTGTTAGAAATAGATATTTTTACTTTTTTCTCTATTTTTTCAGAACATGGCCAATATGAAAAAATATTTTTTACGCCTTCATATATATAATGGGTATTTTATTTCTTGCCTTCTCAATAGGTAGGGGAGGGGTGGAAGAAGGGAAGGAATTTGGAACTGAAAATACAAACAAAATTAAAAAATAGATGTTTTTCTTTTTGCAAACATGCTGCAGAAAAATGTACAGTAAAACCCCAATGATTTGGTCTAATTAGAAGGAAAATCATCTGAATTATGTAAATGTACGAATTAAAGAAGCAATACATATTTATGAAAGCACATGTATATATTAGCCTCTATCATATGTAATGCATAATTATACTATTTTAAGGTAACTTTAAATGGTATTTTCAAACAGAAGTTCTATTAGTTCTATCTTCATAAGTAAGCCTCACTTGAAATGAATAGATTGTCCAATAAAACAAACACTATTGTATTAAATTCTCATATTCTTTATGTCAATAATTCTGCCAGCAATGATCTTTACACTAAGTAATATTATTCCTTATATGTGTATATCATAAACTTGGTTAACCAAATTGAGCTAGGCCTAACATTCAGATTTGTATATAACTCTCTCTGGCCTATATTTTTATAATTCATCAGTCACAATATCTGGATAGTTCTAATAAAATGAAGAAACAGAAGCTCAGCAAGATGAAGGAACTCAACCATCATCACAAGGGAGTAACTATCAGAGGGAGTCAAGTTCAGGTCTTTCCTGACTCCAAGGTTAGTCAATGCTTTTTTCTACTTCACAGTCTTATAGCACGTGATGTAAAAAGCAAATCATAGAGGGGTCAACAGGAAAAAAAAGCCCACCACAACCAGGGCAATCTTCATGAATTACAAATACTGTATCAAGTATTAGAGACTTCAACTCTAACTCAGAATTACAGACTGCACGTATAGTGTTCTGAGTTATTTTCAAAGGAGTTTTGGGGTTATATTTTATGGAATTCATATTTTCTTTTACAAAACATAGGTGCTGAGATTCTGTAGACTCAAGGATAGGTGTTTTAGCCACCACTTCAGGTTCAGGGTCAAATTTCTATTTTTAATTCTGTGATTCTTGAAGTACCATTATTCTGAATACCCTAATCCAGAAAGCAATTTTTCTTAAAGGTGTGCTTTCTTCAAACAGTTAACCTGCAGGGGAGCACGGTGATATAGAATGTAAAAAATTAAAGATGAGAAAGGACAATTTGAAGAAGGATGTGGATAGAGATGGAAACTTCATTAAAGTATTGCTGAAATAAAATGCTATAAGGCTTCTTAAAGATGTCCTACCACTGAATCCACTGAATTTTTCCCCATGATCACACAAAGTAGACTCTCTGAGTCCCAAAGCACAAAATACAAAGAAAAATAGACCATGAGGAGAAAAGCTGTTTGCAAAAATACAAAGCAAATGACTGATTGCTTATGCAGGCTTTCTCTCTATTTGTGATTTTCATATTCAATTGGTAAATGATGTCAAATACTGCTAGAAACTGAATCTATAACCAGAATTTATTCTCATGATATAAACATCACTTGTGATAATGTCCTAGCATCATAACAAACATGATTTTTGAGAACAACCTGAGTCTTAATTAATCTATACTCACAGACTGGCGTATTATGTAGTAGTCAGCTTTCAGCTGTGTTACTGAATAGCATTCCATCATTTCCAGTCACTTCAGCTGTTGACAAAATAAACATTCCTTTGATCCTGGCTAAGGAGACAATTCTAACACCTATATTTTCTAAGCAGTCTCTGCTATTTACTACCTATGTGACCTTGGACAAGTCACTTAACTTTCAAGTCTCAGTTTCTTCGTTTGTAAGATTATGAGGTTGGATGATACGCTCTCTACAATTCTCTCTAAATCTAAAATCTATGCTCCAACAAGCCCACTGGAGCTGATGACAAACAGAAACTGGAGTAATACCTGGAAAGTTGTATGGTATCAATTTCTGCTATACTCAACATTTTCTACTGGTGGCACACTTCAGTGGAAAGTACAGGGCTTGGAGTCAGGAGATCTGGGCTCAAGCCTGAGCTGTACCTTCTACTAGCTAGCTGTGTGACTATGGGTGAGCAACTTAACCTCTCTTGAGCTTCAGGTTCCTCAGTTGTTAAATGCGAATACTAATATTGAGATCTTCACACTAGTACTACCTATTTCGCTATGTTTAGAAGCAAAGTAATTTCTAAAACTCAAAATACTATTTGAATTATTATTTTATTCTATATTCTTTTAGCCAATGAGAACTGCGCACTATTTTCAAATGGTAATTTGAATTGCTTGTTCGGTGACAATGTTTAATTCTCCATTTGTGCATGTCTTAGCTTTTCAAGCAGTTTGTGAGCTTCTTGATAGCTCTTACATGTCTTCTCTGTCTCCAGAACAACTAGTGCAGTGCCTTACACACAGTAACAGCTCAGACACGCTTTTGAATTAACTCTATTAGCAGGAGCTATACAAAGCTACAAAAGACAAAACTATCATTCTGGCCTCAAAATTGATTGCATTTTGTTGTGGGAGAGAGCACTGCGTCATTTTCATTTTCATGGTAGTACTTGAAGTGGGAGGAAAAAAATAATGGTTATATATGCATATGTATGTGTGTATATATGCATGTATAAAACATGTACCAGCATCTACATACATATGCGGATACATACACATTTCAATTAGAAAAATTAGAACTATCCAAAAATGGAATGGGCAGGCTCAGGTTTCCCCACAATATGTCTTCAGGCAAAGGTGGGATAACCATTTATCTGGCATTTGTACTTTAGATTATTTATCAGGCATGGGTTGGAATAGACAGTTGCTTAGGTATCTTTGAAGTCTACAATTCAGTGATTCTCCATTGCAATAACCATGTTTGAATTATATTTCTGCTATTTACTATCTACTTGTGTGACCACAACAAGACACTTAACCTTACTGTACCTCAGTTTCATTTGAAAAATGGTTATAATAACATTTGTACCCCCTACTAATAGAGTCACTATGAAAAAAGCATTTTTAAACCTTAAAGTCCTCTGTAAATGTGATCTATTATTAATTAAAAGCACCTTATAATCACAGAAAATGCCAGGATGAAATGAGGTTGTGAGATGATAATAAGTTGCCTGCTGCTTCTCCTTCTCTCATGAAACTACTCATTCCCTGCATAATTGCTGTTTGTTTGGCATCAAGTCTATGAAAGACTCATTTTCCTGGATCTGAAACAAATCTAAGCTGTTCATGCGGCCTGCTACAGATGAAACTGGCATAGTTTTGGCCTTGATGTTAGCACCTTAAGTAAGAAGAAAAATCAGTAATGGTGTGTAGGCACCATTCTGGTTAGGGGAAGAACTCTGAGTTAATGAACATTTCAGTTCAACATATTAAAGAGCTATTATATGCAAAGCATCAGATAGTTATAGATACCAGATAATTATTAACTAACTATTAGCTACCAGATAACAGGTAGTTACATTTGTAGAGTACTTTTCTACATGCTTCCAAAGATTGTTATAATAAACTTACAAGTAGGGAAGACATGATCATATCCATTTGAAAGAAGTGAGTTAGCCAAGAATCAAAAAGGTCAGATGATGCACCTATATCATCAGTAAGTTAGTAGTAGGTCTGAGATTAGAATTTTAGTCTCTGAACTCTGACCCCTCCTCCCATTACACTGTGAAATTGTTTGATGTAAATCTGCCAAAAAAGAGTGGAATGATTTTAGGCCTTCTAGAAAGAATTAGGAAACAACCCCTTACCTAGCCCCTCCCACCCCAACCCTTTCATTATTCCAATACTATTCAGAATTAATCACACCTTCATAATGGACCTAATAACTACTGCCTCTCACAGGCTCAGTGTTTTAATTGTGATTGCTTCTTCAGGTGATAGTGGACAAAGTATGGGAGGACAGATGGTAGTGAGTAATACTAACAACACAATCATGGAAATATATTTAGTTTTTCAGACACAGAATTCTGGCAGTTGTATGGCAGCTGTGGTGAGTATCCTATGCACTAAAAGATTTAGGTCTCCCTGAAAAGTAATCAGAGAGCATCTCATTTCATTCTAGCCTACCTCAAACATAATGCAGAGTATCCAAAGATGACTTGCTGTGTGAATATGGGCCAAGTGACTATTGTTTTCTTTATTTGTAACAAGGGAATAATATAGGTACTATACTTAATAAGAAGGAGCATGGCATTGTGGAGAGAAATAGCCTAAGCTCAAGGAAGATCTGGATTCAAGAGCTTGACACATGTGAAAAGAAGCTGAACCTTGTGATGCTAATCAGTGATTAAAGATCTTTCCTGCCCCTTCAATAGACCTCAGGTGAGGCCAGTTAAGGGAAACTTGATTATAGGTTTGTTTGTGGGCGGGCCTACATCCTTTACTTACTAGGCACTAAGCCCCAGGCCTATACCCTTTTGCTGATTGGATGTGAAGCCCTTGGGCCCTAAAAAGAGTCCATATATATATGTATATATGCATATACATATGTGTGTGTATATATAGATGTATATATGTATATCCAGAAAGTAGCCATTGTAAGTTCAGAATTCAGAATTCAACCCCCAAGGAGAAGGAGTAAGAACTTCTAGTTGACAGAGCTGCAGAGAGAGTGCAGAACGGAGAGTGGAAACCAGGGAGCTTCAGACACCAGAGAACTGAGGAGGGAGAGAATGCAAGCAAGCAGACAGTCGGGATTCATGAGTGTTTACAGGAAGGCCCCAGCAGGTGTGAAGGTTACAGGATGACTTGGATCCTTGCTGTAATACTATGTTATAATTTCCTTGTTGTTACATTGAAGTGGACTGCTATATTACTGCTATATCGAATTGGAATTACTGGTTCTGGGATTTGATCCTCTGGTGTCTAAATAAATGTTATACTTCCACTGCATTCTACCTAGAGAATCTCTTATACTTTGTGATTCCGAACTATACAGGCATGTTCATGGTCATCTTTGAGGTCATGAATCTTGCATTACTGATACAAACCTGTACTGCTTGAGGAAATTTCTCATCTGGGAGTTTCCTATGTGTGATCAATAAAATCATGGGTGCAGTCCGTATCTTATTTCATAAAGTAGTTACGTGAGAAGCACTTGGCAAACATTTAAAAAGTGCTATGATTATGTCACTTACTATTTCTTTTTATCCACCTAAGAGTTCCCTCTCCTCCCCTCCTTATCTCACATCACTGGGAAGTCTTACCCCACTATCTCCTCCTTCACCTCATCTCACTTGAAAAGACAGCCCTTCTACAGCACAAGTGACCCTATCCCATCCTGTCTTTTCCAGCAGATTTCCCTTTATATCCTTTCAACTCTTTCACTAATCTTAAATCTTTCCCTGTCTACTGGTACTTCACTGTTGTCTGCAAACATGCTCATATCACCTTCCTCCTCAAAAATTCCACACTTGATCTGTTCCTCTCTCCTACCTATCATCTCATACTTTTTATCCCTTTTGTGGCTAAAATCTTTAAGAAAACCATCTACAATCAATGCCTCCAAATCTTTTCTTTCGTTCTCTTCTTGCTTCCAACCTCACAATTCAACTGAGAATGTTCTCTCCAAAGTTACCAGTGATCTCTTAATTGCCAAATCTGATAACCTTTTATTCAATTCTCATCCTTCTGGACCTCTCTGCAGCATCTGACACGATCACCTTCCTCTCCTTGATACCTTCTCGTTAGGTTTCTCTGTCACTGCTCTTTCTTGGTTCTCCTCTGACCTGTTTGGATGCTCCTTCTCTGTCTCATTTGATGGATCTTCATACATATTATTCCCAGTAACAATGAGTGTCCTCCAATGCTCTGTCCTAGGCCCTCTTTTCTTCTTCTTCTGTATTAATTTGCCTACTGGTCTCATCAGCACCCATGCTTTCAATTATCATCTCTATACAGAGGATTCTCAGATCTATTTATCCAGGTCTAACCTTTCTCCTAACCCAGTATCACATCTCCAGCTGCTACCGGACATCTTAGACTAGATGTCCTGTAGACATCTCGAACTGAACATGCCCAAAATTGGACTCATCTGTTCCCCACTTCCCTCTGCTCCACCAAACTCTCCCCTCTTCCTAACTTCTCTGCTACTGTTGAGGACTTAACCAACCTCCCAGGCATCTTAGTTTATAACCCAGGTATCCTCTTAAACTCCTCAGACTCTCTTACCTTCTATAAGCGCTTAATAAATGTTTATTGATTGGTTGATATTTAATCTATTGCCAAGTCCTCTTGATTGTGCCTTCACAATATTTCTCAGACATACCCCCATTCTGCTCTCTGACACTGTGCCACTCTGCTCAGGCCCTCATTACCTCATTCCTGGACCTGTACTCCTGGAAATAGCCTGTTGGCTGGTATACCTTACTCAAGTCTCTCTCAGCTCCAGACTATCCTCCATTCAATTATGAGAGTGATGTTCCTAAAGCATAGGTATGACCGAGTCCACTGTTCAATAAATTCCATCAACTCTCTATTCCCACCAGGATCAAATAGAAAACCTTTGCTCAGCTTTTAAAGCTCTTCATGTACTGGCCCCCTCCTACATTTCCATTCTTCTTCCATTTTACTCCCTACCACATACTCAGTTATTCACTAATTTTGTCTTCCTTGCTATTCCTCGTACAAGACACTCCTTCTGACTGCATTTTCAATGGCTGCCCCCAGACCCTGACCCAGCCCTGCTCCTCTCCCGCCTCCCCCACCCCCCCCCACCCCGCCCCCAGCCTCCCAGCCCATCCTTTGCCTCCTGGCTTGCCTGAGCTCCTTTAAATTTCAACTAAAGTCACATCATTTGCAAGAAATCTTTCCTCCTTCTCTCCACCATGTTAGTGTCTTCCTTCTAAGATTAATTATCTCAAATTTTCTGTTTGAATGCAATTGTTTGCATGTTGTATACCTGATTAAAATGTGATCTCCTTGAGGGCAAGAACATTTTTTAAAACCTTTCTTTCTATTCCTAGTGCTTAGAGCTATTCTTTGAACATGGTAAGCACCTAATAAACGTCTGATTGATAAAGTTAGTTACTTAGGCATGTCTATTCCACCTTAGCTATATGTGACACATTTATCTGCATATCTCTTTATTCCCACTGCCACTACTCTAGTATAGGGCTTCATAACCATGGACACAGACTCTTGTAACAGTTTCCTTATAAATTTTCCCAGCTCCAATCTTTTCAGACTTACTGAATTTGATATTTAGAAGTGACCTCAGTGGCCAGATAATCTAATCTATACAACGGAACTTCCATTTCATCCACAGGAATACTCCAACTCATCCTTCACACTGCTCTCAGATTAACTATCATTATGCATGTATCTGGTTATTTTAGCAGTCCACTAAACAATTTCCAATTATCACCTACTGAGCAAAAGCCAACCTTCTTTGCCTGGAATTTAAGGTCCTCCATTATGGAACATCTATAACCTTCCAGTCTTATCTATTATTTCCCTTACGTAGTTCATTCTCTGGCTGAATTGAACTACTCTAAGTCCTGAACAGAAACTGCATACTCCCATTTTTGTTCCCCAAGCTGTTCCTCAGGCTGCTCCTAATGCCCAGAATGTCCTACATACTTCACTTTGCCTATTGAGTCTCTCCTACATATTCTTTTAAGCCCAACTCAAATGTCATCTCCTCTAATAAGCCATCCTGATCCCTATGGTAAGAGTCTTTCCCCTCAAATTTTACATAGAATTTAAAAAATAATTTTCTAATGCACTTATGATGCAACATCGTGTTCTTCACCCTGTAGATGATGAATTAAATTAATTAATGACCTATGAAACTTATTTAGCTATACTAGCTATCTGACCTTGGAGAAGTCACTTCACATCTATAATCCTCAGCTTCCTTAATTATAAAAGGAAGGGACTGACTAGATAATCTACGGGAACTTATCATGTTATAGTTCTTATCTGATATAAAGCATCTGAGACTCTTATATTCTTTCTTAATTTTTGTGCCTTTGACCTGGGAAAGTTGTAGGCATTGACTTCTTTCCTTTGTTAACTGCTTAATTATTAGTGTTAAGTCCTCTGAGAGACTCGAAAAAGGAAGCAAGTTAAGGGTTCAAAATCCTCTATCATCCTTTTATAAATCACAGAATCTGAGCTAGAAGAGACCTTACCAGTCTATTTCATTCCTTTACAGTAGAGGACTTAAAGTCATAAAACTTTAATATCAATAATAAGGTTGACAAGAACTAAGGTTGTCTCATTCCTGGTTTAAAAAAAGTAAACAAACTATACCACATCATTTTTCTAGGATTACAGAGGGATGATTCCCCCAAGGTATAGGTAAATTATAAGCATTTATTAAGTACTTATTATATATTAGGCACTGTGCTAAGCACTAGGGATCCAATGGAAGTAATAGTCTAATGAATTTCTATAGAAATTCTCCTAGCTGAGAACAACTTCATTTCATTTGAGAGAGGCTGAAATATAATAATCTTAGCACTTTTAGGGATTTTCAATTCAACCAATATTTATTAAGAATTTATATAGCTTACAGAGCTGTTCTAATAATCAAATGTCAAATAAGGTAATGCATGTAAGACACTTTTTCAACTTTACACATCAGACGCATTCCAAGTACAAAGACTACCTTAGGTAACTGAATGGATAGAAAAATAAAAAGGCCAACTATGCCCCCAAACAAAAAAGCAAAATAAAAAACCCAGTCCTTATCCCAAAGAAACTTCCATTGTACAAGTGGATAAGAGCACTTCTGCAAAGTATATACAGAGTACCACCAAGCATTTTCAAAAGGGTGAAAGCACTCATGAGGAAGGGTCAGAATGGTCAAGAAAGACCTTGTTAAGAGGGAATACATGAGTTGTTCTTGACATTAGAGATTTTGTGAAAAGATGAGAAGGGAGTGCATATCCTCAGGTGATAGGAAGAGGACCTGATATAGAATGCTGTATATAGGGTAGAGCTAGCAGGTCCCTCTGACTGGACCAGTTTGTGATTGTGACCAATAGAAAATAAGACTGGAAAAGAAGGGCATATTATGGAGGGTTTTGAATGCTAGTCCAAGAATTTTATATTGTATTCTAAAGGCAAAAATGAATCACTGAAGATTCAACAACACAAGATCTTGTTGGATTTTAACAAAAGAAAAGGAAATACTTGAACCTATGTCTTCTCATTCCAAGTAACTGCTAATGGAAATAACTAGAGAATTTTATAGCTTGTTAAGGGAGCCAAAAGACACTCAGCTTTCTTCCTGTGGGTGAAACTCTGCTGAAAATAAGAAGGGAAACAAACACTAAAAGAAATCCTACCTATAAACCTTACAAGATATGTACCTTTGAAATGAGAAGGAAAAGTACATTTTAAATAGCCAAGGTGAAGAAGACTCTGTTTTCTTTTCCAAGTTCTTGTTTATTCAAATGCTATTTTATTTCACAAACACATGCATTTAACAATAAATTTAGAATCATCAAGTTAGAGCTCAATGGGATCTTAGAGATCATGTGTGAACACTTCATTTTTACAGATGAGGAAACGAAAGTTCAGAGAGTATAAGTGACTTACTCAAGGTCACACAGATAATAAATGGAAGTGATGGGATTTGAATCTACGTCAATGGGCTCTAAAACCAATGCTCTTTCTATTGTACAAGCTGCCTTCACAATTCCAGTTTGCCAAAATTAATTGTGTCTTTGAAGGTCAAATATCCAAAGATACACAAAGAAAAGCTGTGTTGAGCCCCTTCAACATGTAATATTATAGCAATGCTTCTCTGATGTAATTAGCTCTCGCTCTCAGTATTTGCTTTTTAGTGACTTTTTACAAGATCTTTTTTTATTATTTCAAGCAGGAAATCCTTTGAGAGTTTTTCTAAGTTTATTGTTATGTTTATTATTGTTGTTATTAAGTTTAAGTTAAGACTATTGAAAACTTCAATAATCAAACGGCCTGTTTTAAGAAACCTTACACACATGCACTTTGTTGTACTTCTGACATTCAACTAATTATTCAGCAGTTATGTACAAAGCACTCTCCTATGCACAAGTCAGAATATAAAGATGTATAAGATAAGGTATCCTGAAAGAGCTTATAATTTAGTAGTGGCGATACTCTCAGTACACAAATAATTACTAAGCAAAGTAGAATGTCATAAGTGTATAAGATAAGAACAAAATTCCCAGAATTCAGAGGATGGAAAAGTCATTTCCAGCTTGGGCAAAGGAAATGAGAAGGAATAAGGAAAGGATTCATTGTAGTATTCAGTAGTATTCAGGGGCAGTATTTGAACTGGCACTGAAAAGTGAGTAGGATTTCCACAAGTGGAAACTAGAGTGGGTCAAGAGAGCAATCCCAGCATAGGTAAAAGTGTAAGACACAAAGGTAGGAAGGCTCAACATATGTTATGAGGACTCAAGAGTTAGAGCAACTTAGATACAGAATAGAACATATAAAGAGAAAGTATGTGAGAAAGGGCATGAAAGATATAATGAAAACATATTTTGAGAGATATTGAATGTTGAGCCTTTAAGGAATATTAGACTAGATAATTGATAGAGCAAAGACAAACAAAAAATATAGAAGAATTATCCCCACTTTCTCAGCTTCCTGGAACTAGAATGTTTAATCCCATTTTTTCATAATTTCCCCTCAAACATAAGGAATAACAAAAGGTAAAGATCTATTCTAACTTCTATTCTCCTGAAGTTGGGGAGCGATCATTTGCTTTCCCTTTCCTCATCTTCTCCCTTTTTAGAAGACTCCATATGTACTGCCCCTTCCAGAAGAATGGTAGAAAGTGGGTGGGAATTCTTAAAGGATGGCAAAAATAGTTTGACATAGCCATAAGTTAAAAGATTTTGTGCTATAACCTGTAAAGAGCTGAGTTATCTTGGAGAAGTAACAAACTGGATCCCAGATCACAACAGTCAAATTCAAAGTCATAAATACTATCTTTGATTCTGTTAAGAGCATTTCATTTAAAAAGGTATGAAATAGCAACAAAGTACATATGACAGAATTCAATTTCTCTGACTTGGAGGTTATTTCTAGACCACTGTACTGGAGTCAAAACATCTATAACACGACAAGAGTTTCCATAGTAAGTTAGACAATATCATAACTCCAACTGCACTTTGCTTATGTACTGGCTCTGGACGGCCTGGTTGGATGGTACATTTGTACACTGTACATTACTTGCATACTGGCATTGGGATCTTGAAGGAGGCATTAATTGAGAGTATATATTTAATAAATCTTCACTAAATGAATGAATGTTTAATAAATGAATGTGGTTTTGCTGGGGATCAGTTAAAAATAGCACCTGTAGTATATTTTGAAAAAAATTAATTATGAGCTTTAGTATACAGCAGTTTTATTGGACTATATCTAAGATTTCTAATTTATTAAATTTATTTAGTGCCAACTCTTGAGTTTCCTAAAGTTAAAACACCTATATCATAAAACTATGCCAGGAGATTTTTACATGGGGCTGCCTAAGGTCCATAAGCAGTAAAGTAGATTCAAGGCAAATGACTCACAGTGAATTGAACATAGTAAATATTCAATAAATATTGAAGAATTACAAAAAAGTAAAAGAATAAATCAAACACATTTAAGAATTCTTAAAACATAAGTGCCTTCAAGCTGTTATTCAAAACACCAACCTGCTTATTTTCCTAAGCTTAGTTGAATCTATTATTTTCAATTAAAAAAAACCTTCATCTTGTATTTTATTAGCTTCAACCTTGTCATTTTTAATAATTTTTCTATTTGGTCTCTTCATTCAAAAGTCCTATCTCCAAAATCTCTATATGCAATAAATAGGTAAACCAAAAAAAATGGAAAATTGCGATAGAATTATGGTATAGTGTTTCAAGAAAATACCTAAAGATTATCCAGTCTAGCATACCGAAAATGAGGAAAAGAAGCTTGTGTGCTTAAGAAATAATAACAACATGACTCGTGGGTTCTTGCTTCAATTTTAGAATCAGAGGTGACATCAAATCCATGTTTTCGCAATATTTCTCATTTTTGCCTTTTAAATTTCCCTACCTATAGTTATAAGGAACCAGAATAAATGTCTTTTATTTTTTCTACAGAGATTAGCATTATTAACAGCAGTAACTTTATTTTGTAGTGTAAGGGAAAATGCAAGCTAATGAAAAAGGAAACTGCTAATATATTTTAGCTTTCTATTTTATTCTTTCTTAAGTACATAATTATTCTGTAATTATGCTCTTTGTATTCAGCCTTCTCATCTATTAACCCCCAATAACTTAGAAATTCTTTTCGTTATTTTCTAACCTCAAATGTTGCCTTTAGGGTATTAGTACAGGATCATATAATACTGTAGTTGGAAGATACCTCAAAGATTATCCAATCTTACTCCTACATTTTGTATCCTAAAAGATGTGTACTTTTAAAAGTTATACCTTCATTATTTATTGTAAATCAATCATTACATAAGATTTTTATGAATCCTTTCTGTAGTTTTATACAAGTGTCATAAGTATGGACGGAGGTAACATGTTTCAGTAAAAACAGCACTTAATTTGGAATTAGTGGGTTCAAATTCTAGCTTTATCACTTATAATTAGTGTGATTTTTAGCAGTCACCTAACTTCTCTGGGTCCTGATTTCCTCATCTGTAAAATGAGGAGGTTGAACTAAATATCCTCTGAGGTAACTTTCCAGCCCAGAAAAAAGCTTTAGTTCTGACCTCAGAAATTAAACTGCCCATTACCAAGTCACCAATGACCTCTTAATTGCCAGTTTTTAAAAAATGTAATTTTTATTACTATTTGTCATTAATTAGCATTAATTTTCTCTTCCTTCTGCATCCCCCCACTTCCACCATGGGCGTGGGGTGGGGACATGTCTTGTAAAACATGGGCATAATAAAGTAAACTCCATATTTTAATATTGTCCATGTCCAAAAATGTATGACTTATGCACCCCAAGTCTGTTACCTCTCTGTCAGGAAATGAGTACTATGATTCATTGTCAGACCTCTGGAATCATGTTTGGTCAATGGATTAAGCAGAGTTCTTAAGTCTTTACTTCAGCTGAAGCATAACAGATTTCTCTCCAGCCCCTTATTATGTTTCAAATGTCTTTCTTGTAAGCAACCTATTGTTTGAATCCACTTTCCAATACAATCTGCTATCATCTTCCATTTTATGGGTGAGTTCAGTCCATTTATATTCACAATTATAATGGTTATCTATATTTTCCCCCATCCTATTCTTTCCTCTGTTTTTGTATCGTAGTCTTCTTATTAAAGAAGAGGGTGGGAGGGGATTCTGGGAAGATGGCAGAGCAGGTCAGAAAATTCCAAGATCTCAAGATGTTGCTCCACAAAATAGATAAAATAATACCTTAGGGTGAACAAAGTGCAGGTTAAAATAAATAAGAACAGGAGTACAACAGGGGTCTTCCTGGGACAATTTGAGAAGATCAGAAGGAAAATCCCAGGATGAGGTTTGGTCCCTGTGAAGAGTAAACACCTTCAGACTAGGATGCACTTTAACAACAAGCTGCAAACCCTGGGGTTAGCTGGTTTGAGAGGCTGCCTCAGCTCCAGCTATAGGAACTTCTGCCCCTGGAATGGTGAGGGGAGTTGTGCATCTGAACTAGGGAAGATCAAGGGACAATAAAAGATACTGACAAGGAATGCCAGACCCAGCTATGCTGCAACGAGCAGCAGGGGTGAGTGCAGAAGCAGTGGGGCAGAAAGCCCCTGGCTGTAGGCACTTACAGGAGGTTGGAGGTTTGGCTTTGGTTCCAGACTGGAGAGGAGAACTGCAGATCTGTGGCAAGAGGCAACATTTCCCATACCCCAGGGCTAGACATGATTACAAAAATTAAGCTATTACCACAAAAAATGCCCAGGCAAAGGAGAAAGAGTCCAACCATAGAAAGCTATTATGGGAATAAAGAAGGCTGGAGCTCATCTTCAGAAGAGGATATTGAAATAATGAAACCCTTTTCTACCCTAAAGAGTAACATCAAATGGTCACCTGCCCAAAAAGAATTCATAGAAGATCTTTAAAAAAGATTTAAAAAAAGAATAATACAAGAAAAAACAATTAGATTATAAAAGGAAAGTCAACCAATTAGAAAAGGAGATCCAGAATCTTAAGGAAGAAAATGACACCTTGAAAATTAGAAATGGGCAAGGTGAGGCCAGTGAAATTATAAGAGATCAAGAAATAATTAAACAAAATATGAATAATAAAAAAATAGAAGAGAAAGTAAAACATCTTACAAGAAAAACAACAGATCTGGAGAATAGATCAAGAAGAGAAAACATAAAAATAATCAGACTAACTGAAAGCCATGATCAAAAAAAGAATCTTGATACAATAATACGAGAAATAATTAAAGAAAATTGTTCTGAGGCATTAGAACAAGGGGGGAAAGTAGACATAGAAAAAATCCATTGATCACCACTTAAAAGAGATCCTACGAGGAAACCTCATTGGAATATTATAGTCAAATCCCCAAACTCCCAGCTCAAGGATAAAATGTTAAAAGCAACAGAAATAAAATGATTTAAATATGATGGTGACACAATTAGAATCACACAAGGCCTAGCAGCAGAGACATTAAAGGATTGCAGGTTTAAGAACACTATATATTGAAGAGCAAAGAACTGGGGCTCTGGTTGAAAATATCATATCCAGTAAAATTAAGCATAATCCTGAATGAAAAATAATGGACATTTTACAACTGTCAGACTTCCAAGACTTTGTTAAAAAAACAACAACCTGAACTCAGTAGAAGACTTAACACACAAGAGCCAAGAGAAACATAAGGTACATACCAAAGACTGATTACAAGGGATTCAATAAGGACTAATTGTTTACTTTTTATATATGTAAAGCACAAAATATATGTCTAAGATTATTATTAATAATTGGGTAGCTCACAAGAAAGATTGGGGTAAACTTGAGTATGATATGAATTTAAAAAGTAAAACCATTTAGGAACAGCTAAAAAGAGTAATTATTTTATACAAAGGAAGTGCAAGAGGAAGAATTGATACAGAGGAATTAGTTGGTGGAGGAGGGCTGATAGTTCAGGTAACCTACTTTCATCAGGAATGGGTTTAAGAGGGAAATACATACACACGTACACAAGTATAAAAGTCTTCTAAATTCAGAAGAAATAAAATAGCAAGGGGATAGGGAAGGGGGAGAGAGGACAAGGTATGGATCTTTAGGGGGGAGGCTGAGGGAATAGGTAAAAGGGGGGTATAGAAGGGTGTTTAGATTCATGGCAATGGGAGGATAGGGGAGGGATTCTTGGAGGGAGATAGGCAAGTAATGGGAGGGCAAGGTAGTGGGTGAAATAAAGTAGAGGAGGCAGGAGGGATACGAAACAAGAGATATGCACAAACGTAAAAACAAAGACTAGGAGCAGAATTTGGAAAAGTGTATGTCTATATATGTATGTTTATATCTATAGAGAAACATATCCACATTTAATTGTAGCCTTGGTGGGGAGGGGGGAAGGAGGACAAAGTAAAAAAGTGCACAGCAGAGAACAAAAGGAAACTTACAAGGAAGCAAAGAAAAGATAGCTCTCAACACAATGTGTAGTATTTATCAAACAGGCTTTCTTGAAATTAAAATCTATTGTTACAGAATTTTGAATCCTCTATTCTGTTACGCACATGACATGATTTTTCCCCTCTTTCTTACTTTATATTTAAGTTCCAATATTTAAGTTTATGACATGTTTTTGTTTCTTTTCTCTAGTCTGTATTTGTGTTCTGGTGTTTGAATCTAAAATAAAATAAAAAAAAGAGGGTGGTGAGAGAGAAAGAGCATCCTCTAGATTTAGTGTAATCTGCTGCTGCTCTATCCTGTTCCTCTTCTGTTTTCCTCACCCCCAGCTCAAGCACTGATTCTTATGCTTTGTTTCTTTTATTTTAAACCTCTTGATGCAATCCACCATCCTAAGTGCATTGCTTAGGACTAATTCCTTCCCTAATGTACCATCCCTTTTATTCTCCATCTTACCTCTCCCCTTTTCTTCCTGTTTCCTTGTTCAGTGAAATGTATGAGCATGAGTATTCTTCCCTCCTTTGATCAGTTCAGATGAGAGTGAGGTTTGAGTAGTGACTGCTCCCCTACTATTTCATCATTGCTTTTACAGTCTTCTACTTGTACATCCTGATTATATGAGATAATTTAGCCCCTTCCTCTCCCTTTTTTCCTTACTGTATTCCTCCCCCTTTTCATTCTAAGATACTCAAAAAAATTAACTCCAAATCCTACATCTAAATAGACTCCTTCTGTGACCCCTGATGATTGTAGGTTTCTGAGCAAATATCTGCAACATCTTCCCATAGTAGAATATAAACAATGTGTCCTTGTTTAATCCCTTCTGATGCTTGCTCATGTTTACCTTTTTATGTCTCAACTTCTGTTGTGTATTTCCAAGTCTCAAACAGAGTAACTGCTAGCTTGTTACTTTTTTCAATGGGGCTGAATGTTGATCCTAGTGCATCCTACTTAGCACCAGTAACAGAGACACAGGAGCACATGTGAGCATGTACTTTGAGATACACAAAGAATGTCAGCCTCTTGGACCAAGAGTAAAAAATGGCCATCTACCTTTAATAAGTTAATTACAAGACCTAACTTAAAGCATATGAAATAAAAGTTAAAGAAACAAATGTAATCATTCACAACTACAGCAATTCATAATAACAAGGCTGTTTTGAGGCAAGGTTAGAAACGGATATACATGGAAAGGAACAGACTCAAACAATAATATAAATGTGTATGAGAGAAAGGGTTAGAGGTTATTCAACAGTCTTTTTGGCATCATGTGTCACACAAAAGTAACAATAATTATTTATAGGAATGTTTCTGAACAAGAAGCAAAGCTATATGTTAGTTATATTTATATACCATATTAATGATAATAGCCAGCATGTGTATGGTACTTTTAAGATTTGAAAAACACTTTACAAATGTTATCTCATTTTATCCTCACAACAACCCTGGGAGGTAGTGTATTTATTATCCTTGGTTTACAGATGAGAGAGCTGAGACAGATCTGGGGCCATATTTGAACTCAGGTATTCCTGCCTTCAGGACTATTGCTTTATCCACTGTGCCACCTAGTTGCCTGTAATTCACATTCACAGCAAGACACATAAAATTTACCTAGAATATTTTAAACCCATAAATTTGGTTATATTTTAGATTGAGAAGACAAAAAAGTGACATGGGAAAGATGCTGGGCTCAATGGACAGGGGGATATTTGAGTAGGAATATTCATCAGAATTGCCTAAATAAAGAAACAAACACTTTGTTTTACCCTAGGAGCATTACAGCACTTTTAGAAAGGTTTAAAAATTATGCTCTATTTTCATATTTTACTAAAAATTATTAAACAAAATAAAACTAGAAATAACAAGTTTCTTTCATTGAGTTTTCCTTCTTGTCGCAGTCTAAGTCACTGCTTATTTTTCCTACCCTTAGTCCTGAGTATGTCTAGGAGTTAATAATAACTGTCCACATCCTCCTTTGCTTCCCCTGTGGTCCTGTCTCCATTTCCCGAAGGTAGCATGGATAAATTCTTATTCCTATGATGTCCTTGCATTACCTTTTCATATGGCCTCTAGGTGTGATATCATTGAACCAATAGATTTCAGAGCGAAGGATCTGCTATTCCTACTGCTAGTCAGTGAGGAAAGAAGCCAGTCTAGTAATGATTAGCAAATTATTCATTGACAGATTCTTTTGAGACTCTAGGAAAAACATACAAATAAATATTCCTGAAACTTTTCACCAATGTGAATAATTCACAAGTTGCTGAAGTGAAAATAATGATTTACTTTCACAGTATGCATTCACATTACAAAAAGGGTTTGATCCTGATTGCCTATATTGATGTATCAGCCACTCTAATCTACTAGACAGAGACTGCAGTCTCCTACACACAAGACACAGAAAGTACCAAACGTGTTTACACTGAAAACACATGATGATTTCAAAACACTCCTCCTGAGTTGACTAACATTCTCCTTCTCTTTGTGCTAAACTATAGGTGGCCCCAAAGTACTGTACTCACCATCAACTTGGACTAAATGGAACTCTGAAACAAGGTGCATCTCTGTACATAGCCAAATTCATGCAAAAATAAAAAAAACTTTAACCTAACATCCTAGAAAATAAATATCAAAAGGGACAAACTAGCACTATCTGGAAGGTGTGGGAACACAGATTAAATCACTGCTTCTGCAGAAAGGGCACTGAGACAATCAAGGTAAAATAAGGTCCATCTTTGCCCTGTATTTTGGAGTTACATATTGTAAACAATGTTCAGAACAGCTGCTTTGGTATTAAAATATTTGTATATGTATATGCACATATACATATATATATATATACACACACATAGACATACACACAAAAACACATCTCTAGTATTTATTAGTTGAGTTTTGTTAAATTCCATAACCTCTCTGAACTGAAATATCTTCATATATAAAATGGGGATAGAGATTGTACTCCTAGTCTCAAAGCTGATGTGAGGAAATTGCTCCTGAATTTATTAGGATGATTTGCTAAAATATTATTAGACGCCTGGTAAAACAACTATTTATTGAACTCCTACTATGCTTGAAGCCCTATGGGAGGTAACATGGAGGATATTAAGGAGGACGGTACATTTGTCCCACCCTCTACAATTCATGATATTTAACAACATTATCATCTTAAATTTCAAAGCACTGCACAAGTATTTTAAATCCCATTACAAAAACAGCAATGTTTCCTATGACTTTTACTTCTCTTTATTACACACAACATATTTAAATATCTTATTGGCAGTCACTTTTCACACTGTTATTAGCTGTGTAATTATTTATATTTCTAAAGTCTCTCTGAAGAAATTTGAAATCAATTTGCATGGGAGACACTGGCAAAGGACCACCCAGCACTGTGTGCCCACATCAAAGAAGGTGCTGTGCTCTATAAGTGAAGCAGAATTGCAGTAGCTCAAAAGAAATGTGAGAAGCACAAATTTAGAGACATCTATACTCCGAATGTTCATGTGGACTATTTGTGCCTGACCTGTGGTCGAGCCTTCTGAGCTCATATTGGTCTGACTACCCACAATTGCAAGCACTGCACCTTGACTCCAACATAGTGATGTCATTTTGGTATACTTCAAGAATGGACAACAACCAACCAACCAACTAATCAACATTTCTAAAGGGGCGGGCTAATGATATTTCAAAATATATGTTATCCAGAAAACAGTAAATGTAATAAATGAAAATTTTTGCCATTGAAATAGATCAGCATGGTATACAAGAAAAAAATTAAGTTTTTTTATAAATAAAAGATTATTTTGAAGAAAATTTTATTCCAGCTACAAAAAGATAGTAGTTAGGAAAACAAATATCTTCCCAGGAATATTATTAGCAAATCCTGCTGAAAATGTTTCTTAGCCAACATAGAGATACTTGTGTGCATAAATAAAGACGTACATTTAAGAAACTTCCTGTGCACAGCAGGTATTCAAGCTTCTGTTAACAATATCCATGGAATAGGTGGCAGAGAAGAGAAGGCACCAAACTCAAGTCAGTAGAGAATCTAATGATTAGTAGCTATGTGGTCACAAGCAAGTCACTTAATTACTTTGAATTTCAGTTTCTTCATCTACAAAATCCTGGTAATAATGCCTGAAGTACTTAGCTTAAATGGGATAATCTAAGCATCAAATGAGATACATGGTGAATGGAAGCTCTGCCAAGCTTTAAAAGCTTCAAGTATGGGCTTAGTAATAGTCTGTGAGTCTTATTTCTGAGTTCATAGGAACTCTTAATTCTGGATGCCTTTTGAGAGTATTATGACTAGAAGGTTGACCAACCAGGTGATAAATTTTTCCAACCATGCAACTAACAAAGACTATTTAGAGAAAATTTATGAACAGATCACTAAAATTTCAAAAAAATAAAGAATCTAACTTTTTGCATAACTTGTATGGTAGAATAACTACAATCTTCCCATGTACAAGATGACTAACACAGACACTACAAGGATTTTAAAAAGGTAAGAGATCCAGAGGCCCTTCTGTGTACCATGCAAAAAGATTCATTAATGAGTACTTAAGAAGAAACCACTGAAGAATTTGAGTCAGAGTGAAATGGAACCCATACACTAAGAAAATGTGCTGAAATACAATTATACATCAGTGTAACAACCAGAAAATCAGAGAAAATAAAAGTGGGGTTAGCACTAAAGACTCTTGAGGCAAAGAAAGGAGTGGATGAGAGGGGAAGAAGCTTGTCGGTAATAGGAAGATAACAGAGGTAAAGAAGGCTACAGGGCAGAAGAAACCTGCAGCAGAAAAGAAACTTGGAGAAGAGCAGCTGCCAGCAGAAAGAAACCCTCTGAGGAAAATAAATCAGCAGCAGGAAAGAAGGCAGAGAAAAAGCCCTTTGCATAAATTCACTGTATCAGTTTATCCACTGGGTCATAATCCATTATGACAATGTAAACATCATTTTTGTGAATTTCTAAAGAACGAATTATCAGAGTGGATTTGAAAAACAGAAGCAAAACATGAATAATAATTAAAACTTTCTACTATCTCCTGATCCTCTACAAAACCTAGCATCATCATTATACTTGGCAGAACTTTTTGATCCCCAAACTCTTTCCCTGAGAATCATTTCCCTTTCTTAATACTCAGAGCTAGTTCAAATAAATGACTGCTTATTATATGCAAAGGTGTCACAGTACAATACATTTCTTAGGAAATTACATACCTTGATTAAACATTAGTATGTTAAGTACTACTACACTCTTGCCTTGGGATGCCCCGTACTGATTCTCCTTACAATATTTAAAAAAAATATTTAAAACCAGATTTTACATTTTGACATCCACTTCAGACCTCAAATTCTGGCTTCATTCCAACCCAAAATCATATTCTTGGCAAAGCTTGTGTTTTTGTTACGGGCCCTCAGGATAAAAAAATTAAACTATACCAATTTTACCACATAAATAAGTTGGGGTAACTCATTTGGTACATGGGCTTGAATGGATGGGAGTGGAAAAGGTATGCCAATGACATGCCATCTCCACAGTACATCAGGTCATCCTTAATTGTTGAGCCATTTCTTTGAGAGCTATAGGTCCAAATCCTGGCATAATTGTTGGAGTGGACGTTACTTGAAGGGACCCAAATTTTCCCATCTGTCTACTTCTTTCTTCACTTTGCTAATGTCACAGAGAATAAAGATAGTGGTAAGAGCTTGTGGCATCAGATTAGCACAGCTATACATAAAAGAATGAATGTGCTCCTAAACAGCGTGGCAAATAAATGAATATTTAGCTGGACACTACTGCTTGTTACTGAATACAGCCTAAATTCCATAGCTATCATACGTTCCTGGGAATAGGAGAAAGGGTTTGATACTAGGGAGGAAAACGTTTACATTCTTCACAGAAGTCAATAGAATTTGCAACATTTACTTTTTGCTGGTAGGCACATGTTTTTATTGCTGGGTACATGAGGCCAGCCTCATCTTCTAGCTAGGTATATGGTATCTAGAGCTAGATGGATCATTAGATATCTTCTGGTCTACCTCCCTCATTTTGGAGATGAAGATACTGAGGCCCAGGGAGGTTAAATGACTCATCAGGTCATAAACACAGCAACAGGGGCAGGACTCAAACCTATGGTCAGATTTTCTCACTCATCAAAAAGTTTCCCTGGGCCAGTCCTCTTGGATTCAATGGCCATCTCTAAGCGTCACATGACAGATTTTAGATATTTGCTGGGAACTTATTTCTAGCAAAACATGTGAAAAATTCTTGCCTTACACGTAAGTTTAATCTTAAAAAACACATAGAAAACAGCAAGAACTCCTATTGCATTGTGCTTAATTCTTTATTTTATTTGGATGCAATGGGGGTTGCCCAGGGTCATATAGCTAGTAAGTATCCGAGGTCATATTTGAACTCAGGACCTCCTGACTCCAGAGCCGATACTCTATCCACCATGCCACCTAGCTGCCAGCATTGTTCTTAGTTCTTGTGGATAAGGAAGAACAAGTTAGTGAAGTGGAAATTATAGGAAACTTGTACAGATATCACTCTGTCATCTTAGAATGTATAACGGATATATTTAGGCACATATTGTGGATTTTTACTAAAGAAGATTTTAAAATGTTTAAAGGAAGAGACTCTAAAAGGGACTAAAATTAAGGAGGGATGAGACCTTCAAAAGCAAAATTCTAATGATACAATTACAATGATCTTGTTGAAGAAGATGAGAAAGACATTTAATGAAATAGATGAGGAAGCACAAGATGATCTCTAGTAAGCCCATATTTTTAAGCGACATATAAGAAGACAGAAGAGATAACATAATTTAGGACCAAGGGTATATATCAAAGACAATAAGAACAAATGACGGAATGTCAGGAAGGGTAAAAGATGAAGCTTGTTTAAAAAATTCTGAAGAAAAAAGAAATCCTAGTCTTTTAGAGGTGGGTTTAAAACAACAAGAAGAAAATTCATAGGCCCACTGCTTATAGCAGAAGGGGGTCATATTAACAGATGGTAGAGAAAGAAAACTCCTAAACTTCTATTTTGTTTCATTATTCAACAAAATTTTATCACTTTGCAACTTTATAATATGCACTTATCACATAATGTTGTTTATTACAGTCTCTGTGTTTGTGTTACATCTCCCTAGTAGATTGTAAATTCTCTTAAGTTATAGACCTAACTCCCCAAAAGAAGCAGTAAGGGAACATTTAACTGCTGTAGATGAGTTCAAATCTCCTTGCCATATTAATTATAATCTAGGATATTAAAAATGTTGCAGATATGATCACTGAAACCGTGGCAGTGTTATGAAGACAATGCTTGCTGAATGATCATCTCCAAAGCATATGAACGAATGAATGCATTCCCATCACCCAAAAAAGACACTTAAAATGCTGCACCACCAGGTTATTTATGTTGTTCAACAGTTATATCAGTGACACAGATAAAGCCATATGAGGCCATGTAAGGCGTGGCTTAACAAATCTGCAGATGACAGAAAGATGAAAAGAATATAAGTGATAGAATTGGGATGAAAAAGGTTCTGGCGAAGATAGAAAGACAAACTGAATAAAAAAATAAATGTGACAGGAATAAATGAAAAGTCTTGCTATTGGTTAAAAAAATAAAGTCAGTGACAGGAATACAGGAGGGAGAAAACATAGCTTAACAGCAGCTCATGTGAATAAGATATAGGAATTTTCACTAATGGAAAGACTCAGTATGAATCTTATTTACACCAGAATGTATCCTGTAAATTTCAGAAAACCTTATTCTGTGTTCAAAACAAAGAAGGTGGTTGTTCCAGAGTTCTCTATCCGGATCAGGCTAACATGGTAAGGGGACTCAAAATTAATCAACATGAAATAACTGAAGGAACCGGAGATGTTTGTCTTGGATAAAGGATAAACAAGTTTCTTGAGAGAAGATTTGGAGAAACATGATCATTCTGTGCAAGTATGTGAGGGGCTATCATGGAGAAGAAGAATTCTATATTTACTATGCTTCATCCCAATGAAAGTTGCGGGGAGGCAGATTTCAGTTAAATATTAAGGTAAAACTTTCTAATGATCAGATTGGTCTACAAATATGAGATACTGAGATTCTAGTTAGTGTTTAAGCAAAGACACAGAAATCTATCCAAATGCTAATTGTCTTCTAACTTTAAAGCATCTTCATACTAAGCCCAGGTCATTTACATCTGTTTCTGTGTACCTCGTTGTTTGACTAACCATTAAATAGCAATATATTTTAAAAGGGAACAATATTTTGTAGTAGAATTCATGTAATGTGCTATGTCAATCCTAGGTTGAGTATGGGTCTAAAATGAACAAAGTTAAATGCACCAGCTCAAGGGTGGATCATTTTGTACTTTAAGAAATAAATATTCCATGTTTAATCAGTATTAAATGACAATATTCTAGAAACCAGTGTCTTTCTTTCTAGACTTCTACAGTTAATATTGAGATTTCAACACTTAAGAAACAAAAAAGGCAGTATGGACGGAAAACACGCTATTTAATAACAAAGAGGCTTATATTGTTTTCTTACTAAGCAGTATATTGTGGCATATTTTGAAGAACTGGGTTCAAATCTTGCCTCAAATACCTGCTGAGCTGGGTTATCCTATGCAAGTCAAGAGGCCATCCTCCCTGTACCTCATTTTCCTCACCTGTAAAATAAGGGAGGTGGACGTGATGCTTTCTAAAATCCTAAATTTATGATCCCATTAAAATCTCACAGCACTCTCCTTTTCTGTTGTAGTTCTTGTCGTTTATATTGCTAACAAGACTTTTATCATTGCTCAAGAGCCTATAGTGGTTCCATACTTCCCTTCTAGGTGTTTAAGGTCAATGTCACTACTCATTGTACCCCATGTAAATTATGCTCTTTTTCTTGCTAATCTGGAATTTCTTCCTCATGTCCTCCACCTATCTAAATATTATCTTCCTTAGAAGTGCTGCTCAAATTCAACTTCTTTGACTTCTCTAGTCAACATTACCTTTTCCCTTCATTGAACTGCACACTTAAAGGTCACCTCTTCAATAAACAACTATTTGTTGACTAATACTGAACTTATTTCCCCACTGTCATTTAATCTTTATGACTCTTATACAAGTATGGTATGATTGCTGGGCTTGGATTCCAAATCCTAGCTCCAATTCTTATTAGGTAATTGACCATAGGCAAGTCATTTCTTCATTTCTCTATATCTCAGTTTCCTCATCTGTAAAATAAGTATGATAAAGCCTATACCACCTAAACTTAATGGGTCATAGAGAAGATAAAATGAGCCAATGTATACAAAATGTTTTAAAAACTCAAGTGGCCATATAAATGGCTATTATTTTGTGACTTCATTCATTTCTACTATATACCTTCCTAATCTTCATGAGTTAACAGACACAGCTCAGTCAGCTTTGGCTCTACTGTCTGAAGAAGGAGGTTCCTAGCCCTGAGTCATGCATACTATACTTTATTCTGTTTTCTAGGGCTGGGTTCCCTTATGCCCAGTCTCGTGAATTAGAATCTGAATGAAAACATGTAAGGAAAAAGGTAAACCATTTTGATAAGTGTGATTCTTCAGGCAACTAATACTGAGTTCATTCAAAATTTTATCAAATCCACAACCTGAAATTTTGGCAAGTGAGGTGAGGAAGTTTGTACCCACTAAATTAACTAAGTAATTAGGAATTCATCATTCACCAGCATTAGTTCAAAAGTGATCACCTCTTATACATCATCTCACAATCCCAACCAAGGGATTTTAAGTTCAACAATAGAACTCTACATGTATTTGGCTGGCAGCTGTAATACTGCAATGTGTGGAGCAAAATCAAACTGAAAAATTCAAAATATGATAAGTTGGAATATTAAAATCACACAGAATCATGGATTTGGAAGTAGATGAGAACTTTTGAGGTCATCTAGTTTAGCCCCTCTGACTTTATAGTTAAGGAAACAGATCTGAAGATGTTAAGTGACTTTCCTAAAGTTACATACATGATAAGCAGCAGACCCAGAACTACACAACTTATGGTTAATGTAATACCCTCTTGTTATATTTTGTTCACTCTGAAAGAAAATATCACACTACATTCTGTTACTAGTTTTTTTTAAAACAATTGAGTTACTCAAAAATTTTCGGATTGAGTTTATTTGTTTATTTACTTTCACATAGCCAATGTAAATTTAAACCTGCATTTAACAAATCAAAAAACTTTATTTTCTGAGCTCATTCTATCAGCTCTTAAGGCTATAAAAAGGCCCTGGGAATTGCTGAAGAGGTCATCTAGCTCAGACCCCTGTTTCCAAGAAAGCCAGTTCTTGAACCAAGACAGAAAGACGACTGGCTTCCTAATACTTAAAAATGTATGAGGAAAGATCCTATTCTAAAATCTCCTTTAGTAATATGTATTAGCATTTCACAGTCCTTTCAGTCTTTCAGTTCCTCTAATATCTAACCTAAATCTTTTTTGCTTCATGTGAAGCCCCATTTTTGTTTGTCCTACCTTTATAGGAAATGGAGAACAGCTGTTCACCATCACCAATATTCTCATATATTTTCTAGACAATTATGTCCCTCTTTGGTCAGCTCTTCTTCCGGCTAAATAACCACAATTCCTTTAGCCTTTCTTATTTTCTAACCCTTTAATCATTTTTATTGCTTTCTTCTGGACTGTCTCCAAGTTTCTTACAGCTCTCAAGAAGCAAAAGGCAAAACTATATACCAAACTATAATAAACATCAGCCCTTCATTGCATTTAAGTAGTCTATAGTAATGACAAATACACAAGTCTTAATCTTTGCAATTGTCCTTCCATTTTTGCCTCAATAAATAGCATTTGCTACTCAGATATATAGAAAACCTTAGTCACTATTTTATAGGAATCTTTCATTAATAACGACAATAATATACTTTTCTACAAGACTTTATAATAGTTATCTTTCAGCTTTCTTTTACAAATTACTCAAACCAAAATTAGAGCAGCTGGGTGCCACAATGGATAGAGTACTAGGCCTAGAACCGGCAAAATCTGAATTCAAATCTGGCTCCAGACACTTACTAGCTGTGTAACCCTGGGCAAGTCATTTAACTCTGTTTGCCTTAGTTTCCTCATCAGTAAAATGAACTGGAGAAGGAAATGACAAACCACTTTAGTATCTTTGCCAAGAAAACCCCAAAAGGGGTCATGAAGAATTGGACATGACTGAAAATGACTAAACAACAAACCCTATTTATATTTTGAATCTTTTTTTTGCAGGGGGAAAGGCAGGGCAATTGGGGTTAAGTGACTTGCCCAAGGTCACACAGCTAGTAAATGTGTCAAGTGTCTGAGGCCAGATTTGAACTCAGGTAGTCCTGAGTCCAGGGCTGGTGTTCTACTCACTGCGCCACCTAGTTGTCCCTATTTTGAAATTTTTAAATGAAACTTAGAATATTTGTACCTCAGATTAACAATTTCTACAAATACTCATGTAGAACTTCAGAGATTTTACCTTTCCAGACAATGTAGTCCACCTTAAAATAGGAATTTCTACATCTCTAGCTCCAAAAGCCTTAATTCTTAACTTAATATATAGTTTTAGGAGCTATAAATGAAAGTTTCTCAAACTTAAAAAGAATATTGGGGAATGTGGAGGGAGGAAGGGAAGATTGTCAACCATACTTATCTGGTCTGGGAAAAGGAAGACTAAAAAGAGAAAGAATATTTTAAGTAAGCTCAAGAAACTTAGGACAGGTCAGAGTAAGAATAGGGAAGGGTCTGGAATCAAATTAATGTAAAGAAAATAAATAGCAGAGGCCAAATTGACTTAAAAGACTAAAAGAAAGGTTGAAATAAATACAAAATAATAAAATGTAGAAAAAAATTTTAAAAGCTAAAGGTGTCAATAGATTAAATTTTATAAGAAAACAAAAAGAGTAGGAGAATTGAAAATAAAGACCAACTGCTACATGCAAGAAAGTCATTTAAAAAATAAAGACAGAACCGCAGCAAAGGAAAACAAATTGCTAGATTTTTTGGATATCAGAACTGATAGACACTGAGTTAAAAGATTCACCAAATATCTTATAATTGCATAATGTCTGCCTATAAAGGATAACTGAAGATGCATAAATAATATATCTTATCTTGATGCAACTGTCAGAGAATCTCTGGGAACTATTAAGTCTCAGATAATGAGTGAGGCACGATTATTAAAAAAAATAGAGACAGAAAATTAGAGAATGGAATAAGATTTAGCATTCAGTCTAAAATATGTGGTGTTTGAAAAAGGAGTTGCAACCTTGACTTCAGAAAAGGCTATAATAAAAACTTACAAGGCCAAAAAGAAATGAGCAAAGGAATTCCATTACATTTACAGATATCATATAAATAATAAAACAATATCATTTTAAAGAATAACATACCAAATTATAGTCTAAAAACTCTTAAAATAACTGAATTTCAAAAGACAGAGTAACATACTTTTAGGAGACTTTAATATTCCTCTTTCAGAGCTAGCTTAGTCTAAGAAAAAGAAAAATATACATTATTATCCAGCTGAAAATAAGCCCACTATGTAGAAATTCATACCTGAATGAATAATGAATTTAATAATGATACTTTTAATGACACTTCTACCCTTTCTGAAGAAAGAGAAACCAGTTCTTGACATACAAAATTTTTTAACACATAACCGATGTTAAATAAATAATGAAGGGATATCCCACAAGATAAACACCTTTCGAAAGTTTAAAATTGTGAAAGATAATATTTACCTTGAGAAAGACAGCTCAGGGTCAAGCAACAAGAGGACATGCTTTCCTCTTCTTGTGATCTAGCACTAAATGGAAGGCTGGTCTGGATATATTATTCTTAGTTTTACTGGAGCATTTGAAGAGAGGCAGTCTAGACTAGCCAGGCTCAGAGTCAGGAAAACAGAGGTTCAAGTCCTGACTCTGATACTTGTGTGATCCTAAGCAGTGAATTCTCAATGTATCCAGGTAACTTTCTAAGACTAGACATTGCAGAAGAGTTACCTATCTTCAGTGATTAAAAATGTTTCCTCACTAGGAACTACCTATACCTACAGTAGAACAGAAAAAATGGAAAATTGATGACTTATTCTAAGTATTATGTTATTGTAAAATTTAAATTTTCTCCTTAAACATGAAATCCTTAAAAGGTTATGAAATTGAAGGAGTCAATTTTATTTGTTCTTGTGGCCAGCTGCTTTCCTCTATGACAAGACATTTCCAGTTCTACAGGGTGTTCCTAAAGTCTGGACACATAGGCAACTGACAACATTGTGGAGTTACTGCATCCAGTTCACGTGAATCTTGCAAAGTGCATCAACCTCTGCATCACAAATGATGGAAATCATATTGAAGATGTTATTTGTTAATATTACAATTAAATAAAAAATTCATTCATTTCGTTTCTTGAAAATATGCATTTTTGCCTATGTGTCCAGACTTTAGGAACACCCTGTATAATGTAAATTAATGAAAAATCAGCTTTGCTGACACACTTTAAAAAGTACAGCTATTCTAATTTTATCATTAAAGTATAATTAGGGAAAAAAATCCCATGATAACCTATCTTGGACTTTATCTAAACATATTGGACAGAAAAAGGTAATCTATCCAGGCCATTTTATGATTCAATTATATGTTAATTTATCTTTTACTCCTGTGCTTTCTTTTATGATTATCTAGGGTGGCTCTTTTAATTCATTATTTTATGTTTATGTGGTAAATAGATGTACACAGTACTTCAAAGAATACAATCTGACGTCTAATTGTTCACAAAGTGATATAAACATAACATTCCTTTTAAGAAGCATATGTTGCCAATAAAGGACTTAAGGTTGAACAATTATTTCTTATTCCTTAGGAAGCAACAGTATTGTATAATTTTTCATACAACAATCAATTTTGGATAACAGCCCTTTTTATTTTTTAAAGAGAAGCAATGAACGTATTATACCTTTATATCATTATCACTTTTGTCATGCTATGACTTCCCACGGTACATCTTAGTAGTAAAGTGTCTAGTTGATCCAGCACATACTTCCTGGTAATATCTAATAATCAAAATCATACTAGGGTGTAGTTTATAGACAGTACTTTGGAGTGTCTATCTTCAACTTGCAAGGGAAGTCTTAGTTTTCAGACGGTATTTCTTTATTGGAGGAAAAATATTCATTCAGAGATAAATTTGTGTGAGGTCTTGGTCTTTGCTCTGCCTTGGGCTGTGGGTGATCCTTACAGAGATGAACCATTATATTGTGCTATTGTAAAGAAAAGACAGTAGCACATTGAAGTTCTTGATCTTAGGGATAGGAAAGTCTGCTTATGTGAAGACTTAAGTAGAAATTACCTGGTGAAACTGAATAATTTTACATTAGCATTTTATGTTTCTCTTGTCACCTATTAAAACTATATTTTTCTATGTTTCATTTTAGAGATGGTTTTAAAACTTCCATTGTCTTTTTAAAAAGTTGGTAAACTGAATGTTGTCAAACTAGAGACCCTTCCTATATGGATACATGTACATACACCTTAATGCAGCCTTAAATAAAGATTTAGAAAAATCTGACACTAAAAAAAATTCTCAAACACCTGCTTTTCTCACCTCTCGTTACCAGCTCTAATCTCCCCTAGAGATACTTATCTCTCATGGTTCTTAATGAAGAATGTGGAAGTTAGTACATGTAGACAACTTTACTCAAGTTCACATAAGCATAACAATTTCCATGACAATCTCACAAAACAGATACAATATAGTTTTTAACTCCCATCAATATCCAAACCCTCCCTTCAAAATCTTTGAGGACCTAGCTACATGGGCATATTTGCATCATCGGTTTTGAGAAAAAAACTGAATTTCACAAAAATAAAAAATTATTCTACAATAATAAAAAATAGTAAAACAGAAACAATCAATTCAATATTACTGAAAATGAAAATTTTCAATTCAAAATACAATCATACATAAATTATTATCAGTCGATATTAAGTGACCTTTGTTAGTGATGTCATAAGGACACTTCCTTATGAAATAAGACATATAAGATTAGGATTTATATAACATATAAATAACTGGGTGTTTATTCACATTATCAAAAATAGCTTGCTTTTTAAAAAAGTCAAATTAAGTGTTGGTTTAGATGATGGAAGAGAGGAAATAAACATTTATTAGCAAAATGGACCTACAAATGGATCTATTAGCTATTCCCTTATTAGAGAAATGTTTAAGGCACATCTTAAAAATATGCCATATTTCATATGGCAGTTGACTGATCTAGTTCCAGAGTTCTTGTAGGTAGAAAAAGAACACTCCCATCAATTAAAGAAATGTCCTACTTTATTTTTTACATGAGCATAGATTAAGAACAAGAAAGAATTTAAGAGATGGTTCAGTACAAACCCCTCATTTACAGAGGAGTAACCAAGGCCCAGAGAAGCTGTGATATGCCCAAGGTCACATGTATAATAAATCAGAGTTACGATTTGGATCCAGGTCTTCTGACTCTTAATCCATTTCTCTACCACACTATTCTGTGATGACTCAGGGACAAGATGAATAAAAGTTGGGCTTCTATAATATTATAGTTTATTATAATATAATATATTATAACATGCTATAATATATTATATTATACTTTCTTATAATATAGCATTGTAGTATAATATATTATAGTTTATTATAATATAATAATATAGTTTGTTGTCATGTTAGTAGCATATCCATAACTTAGTTCTCCTAAGACTTAAACTTTAATTGCTGTAAAGAATTCTAACTCAATAAAATTTTAATTCAATTCCACAAATATTTCATAAGAATCTATTATGTAACATGACATTGTCCTAAGAATTAGGGATGCTAAGACAAAAAAGAAATAATCTCTTTTCATAAGTAGTTTATAGTGTACTGGCTTACATTCTACTGCTGCTGCTACTATTATTACTGGCTCTCATTTCTATAGAGTCTTAAGGTTTGCAAAATGCTTTAGGTATATTATCTCACTAGTTCTTCACAACAACTCCATGAACTAAGTTCTGTTATTATCCCCATTTTGTAAGTGAGGAAATTGAGACAGAGAAGTTAAGTGATATGTACAAGGTCACACAGGTAGCAAATGGCAGAACTTGAATTAAAATTCAAATCCTCTGATTAAAAATCCAGTACTCTTTTCACTAGATGATGCTACCTCCCCAAGATAATATGAATGGAATGCATCTGTTAACATCTTGATTGTAATAGAGAGGGGGTCTATATACATCCAGACATCTTAGAAAATATAACATCTTAAAAATTTCTCACATTCTTGTCTCTGAAAAGTTGTATAATTAAAATTTTGGTACTAGATTCTTATGTGCCCACTGACTTATACATGTAGAAATCCTTTATTTTCTTTTCGAATTAAATGGATGGTAACTTCTAATATTTATTACCTTTAAACTTCCTTTTATCCTGGCCTCCCCACAGAGTAGCTTATAATTTATTAAGTGAGGTATCTGTAAAATCTTTAGCAAAGTGCACAGTATACAGTAGGTAATTAATAAATGCTTATTTCCTTCCATCATATAAACCTAACTTAATTTACCTTTCTGTAAAGCAAACTAATTTTGATAATATGAATGAACACTAACTGATATGCTAGATAAGTCGTGTTCTTCTCTTAAGTTTTCTTTAATAAGGTTCACTTAGGATCCATCGAAAATAAGCTATGTACCATTGTATTTTGAATGGAAAAGTTTTCATTTCCAGTAATACTAAATTGTTTTTGTTTGCAGATAGTTAAGCACACTACAGTTTTCCCATTTGAAACACTACTTAATTACACATACAGTAACACTTTTGTAGGTCACCAAAGTAAACCTGAGGTGCTGGATGTGCCCAATGAATCCAGGGTCCAGATTTCTACGGAAATGAGCAGAACTACTGCATCCTAAGTAGGTACTAGTACTAAGTAACTAGTAGGTACACTAATACATTTGGTATAGCTGTGAAATGGTCCAACCACTGCAGAAAAAATTACAATTATGCCAGAAATGCACTAAACTGTTCATAGCCTTTGACCTAGCGACTCTACTATTGGGCATATATCCCAGGGTTGATAAAGGCAGGAAAGTACCAAGATATGACCAAACAAAACAAAACAAAACACCTCATTACCATTAGGTAGAGTTTGATTCCAAGGACAGTCATTAAGCAGAGTGATTTCAGGGGATCAAGAGGTCCCTGTAATCCTCTCTTTACCTCCATTTCTCCTTTTCTCAACCAAGTAATAGCAACTAAAAGTACACCTGTTGATGTTGTATTCCTTTAGGTCAAGAATTTGAACTCCACTAAAATATAGCCATCCCTGGGCCTGACAACATTTCAAGTTGTTATCAATTAAGCCTCAGTGAAGAGGCTCGGAGGTGAGGGAAAGGACCAGAGAAGGAAGGGTCTAATGAAAGGAGCTAGGCTTGAGAGTGACATTTAGTAATGAGCAGGAATGGGCCCCGAGGGTAAACAACTTATTTCACAATTTTGCTTAAGGACAAGCCTGATTGAATCTTTAACAGGACAGATTCTTAGATTTTACTATTCATTGTAATTTCAGTCCTCTTTCTAATTATGATATTTCTGGATAATTGCTGGTATCTATTATTTGGGTTGATAGGAATAGTTTTGATAAACAGCCAGGTTTATTTAAAAAAGTGATCAAGTTTTTATAAATTCCTTTTAAAATATTTTAGTATTTATGCAAATACTTGAAAATTGAAAGGAATTTAGTTCTTACATTTGATAATTTTTTTTTGTTACTTGTGATAGGTATAATTTTTTAAAAATCAGACTTTTCCTCTGAAAGAAGGCCCTAGATATCATGGATCAATAATATCAAACCAGCACACGTCAACAAATCCCTAAACAAATCCACATGTACATGATTGCATTTCACATCAGGGAACAGACCTCTGTTCCAAGTTCCTGTGTGCTAATTATAAACAACAGTGAATTAAAAGAAAATTAGAAAAATTAAGAACAGAACTTTGTCACAGAGATATTTTTATGTACTATTTCTGAAAAAAGAATTAAAAAAACATGCCATCAAAGATGCAAGAAAGAAGGAGGGGAATCAAATAGAAGGGGTATTAATGAGAAAGGACAAATGCTCATCAAGAAATATATTGGTGTTGTAGGTCACAGCTATTAAAGATGACTTTATCAATCTAATAAATTGTCTCATCATAACTATTTTAATACTGCTGCAAAACCCCTAATATTTATGTTTCCTGTCTTAATTTTGTGAGTGATAAGATTAACTTTTTATCTTATAATGCAATCCCTATCTGAAGTCACTTTGGGGAGATGAAAATTATTACAGTCCTCATGCAAAGAAAGCTTGACATGTTAAAAAAATGGCCTGGTCCAATTCTTTTTCCCACCCCCACTCAATGCTTTCCCTAATCAATGAGTGGGCATTGCCTCAGTCAAAGTGAGAATTTAGCTTAAAGGACCTTAGCTTAAAAAGGCCAAGGTCTCCCGCTGCACTGTGGGCCATCTTCCAATTGTCCTGACCTATATCTGGCCACTGGATGCAGATGACTCTGGAGGAGAAAGTGAGGCTGGTGACTGTGCACAGCTCTTCCTCATTTAAATCCAATTCATTTGCAAGTCACGGCATCATCTTACTGATGTGATGGTTCTCTTTAAGAACAAAGGACAAACCACAACCACAACCACAATGCTTTCCATTTTCATGTTGACTGTTATTTTAGTATATGGGAGAACCACATATGCAAATAAACTAGATTTTTGCCAAAATTCCAGGGTGTTCTGGAGATAGTTAATATTGTATTGAAAAAAAAATCACCTGTTGTGTACAGTTATGTCTCCCAGTCAAACTGCAGGGATACTTCATATAAGGCTATGAAACCAATTCCATTTAACAACAGCTTATACATCTAAAGTGCTTTGTAAAAATGTTTCCTTCTTTTGAATACATGAAATTGAAAAGCCATTCCAGGAAAAATAATCAATGCAACTAGGATCAAAAGGGAAAATGGGAACTGGTAAAAATGTTTCAACCAGTATTTCTGATAAGGGGCTTATATCTAAAAGTCATAAGTAACAAACATAAACACATAAACCCAAGAGCAATTCCCCAATGGATATCATCAAAAGATATGAACAAGCAATTTAAAAAATAATTATAAACTATTAGCACCCATATGAAAGATTTCTCCAAATCATTAATAACAGGAATGCAAATCAAAATAGCTCTGAGTTTTCACTTCACACCCAGCAGATTCGGAAAAAGGGGAAATAGCTAATGTTGGACAGACTACGGACAGACTGGCACAGTAATATACTTATTGGTGGAACAATGAATTGATCCAATCATTCCAGAAAGCAATTATGCTAAGAAAGTAACCAAAATGTCCATAACTCTTTGATTCAAATATCTCCTTGCTAGTCCATTCTGTACACAGGTCAAAGACAGAAAAGTTTCATACACACCAAAATATTCATAATAGCAACTTTGTGGTAGCAAACAAACAAACCAAAAACTAGAAACAAATTAGATGCCCATCAGTTGAGGAATAGCTAAACAAATTATCATACATGAATGTAATGGAATAGTACAGCGGTATAAGCAATGCCAAATATAATGATTACATAAGAAGACTTACATGAACTGATGAAGGGTGAAGTAAGCAGAACCATACAATGATTACAATGATTTAAATGAAAAGAACCCAAATAAACACACACACACACACACACACACACACACACACACACACACCCAACAATACAACCTCCAAATCTGAATTGTAGTGACCAAGAAGTTCCCTGGAGAAGATATGAGAAAATGCATTTCCCTCCCTTTTTGGGGAGAAGGGTTAGGACTGATGGGCTATATGTATAGAACAATGCACATAAAGTTAGACTTAGTTGATGTATTAATTAATTTTGCTCATCTGTTTTTCCCTCTTAAAAATTCTTTTTTTAAAAAAATAAGGGATGGCTTTTCCTTCTTTCTTTGATCTATAACTTTTGTATATAATTTCAAATTGCTTTTCAGAATGGTTGTACCCATTCACAGGTCCACCAACAGTGCATCAATGTACCTGATTTCCCACAGATACCCCAACAATTCCTTTCCTGTCCTCTTTGTCACTTTAATGGGTATGAAGTAGAATTCCAGAAGGGCTTTAATTTGCATTTCTCTAATTAGTGATGATTTGGAAATTTTTTTTTCCTATGCTCTAGATACCCTGGGTTTCTTCTGTTGAGAAATGTCTCTTCATATCCTCAGGCCATTTATCATTTAGAGAATGGCTCTTTTTTTTTTTTAAATCTAAATCAGTTCCTTATATATCTTGGAACTTAGACATTTATCAGACAAACTTGCTGCGAAGATGTTTTCCAGATAATTCTTTCTTTTTTAATCTTAGTTTTTTTAGATTTGTGTATGCAAAAACTTCTTAATCCTATGTAGTCAAAATCATCTACTTTATTTTTTGTTATCTTTTCTATTTCTTGTTTGGACATGAGCTTTTCTCCTATCCCAAAATCTAACAGGTAATTTTTCTATGTTTCTTTAATTTATAATGAACTATTAGGTCTAGGTCACATGCCCACTTGGTACTTATCTTTGTATAAATGTTGTGTGGATCTAAATATAATTTCTTTCATACTGTTGTCTAAATTTCCCAGCAGTTCTTGCCAAACAGTAAGTCTTTATCCTAATATGTGGGGTGTTTTTGTTTATGAAATTGTACAGTATTAGATAAATTTGCTTCTATATTTTGTATAACTAATCTGTTCCAATGATCAATCTATTTTTTAATGAAAAATCTTTATTTTAGCTAAATTGTTTTTTTAAAAATAATTATGACTTTTTGGTATAGTTTACAATAAAAAATACTCATAGTAGATCTTTCTGTTGTGGCAAAAAAGCAAACTAGGAGCTAATGCAATACTAATCAATTGAGGAAAGATTGAATAAGTTATGGTGTATGTGATGGAGTGAATGTGATGACTAATATACTATAAACAATGAGGAAACATGTTTTCAAAAAGACATGGAAAGATATATTAATTGATACAGAGTGAAGTAAGTAGAACCAGAAGAACAATTTATACTATAACATCAATGTTATAAAAATGAACCATTTTGAGGACTTTTACAAACTAATAGAGAATGAAATGAGAACCAGAATAGTTTATACGGTAACAACACTGTAAAATGGTACTACTTTGAAAGTTATAGGCACTATGATTAATAGAAGGACAATTACAGATTCTAGGGGGTTGATGATGAAATATAATCTCCATTAAAGAGAAATACGTGTGTATACATATATATATATATACACACATATATACAAACACACACACACATATACATACATATAGTGTACAGCTATTGAGAGAATTTGTTTTGCTTTATTATGCATACTTGTTACAAGAATTTTTTTTCTTTTTCCAATGAGGTGGAGGTGGGGAGAGAAAACAGATTTTTGTTAATTTTTTAAATTGAGGTGGGTAGCATGCTGCAAAAGAGAAATGTTGCAGGCATTTTTGGATGAGGTCATTATTTTAAGTTTTATTTAACTTTTACTTTGTTACAAGATGCTTCTCATGAAGTGAGAGTAATCTGCAAAAGCTGTAATATAAAAAAAACAAAACACATCAATAAAACTTTAAAAAAAATTATAAGCAATAGCTCACTAGTTAGGAGAGGGGGAATCATTTAGAAAAGAAGATGTAAAAACAAAAGATATCAAAAAAAAGTTTAAACCCTTTCTTCACAACAAGTCTATAAAATTGGCAGTGGTAGTATTATTACGCTGATTTAAGGATAAAGAAACTGAAGGTCAGGGAGAGTAAAAGGTTTGTCCATGGGTCACAAAGGCAACTCAGTGTTGGAATCAGCATTTGAACCCATGTTTTCCGGCTCCAGGGCAGCTAGGTGGCACAGTGGATAGAACCTCAGACCTGGAGTTAGGAAGACTCATCTTCATGAGTTCAAATCAAGCCTCAGATCCTTACTAGCTGTGTGTCCCTGGGGAGGTCACTTAACCCTGTTTCCCTCAGTTTCCTCATCTGTAAAATGAGGTGGAGAAGGAAATGGCAAACCACTCAGTAACTTTGCCAAGAAAACCCTAAGTGGGCCATGAAGAGTCTGATGCAACTCAAATGGAACTAAACAACAACTTTTGGCTAAAGGTAAGCATTCATCACCCTTCAATTCTGTTTAATACATTATACCCAAAAAACAGAATTTCACTTTAACATCATTCTCTTGATAGCCCTTAAGATTTATAACATTATTCCTATGGAACTTCCTTAAGGTTGTTTCCAGTTCTAAGTCCTTTGCATTAAATAGAGTCTAACAAGCTTCCATCCCAAACTCCCTCTAGTACCACTTGCTACTGCTAAATGAGACTAAATACATGAGAAGATGATCTTCAGAAAACCACATAACTTGCCGACAGAACATGTAGTTGTATGAAGTGGTTGCAAAACCCTAGCCCCATAACCCCTAAATAACTCACTCAAACCCCTTTCTATTGTACTCTAAGACTCATTCAGTGCTTAACTCCCCACTTTCACAGTTAGACTTTTCCTGCAGCTCTCCAGCTGCTTCTCAAGTCAGTGAAGAAGTGCTTGCTGATGCTGACATTGTGCTAGGATCTATGGAGTAAGAATCACAGAATGTCAAGATTGGAAGAGGTCTAACAAGAGTAAGATATGGTTACAAAAGACACAATAAACTAATAATTTTAGGAAAATACAGTAAGTAAATATATCTAACAGAAAATTCTTTGAAAGGAGGCATCATAAAAAGTCATGCCTAATAACAACAATAATGATATTTAGTAATTTTAGTGCTTTTATGTTTGCAAAGCATTTTTACAAATATTTCATCTTATCCTCACAACAACAATGGGAGTGGGTGCTATTATTATCCTCATCTAATACATAAGGAAACTGAGGCAAGCAGTTGTCACATAGTTGGTGTTTGAGGCTAGATTTGAACTCAGGTCTTCCTGACTCCAGATCCAGCATTCTAATAGTTTTGTCCTAATATTTTTCATCAATTCTGGAAAAAAAATGGACTAAAATGGGGGAATATTTCAGTAAATTCTATATTTTCCCAAGAGTTACTTTTCTCTTAGAAGCATTCAAAATTCTTTTATATTCATGAGTAGAATGATACAATTAATTTATTGTCACCTTATATAACAGAACTTCTCTTTGTAGAGAACAAAGCATGTCAGAAATATTTTCCACTTACTCTTTTCCCAGGTTTATCTGAAACTGTCTATTCATTTCTTAATAGCACAATAGTTTTCCACTACATTCATATGCCATAATTTGCTTATCCATTCCCTAATTGATAAGCACCCCTTATTTTTAAGTCTTTACCGCTACACAAAGAGCTGCTATAAATATTTTCCTGCATATCAGGCCTTTTCCTCATTCTTTGATCTCCTTGGGGTATAGGTTTAATAGTGATATCACTGAGTCAAAAAGTATACACAGTCTAGCAACTTTTGGGGCATAGTTCCAAATTTTTAGAATGACTGAACTAGAATGAGCTTTACCAAACAGTGCATTAGTGCATTTGTGTTCCTGTAACCTTTCCAACATTTATCAATTTCCTTTTTTTGGTCAACTTTGCCAATCTGATGGGTGTAAAATAGAACCTTGAAGCTACTTTAATTTGAACTTCTATAGTTAGCAGTTACTTGGAATATTTTTTTCATATAGTGTTAATTTCTTCTCATGAAAACTGCCCATTCATATTTTTTAACCATTTACCAACTGTCAAATGGCTCTTATTCTTTTAAAATATATTTTTATTTATTTCATTAACTATTTTTTAATTACATTAAAAATTTTTAACATTAATTTTTGAAAAATTGAATTCCAAATTCTCTTTTTCCTGCCCCGCCTCTAGTCCTTGGGAAGGCAAGAAATATGATATTGATTATACGTGTGAAGTGATGCAAAACATATTTCCATAATGTTAATTATCCTTATACTCTTAAGCCATTTTTCAATTGGAGAATGGCTCTTATAAAGCTGAATTGGTTCTTTATGCATCTTGGAAATGATACCTTTATCAGAGGATTTGTTGCAAAGATATTTTCCCCAGTTAATTCTATTTTAATTTTAGCTGGATTGGTTTTGTTTATATAAAAACTTATAAATTTTATGTAATCAAAATTGATCATTTTATTTTCTGTGATCTTCTCTATCTTGTTTGGTGAACTCTTTCCCTAGACATAGAACTAAAAGGTAATTTCTTCCTTGTTTCTTTAATTTGTTTATGATGTCACCTTTTATGTCTTGGCCAAGTATTCATTTGGAGCTTATCCTGGTGTATGCTGGAAGATGTTGGTCTAAACCTATTTTCAGTCAAGCTGCTGTCCAGTTTTCCCAGCACTTTTGTCAAACAGTGAGTCCCTACTACAGTAGCTAGAGGTTTTGGGGTTTGTCTAACACTAGGTTACTCTATTAGTTTGCTTCAGCATATTGTATACCTAATCTGTTGCACTGATTGACTTCCAGATTTCTTATACCAAGTTGTTTTGATGTTTACCATTTTATAGTATTTTGATATCTGATATTGCTAGTTTGCCTTCCTAACTCACTCCTTTTACCGCCCCCCCCATTATTTATTGTGAGATTCTTCATCTTCTTGACCTTTTGTTCATTCAGATAAATTTTAGTATTTTTCTAGCTCTGTATATTAATCCTTTAGTAGTCTGATTATTATGATATTGGATTAATAAATTAATTTAGGTAGTACTCCCTACTCATGACACAGTGATATTTCTCCAATTGTTTGGGTGTTTATTTAAAGTGTTTTATAGTTGTATTCATATAGTCCCTGTGTATATCTTGGTACATAGACTCCTAAGCTTTTTTATGTATTCTATGGTTATTTAAAATGGAATTTCTCCTTATATCTCTTCTTGCTGGATTTGGTTGTTAATATATAGAAATGCTTATGATTCCTGTGTGTGTGTGTGTTTTTGACTTAATTCTACATAATGATGATAAAGAACTATGAAAAGTCTAATGGAGAGATCTCTTTGCATACAGTCAGGAGACTGGAACTCACATATTCATTCACCACAGAAAAGTAACAACATATTAAAGCCTCAGGTTTTTTTTTTCATGGAAAACATGGGGATAATAACTACACTACCTGCCTAGAATACTTATGCATACCTCACAACATTATTCTAAGCAAAGGGATTCAGAATTGTTACAGCAGCATATAAATGTGAATAAAGGGGGAAAATGGATCCTCAAACAGATTTTAAGTCCTACTGTTATCCATTAAACCAAATTATCTAATTGTATTATACATTAAATTATGATGACACAAGCTGAGAGGAACATTTACAGATCATTTACTCTAACCTGTTTTTGGAATAATGAAACAGCCTGGAGGTTTAAGTATCTTCACACAGGTCATATGATAATTCCTTGGCTTTTACTGAGACTCAAGAAAGAAAGAAATAAGGCATGTATATACATACACACATTATATATATATACACACACACATATATACACACACACACACATATATATATACACACGCATATGTGAATATACACATGTGCACATACATGTTCTTTGTACTAAAAGACAGTATCACTGATAATGATTATTATCATTGTGATTACAATAATGATGAAAAGAGAGATGCATAATCAGTATAGCTTTCCCACACTGAGCACAAGGTTTCATCCACTGATTATTTTAAGAATACATCAATAACCTGTTATCTCAGAATTCATTCTTGGGATGAAAGTAGACCTTCTATGCTCCCTCAAATCAAACTTTCTTTATGACCTCATATTCTCCCTACCTGGTGCTATTCATTCATCCAGTAGAGAACTATATAAAGATGTGTACTTTAAAAATTTGGCCATGCATATTTGAGAACCTCTCAAATTAGTAAAGATACAAAACATTTCATTCAATTCATAATATACTTTACAGACCTTCTGCATGGCTCAAATGAAGACAAATCACTAAGCATTTATTAAAAACCTACTATGTGCAAGACAGTCTTCTAAGTGTTAGGGATGCAAAGAAAGGAAAAAAGAGCCCCTGTTCTGAAGGAACCCACCAGTCTAATGTGGGAGATAATATACAAACAAAGTATACACAGGATAAATTAGAAATATTCTTAGGAGAAAGGGAATAGTATTAGGAGGTATCAGGAAAAATTTCTTGTAGAAAGTGGGAATTTAGCTTACCTGAAGAAAGCTAGGGAAGTCAAGAGGGAGAGATGAAGGATAAAACTGGAGGCATAGGAGACAGTCAGTGAAAATGCACAGTTCAGAGATGGAGCATCTTCTGCGAGGAGCAAACCATATTTCCATTTTTTGTGCCTGTTATAAAATCCTCTACTCATAAAGCATGTACTTGATAGTGCACCCTTATTCATAGGATAACAGATTTAAAACTGGAAGGGACCACAGAGGTCAGCAAGTCCAACCCCTTCATTTTATAGATGAGAAACCTAAAGCATAGAGGTTAAGTGACTTTCTCTAAGTCACACAGTCAGTAAGCCTCTGAGACAACATTTGAACTCAGGTCTTTCTATCTACTATACCATGATGCCCATCAATTGGATCATCTAGGTTTAAAAAAAATCTACAGATTGTCATATGGCAATGTTTTCTCTGTAAAGCAGGAAAAAGAGTACTTAATCACAGTTTTATATGACTTTTTATAAAAATGGACCCAATATATAAATGAAATTAGTGGGCAACTATTGGCTGAATAGTTAGAGGATCAATGTCCACATAGTCATTCAAAACTGGCCTCAAACTACCTTTCTAGCTTTATTATATATTATTTTCTTTCTCTCACTCCATCATCTTGTTGAACTAGCCACAAGTACAAGATGGAGGAGATATAGCTATGCAGTAATTCTGAAAAAGATTAGAAGCTCAATATGGATCAACAATATTATAAAGCAGCCCAAAAAGTTAATTTTGTCCTAGGTTGCATTAAAAGAGAGAGTGTTCAAGATGAAGGAGATCATAGTCCTGTTGTACTTTGTCATGATAAAACCATATCTATTGTACTATATGAGATTCTGAGCACCATTATTTATAAACTCCAAAGTGTTTAGAAGAGATAAACTAAGAACTGAGATAGTGAAGGGCTTGAAGATCTTGCCAAATGAGGCTCTGTTGAAAGAACTGGGCATATTTACTTAGAAGAACACATGGGAAGGGGTGGGGAGACAAGATAGTTGTCTTCAAGATTTGAAGGGCTGTTGTGTGGAAAAGATCTTAGATTGATATTACTACAGGGCCTATACCCCAAAGACAGAGAAAGAAAGATGAAAAGGATACATATGCACAAAAAACTAAGGGGGTAACAATCAACTGAGGAATGGTTAACTAAATTATGGTACATTAATGTAATGGAATGCTATTGTGCTATAAAAATGATAAAAAGATAAGGCAAGTGGTTGAATGGGCAAAAAAATCTATATATATATGTGTGTGTTATATATATTATATATATGTATATATATACATATATATGTATATATATATATATATATATATATATATATATAGAGAGAGAGAGAGAGAGAGAGAGAGAGAGAGAGAGAGAGAGAGAAAGAAATAACCTCTGTGTGATATTTAACTTCAAATTTTTTTGCCATTCATATTCTAAGTAGTATGGTGACATTAAAATGATGGACCTTTATTTTCAGAAAAAGGCTCAGTATTATTAAAAGCACAATGCAATTTCCCAAAGGCAAGTCAGCCCAGTTTCCTTCTCTAGTTGAACTCTAGAGACAATGATGGAAGACCATGGAGACCATGATGCAATGATGGATGAAAAAGACACATAATTATTTTTCTATAAAAACATTTTAAATTTCCAATTACTGTATGTTAATCATAGCAATTTCCAGAACATTTTATTGTTAATCCAACTTTGCAATATTGAGGATAGCTTTTAGCCTGGTTATAGAAGCAAGACTGTAAAACATTCTGTTTCTTACTGGTATCAATGGGACATCAAATTTCATATCACCACCAAATCTTACATAGCACCTTTCCCCCCACTTCTCTAATGTACTTCTCAAATATTGTAAAACTGAAAGATCTGCATTTGTGCCTCATCCCCTTATTAAACTGTAAGCTCTATTAGAGTATTAATATTAATTATTATATTAATCTTAATATCTTAATTAAGCTTTGTATATACCTCAATGCCTGAATCAATGTGCTTTTTTCCCTTTAAGCATCTGAAAAATGTTAGTGACTACAGAAGACTGTCCTTTGGGCAAAATTATTAAAAAAAGGCATAGTTTGTTTTTTATATGTCCAATGATCAATTTCTACCGGTGGCCCCCAGTCTTTACCAGCTACTTTGCTTGCTATTCTGCAGGCCTAACAATTTCTGAATATGACAAATCTATTCCTACTAAGATGTTAGGGACTTAGTAAATTATCTTCATTTGTGAAAATTGATGCAGAGACAATGTTTAACAGAGAAGAATGAGTTGATAATAGAGGAATTTCAGGAATCAGAGTTATACAACAAAATAGAATGCAATAAATGTCACCAAGCGTCTTATTCTCTAGGCTGCATTCCAGTTCTCCTTAACCATGCCTCAGCTCTGCATCTTGAAGCTAATACCAACTCTGAAATTTACACAATGGAAATACCTTTTGTCCCTGAGGCCTCTCCCTATGATTAGATGGTTCCTTCTGAAATCTCCATGTAAGCAGGGCCTATACCCTCTAGGTTTTATTCCTCTCCAGGATATTGCACTCGAGACTTTCTCTACCCAGCCTCTCCGTCTCAGCTTCTTTTTATCTGTGGTCTTCCCTCATTCAAATGTAAGCTCCTTGAGGGCAAGGACTGTCTATCTACTTGCATTGTATTCTCGGTGTTTAGCACAGTGCCTGACATATAACAAGTGCTTAATAAAAGCTTGTTGACTGACTGACTACTATGTAGGCTATTGTCTAGGTAGTGAAGGTGAAATACAAAATCTAAACAAAGACAAAGTCCCTACTCCTTAAAGAACATACAAGACACCACAATAGAGAGTCATAATACAATATTTAACAGCAAGGGCACCAGGAAGTTACAAAACAGTGTTTTGTGAGTGGAAGGCCTAAAACAACTTTGAAAAACCAGGGGAAGTTTCCTGGAAGAAGCTGATTGAAATTGGGTTTTGAAGGATGGATGGAAAGTCAATAAGTGAATAAAAGAAAGGAAGGGGCTCCAGCTCCAGGTACAGGGAACAGGCTAGAAAAAAGAATCAGAGCACGAAGCATGTCATACATGATGAAGCGGGATTATCAGACATCTGTTCAGTCTGGATGAAGAATAGAGTATTATGTGAAGTAAGGCTAGAAAGGGGGCACCAGATTGTGGAGGGACCTGTAGGCAAGTCAGAAGAGTCTGAACCTAACTTGAAAGGAACCACTGATGTGATGTGAATGTGATATGAATGATGTGACCAGATCTACACTTCAGAAAGATTATCTTGACAGTATTATGATTGAAGGCATGGAGAGAGGAGACAATGAAGGTGAGAAAACCTGAAAAGGAAGCTAATGAAATAGTCTAAGAAGTTAGTAATAAGGGAAAAAAAGGAAGAGGTTATTTATTTGTGAGATGTTCTGCTCACAAAACTAATAGTCTTGAGGTTTGGGGGTGGTGGGAGCCCAAAATAGCAAAATGAAGGTCCTACCCGAATGAATTTGACCCAAGACTTCTTTCAGCCAAAGAAAAACAAGGCTTATTAAAACACCATCCAAGGTGTATGTGATACTAAAAATCCGCCATATTGGCTGGACTCTTAAGGAATCTCAGAATTTGTATCACTAATGGAAGTGGGCCAGATTGAATCTGAGCATTGGCTAAACTCTTAGTCCCATTGCCCCAGGTGAACACCAGGGACCTGAGCCATGTGGGACAATCCAAGGGTTTTTCCTTTTTAGGGTCCAGACCCCAAAGACACGGTCTTTTCCTTTTGGGGGTTCAGATCCCATTCCCATCAATAGTACCAGAAAACTGACTGGCTACTAATCAGAAGAGAAAGAGACGAGTTAAAGATAACCCTTGAAGTTGTAAGTATGGGAGATAGGGTAAATAATGATGCACAGAAAAGTAAAAAAGTGGAGCAGGTTTAAGGAGAGATAGTAGTTTCTAGATGCCCATGGGATGGTCAAAGAGAAATGGTAGAAATGTCCCTTTACCACTTACAGATGCAGGTATGGAGCTAAGAAGAAATTTAGGACTAGAGAGATACAGACTTGTGAGTCATCTGCATAGCAGTAGCAGTTCAAACAGTAGGAGTCAATGAGATTGGTAAGGGAAAGAATGTAGAGAGAGAAGAGAGAGATACTTTGGCATGGGAGAGCTTTTCCCATACTCCTCTTGATCACACCATACTCATTCTGCAGAAGCATAAAGCTAACATCTGTTATTCAGGCTTGTCATTTATGCAGAAAGAACCTTTTAATCTTCCACCAGTAAACAAAAATTTATTACATGTTCAAAATTCTAAAAGTAATAGAAACAACAAAAATAAAATGAAGGAATAGGAACATAATATACTTGCAACTTGGTCTGCATGCCCTGCCCCTTCTACAATAAAAGCAAACATTACACAGGAATCAGAAAGAAATGGAACATAGACAAAATAACTTTGAGTACGTAAACATTAAATATCATGGAGAGGTCATTCCAAAGCACTGAAGGAAAGGCCCTAACTTTTGCACATGGTGCAAAAGCTAAGACTTATCCCTTAAGGTATACTTGTGGAAGTCAGTCAAAGTGAAGATTTCATGAAAAAGGCAATAAATGGAAACTCACTTCTATTCTTTTTCTATTTAAGTTCTAGAATTATCCACATAAAAAGATATCAGTAGATTTTTTTTGCTTTCTAATTGAACAATCATTGTTTGAAGGGGAAAAGTAGGAAAAACCTCTATTTGAGTTCTTAACACCAGTGTCAATGCTTCAGGTTTATAATGTAGTCTTATTCATAACAATAGATAATATTTCTATAGCAATTTCACACACATATCTCATGTGACTCACACAACAGCCCTGAAAGGTTAATAATTTTAGCATCATTATCCCCAGGAAATGAAGGCTTAGAGAAGTTGTTCAGGGTCAAAGCTAGGAAATGGAAGAGACAAGACTTAAACCATGGTCTTCTGACTCTTTCCACCACACCACAGATGTCATAACTGTATATCCAAGTTCTTTTGCTGCCTTCAAATTAAACAACCAAAATTTCAACTCTTGTAGTATTGTTTAAATATGATGCTCATTCTTCATCCTCACATTTATAAATAGTAGTTTAAAGTTTACAAAATGCTTTACTCATAACAACATTGTGGTGGAGCCAGTGCAAGTATTATATCCAATTTATAAATAATAAAATTTCAGTTTAGAGAAGATAAGTGACTTATCTAAGATCAAACAGCTAGTAAAGTTGCAGAACCTGGTTTCAAACAGGTACTCTCATTCCTAGGCTAGTGTTTTCTGCTCCAAATTATAAACTAAAGTACACCAAAAAAGTTTCAAGCAAGTAAAAATGAATTTCCCAATATAGCCCCCTTCTCTACAGCATCAAACAATCTCAGAGTTGGAAATGATCTCTGCACAACCTAAGTCACCTGCACAACCTTACCATCCAGCTTTTACTTGAAGACCTCCAATGAGAGAAAACCCACTACACTACTCTCCTGTATTCTCTTAGCTCAGGGGTAGGGAACCTGTGGCCTCAAGGCTACATTACGGGGATTTGTTTGGATTCAGTCAAAGGGCAGCACCCAAGGAACTAGAATGTCACATGTGGCCTTGAGGCCTCAGGTTCCCCACTGCTGCCTTAACCTCCCTCCTCCAACCCACTCCATTTTGGAATGACAAATATTTATTAAGTGATTATTTTGAGCTGAGCACTGTACTATGTGAGAGGGATACCAATACTAAAAAACAAAACTAGATAATGCCTGCCCTTAAGGAATTTACATGATAATGGGATATATCAAATTGCTAAGTATTTCTTCAAATATATACATCACAATTAAAACAAAATCACAATTCAAAATAAGACAATTATGGAGAGGTCACTTGAAATATAGAAAGTGACAAAACTGACCAGTATTTAAAAACATCTCCCTTTCCCCAAACTGGTAGTTAGTCACATGAAAGGCCAGTTACTTCTGGTGCAGGTATGAAAGAGTTAAGGTATAAGATAATTCAGTAATGGGAATTCAGTCTAAGTCATCATAATTAGTACACTAAAGAAATTGAAGTCATTCTCAATGAAATAATTTGTGATTATTTTAATGAAACGAATGGGATATGTTTCATATCTTTACAGTCTCTATGGTTTACAAATACTCTTCTGAAGGAATAGCCTGGGCATCACTTAAGAGAAATTAGAGAAACAGAATTTGTAATTAGTTAATTTTGTCAAAGTATGTTAGGATTTTTAAAAGATCAGTTAACAAAGTAAATGCAATTATGGTAATAACTATAATCATTACTGCAACTTCAATTTATTATAGCACCTTTCTTCTAAAAGCTAAGCTGTCAAATCTTTCTTGAAATTTTGAGAATTCATGACGGCGAAACACTGAATTCTGTAAGTAGTCAAAATAGCAAAATTTCCTCTTCTTTACTTCCACTTACCTTTCTGAACCTCCTTGCCTGTAGCAATTTTACAAATATTATAATAGATAATATGTGGCACACAGGAGGTCAAATTTTCTTTTCCAATATATTTTATTTTTAAGACTCCAAGTGATTACAAAAATCAGAATTCATCCTTCAAATTTTTAAAACAAAAGACATTTCTTACTTAAATGACAGAAAACAAAAAACATTAACCATGCAGGGAATGGGCTATTTAGCTTTTAAAGAAAAAAAAACAAATTAAATCTTGGGAGGATTAACAATTTAACAAAACAAAATGAAGAACTTCTCTCTCTCCCCTCCACCGGGGTGTGTGTGTGTGTGTGTGTGTGTGTGTGTGTGTGTGTGTGTGTGTGTGTGTGTGTGTGAAGCTGAACAGATAGACATGATCGCAGAATTTTAAAACTTAAAAGAACCATCTAGTCTAACTCTCTAAAGAAAATGAGGTACAAAAAATACAATAATTGCTGAAGGGCACACAAGAGTGATAGTGAAGGTTGGGATAAGAACTAAATTCAGCACACTTTTTATCAACACCATGCCTCCTCGCTTCAAATTGAAAATATTTTATGAAGATCTCATGTCAAGGTGCTGTGTGTCAAAATGTCACTATCCAAAAACTGTAGGGAAATTTGGCCAGCAGAATCATTTTTCCATATATTAGCAAGTCATGTTCTCCCACCAAACTAGAAATTCTCCAGATTCAACAGAATGATTCTCATTCCTCTTACTTCCAAGGATACAGTATACTTTCAGCACATACCATATATTGTCTCTGCTGAGACATATCATTCAGTGAGCCAACTCTTGGATATAGCTCTTCTTTCACTAAGAACCAATACTGCAACATATAGCATGGGAACAGATGCACAGATGGGGAGGAAGATGGATGGGAAAGGATTAAGTAATAATTACAATGGATAACATTTATTTAAGTTCATTGTAGTGAAAAACATGCTGAACTTGTATTCACAAAGACTTATAAGTTCAGATCCCACCTCTGACACTAGTTGATGGTGTGGCCACTGGCGAGTCACTTAGCTTTTCGAAACCTAGGTTTCCTCAGCTATAAAATAAAGGGGAGTCATGCCATCTCTAGTAGCCATCTCTCAAGACTGTTACAAGACTTGAGACAAAAAGCTTTGCAAACACCAAAGCACTAGGTTAACAGCAAGAACTATTCTTACTACTGTAGTTATGTATTACTTCATTTGTTCCTTTTTACAAAAGCCCATGAGTACAGGTGATAGGACAAAGATCTAGAAGAGACCTCATGGAGCAAGTTGTCCAATTCCTTATTTTATGGGGTGAGGAAACAGAGGTCCAGAGAAGTTAAGAGATTTTCCCATGGCTACACATCTGGTAAGTGTCAGGCCAGGATTTAAATCCAAGTGAAAAAACTACAAATTCAGTATGTATTTTCCACTAAATCATAGTTACCCTAGCATAGGGCTAGCACCAAAATGAAACTCATCCCTTCAAAACAATACAACAACAACAATATCCCTTTAGTCTGGAGGATAGTATACTTCAAGAAGAAAACAAATTATAATTATAATTACTAGCCAGAGAGCGGTTTGTTATTCCTCATTGGTCAAGTCCTATAATAATAACCAAGATAGAGAGGGCATACAGAGGGTGGAAACAAAACATATATGTAATCTGTATTTATCACTTAGAAAAGTGATGTGTTCTGTTTGTGCTCCAAAAGAGAAAGTTAAAGAAAGCTCAAGGAAGATAACTGAAGTAATTAAGCACTGAAAAACAGAATATGAGGCAAGATTGATACAAGTATAATTACTTAACTTGGAAAAGATCTTCAAAAGATAACAGACTTCAAACATAAGGTGCTTACTAAGTCCTGTTATTTTGACTTGTAATAATATTGGATATTCACATCAGAAACCAAATGTGAAACTACATACAATAAAGAAAATAAAATGCAGATTAAAAAAAACATTTCATAGTTTCAACACTGCTTTCTCGAGGACCCAGTTATCTTTCATTTATCTACACCAATGGAAGAGAACAGAATATTCCCAAATGGTTCATGATAAAAATTGTTTTTTTTGTGTTTGGTTTTGCACAAGTGTGTGTGTGTGTGTGTGTGTGTGTGTGTGTGTGTGCGTGTGCGTGTGCGTGTGTGTGTGTGTGTGAGAGAGAGAGAGAGAGAGAGAGAGAGAGAGAGAGAATCTTTCTGATACTCTGGGAATTCCTCACATTTCAAGTAAAATAATGAAACCTAACTGTGAAAGTCTATCTCAGAGAAAAGTAAAAGGTTTCCCAACTATTGAACCACTCAATTCATCTCTGAATCATTTACCTCAAGATCACAGCAGACAGCATCATTTCTCAGGCTGATGGAAAATAGCAACTCAATCACTTTCACTTCTTGAGTTAAACTTGCCTTGGAGGGGTAGAAATATCAGTGTTTTGAGGTAACACGTTTCAAATTTAGTAAGAGCAAAACCAAATTGTTAACAGTGGTCTTAAAAGTAGAAGAGATGTTTACAGCATATAAAAGCAAGATTTGCTATCAATAAGCGCTGCCATAGATCACTGAAAGCTTGTTCTACTTCATTCAACCTGATTTTTAAACTCATTGAAAACAGTCTTTACTTGCTACTGAATGATTTCATAAAGCTGACTTCATGATTCTAACACTTACATTCATTTGAAGACTATGATTTTGATGAGAAAGTAAACCATTTATAGTTTGATTCTGTACATAAAATATTGATAGAGTTGTGAAACTAGAACTGTCAAAGATCATATTGAATATATCTAGAACATGAAGGATTATTATAAAATGATGAAGGTAAAAAGCTCTTTTCACTGAAATCTTAAAAAAGAAATATGTAAGTTGTACTTATTTCATTTAAATTCAAATTCCATTTGAGGTTGTTAAATACTAGGTGGAATACCCAGGAGTTTACTTTTTGGATTAATGCAAAAAAACTCCCCACAGATTTGATTCCCTACTAAGATAAATTCTACACTGTTGGAAGGCAGGGCTTCCTGCTCTATGATGACTCAATGATGTTAAGAACTTAACCTGTACCTGCCATGATAGTTCTAGGACTTAAATGAATTATTCTGAGGGAAAACAACAAAAATTGAACTTTTGACTCACAGTACTAGTAATTCCACAGTTGGCCCCATATCTGAAAAGGACAGAAGAAATTTATGCTATGGTGATCATCTACCACTTTTTTTCCTCACGATTACTCTATATTTTTAGGCAACCTTTGCACAGTCATATCATTTACCTTATCTCCAGGGAAAAAGAACTGCTAAACCTGTGGATATTAAGATTTTTTGAGCAAATTTTTAACGGTGACTTAAACATTTTTTCTTTGCTTCTGGTGTTTGGCCAATGAAATAAACTTCTTAAGCAAAAGAGCAAATGGTTGAAGTTGGGTAAAACTGAAAGACTTCCTTTGAATGAACCAATTTAAGTGCAATAAAACAGGAAATCATGATACTGAGGGTAAAATTAGCAACAAATAGTTTACATCAGCAAGACCACAAAAACTGAGAGAAAATCCAAGCACCAGAAAAAAATCCAAATAATACCTTGCCAAAATAAATTGTGTTGGTTATATATAGTGTTCAATTAATGTTACAGTGTAACATCAAAATTAATTTAAATAAACAGGAAGCCTTAAACCAAATGAATTCTAAGTTTCCCTTGAATAAGAATTAAAGATTTAGAAGGTAGTTGGACTTCTTTATTTAAGAAGAGAATTCTCGAAAACAAATCATATTGTAAAAAAATTGAGACTATGAAGGCCAAGGCAACCATACAAAGATTTAATAAATGTGACAGTTTTAGCACTACAAACAGAAACTTCAATATCTATTATGGGTTAGAAATATGAATCATATGTCAGTACTGTCCTCGATCATGGTCAATTTAATGGAACAACCTTTTAGGTCAAGTAAAGATCAACCAATTTGGTTAGTGGACATTTGCACGGATATGACGAAAGCAGAAACACACACAATGCACCATTTATCTGCTTTGATGTAGGTTTGGAAATAGGCATGAGTTTAAGCTATGTAAGAGCTTTGCACTGTGGCATTAGTGGTTATAGCAAGTCTATATTCTTGTTGCCAAAAAGCTTACAACATCAACACCAAATAATTATGGAGGGTAGAAATCATGCAACAAAGAGTTACTGTATTTTCAGTTTCTGGATTTGGAGTCATCTCAGTGTATAAGTTTCTTGCTTTGAAGTCACCTAACTTATATTACCTACCAGAACTCCTTTTTGATTTTTAAAGAAAAGAAATGGTGACCAAAAGAGCAGTCAAAATAAAATATCCTTAGGGGGTGGATTAACTTGGGTATTATCTCATCCCTGATTCCAGACATGCCTTTTCCCATGTATTCTTACTAATGTTTTAACAGGTTGAGGGACCAAAGAAGGAAAAGCAATTTCCTTACAAAACAATTCAGATTAAATAATGGATATTTTTTAATAAAGATGTTTCAGACTGTAAAATGCATATCCTTTAAATAAACAGGTGGCTAGGTGGAGAGTGGATAGAACACCGGGCCCAGAGTCAGGAAGACCTGAGTTGAAATATGACTTCAGGCACTGTGACCCTGGGCAAGACACTTACTCCCTCACTGCCTCAGTTTCCTCAACCATAAAAATGAGGTTCACAATAGGTTGATTTAAGGATCAAATGATAGTAATGTTTGTAAAGCACTTGGCACAGTGCATAGGACTCAGTAAGAACTTAATAAATGCTTCTCCCCTTTACCCCTGGAAGTGAAGGAATGGAAGTGAAAAGAAAAATGAGAAACTGAAGGTTTCAGAATGTAGGAAGATGAACTACTTCCCATAACTCCTACCTTCTTGAAGTGAATTTGAAATAACTTTATTGGTTCATTGAAGGTATTTATTGACTCCCTATACTAGAGATAGGTTGGTATATTAAAAGTAGTACTGTATAACAGGAAGCTGGGTATGAATTTCAGCTAATTTAGCTTAAACTTAAACAAGTCACTTAACCTCTTAATTTCAATTTTCTCATCTATAAATTTGGGATTCATTTATATTCATTGTAAGAAAAGTGATTTGCAAACTTTAAAGTGTCATATGAATGTGGGTAATTATAATAATTATTATTTTGCTGTGTACATAATACTGTATTAGAAATTGAAAGGGATACCAAAAAAAGACTGTACTCTACCTTCTAGGGGTTTATGTTCTAGTCCAAGTGTTCTTAACTCAGGGTCCCAGGACTTTTTTTCAAATAGTTTGACAACTTTTTCATTATAATTGTATTCCTTTGTAATCTTATATATTTTAGGTATTTAAAAAACCCCATAATTCTCAAAAAGAGTCCATGACACAAAAAAGATTAGGAACCCCTGGTCTAGAGGAGAAGCCAAGATGTACAAAGAATCACAGACTCATAGGTTCACAGATCTGGAGCCAGAAGGGATCTCAGTGTCACCTTGCCTACCCCTCTATTTTTACAGATGAGAAAAGTGAGTTCCAGAGAGAGAAAGCTGACTTGCCCAAAGTTACTTAAGAAGTTATTGATAGAGAGGTATAATAGGGGTCAGTCTCTCTGACCCCAAATCCAGAGCTGTTTTTATTGTGCCACTCTGCCACAAACAAAAAACAGTTAAGTAATAATACAAAGCAACACATTAAGTATCCACAGAATGAAGAGGACAAATAGAAAAGGAGTAGGGAAGAGTGGGATCTCATTTGGACCTGAAACGTTCATGGAAGCCTCATGAAAAGACCGGCAGAATGTGTGGGGTAAGGGAGGGAGCTTGGGTAGGTGGGACCAGAAAGAGTAAAGGACCAAGCATAGGTATACTTGAATGATAACAGGGGGAGCCTTACCAGTCTAGGGAGAAAGTGACTATTGAGGAGTGGCAAGAAATAAGGCTAGACAGATAGATGCCAGAGTAGGGCAAGCCTGAAGAGCCTGAAGTTTATTCTATTTAGCAATAAATTTATTTTTGATACACATTTTAATTCTATTGCAAATGGGAAAATGTAGTGTGATACATTGGAAAACCATGAGACATGAAGTGGTAACACATAAGTCATAAGCAGTATTGAGGTGGAATTAATAATGTTTTATTCCAAATCTAATGCTCTTTCCATGATGTCATCCCACCTCCCTCCTATCTCTTGGCCTTACAATGGCTTTTCATACAATAAGGAAGACTATGAAACTCTGAAATCTACAAGAGAAAGTAATGTAGAAAGGAAAGACTTCAAAAACACAGCTTTCCAAGAGAAATCAATTACAGTGATAATATATGAGCAAAACAGTGAGTACGTGACTGGCATAGCTCCTCTCAATGCTAGGAAATTGCTTACACAGAACCAACAACTGCTGTATGGTAGTCAGAACTTAAAATTATGGTCATGTGTTGATTCTGCAACACTATGTCTACTGATTTTTTTTTACTCTTGGGATTTCCTATCCCCTGTACTCTATGAGAAGAAAGAGATAGAGGCTAGACCTGTGGCTTTCACACAGCCAGTATTTCAGACAGAATTTGAACCCCAAGTCTTCTTGTTTTTGAGGCCAGTTCTTTATCTACTGTGCTACACTGGCTTTCATTTTGAAGAGAAAATCAGGAATGTATTACAGATTATGTCCAGCCTTAAGTACTCTATATCAGAGGTGTCAGACTCACAGCCTGGCCTGAACCTGTTTAAAATGTAATTGGGAAATGATGAACTAAACAAATAAAAATACAATATGACAAAGATAATGTTAATTTGTGTTATCCTAAGTCAATATGCAGCCTATAGAGATCCTCTTTGCATTAGAGTTTGATACCACTGCTCTATAGTTTTTTGATATGAGACAGCAACACTGATGACCGTGGAGAATTTTTTATATTGTGTACCATTTCTCAGATAGGCAAGACCAAAACTGAAGAAGCAGATAGATGCTTCCCACTGCCTGGGGGGGGGGGAAGTGAGGAAAATGAGGCAATACATATACAATTTTCCATCTGCCTGTCACTTTCCTTCATTTTCTATTTTCTTTCTGCCTTCTTGGTCTTGGGGCCATAGAGCTGCCAATCTCTTACCAATTCCTACTGTGGAAGAAACTGCATAGTCAGCTGGTGTCATAAGCAGTACCTTTTCCTTCTTTCTTTTCCTGGATCAAAGTTTCAAATCTTTCCCTCCTTCTGTCTCTTTCAAACAGACACACGGGCAGCTTGCTAAGCTTCACAAACCTCACTGGTGAATAGTTAACTTCGAAAAAGACTGCTGTGTAATTTTGGGTTAATGGGCTACATAGAGGGATTGGAATTATGATTTCCTTGACATAGGGAAATTCTTAATAAGGAAATCCCCTCTACTAATGCAATCCATAATCTTGGAGAGTTGCTTAGAACATTGAGAGGTTCAGTGACTTCCCCTGGTCACATACCCACTATGGATCAAAGGGGAGGCTTGAATCTCAGTCTTCCTGACTCTGAGGTCAGCTCGCTATCTACTATGGCACATTGCCTCTTTGGTCAAGGAATGTTCTTTAATTTAAAGTTTCCCAACAACTGTGCCCCAAAACTTCACTCAGCTTAAAAGGAAGTCTTGGTGTGCAACTGATATTATGGGTTTGGCTGTCACATGTTTTCCCTGAGAGTTGGGAGTGAAAGTACCCATAACTAGAAAGGAGAAAAGGAAAAGCTTGGTTGCTGAGTGTGTATTCATGTATATAGTATTTGGCTAAAGGTGTCCAAGTATATAAATTGGACAGAGAGGTGATGGGATTAACTATTAGAAAGGGTGATAAAAAAGTAACACTTTGTCCCTTCCCCTATACTGCTAAGGTCCTAACAAGTTTAGCAGAATGAGTCAGTTTGTTTCTTGCCTTCAAAAACTTTGTGATGTCTCACCAGTATGACTACATTTACACACACACACACACACACACACACACACACACAAAGAATTTAAAAAAACAGAATAGGAAAGGATTGAAAGTTTTATTTCCGGCTGTTGTTTCCTATAGTTGAGTAAAACCAAAGTGGCTTTTATCTGTGTTTAGTAGATGACCTGTCATAGTCATATAATGTGCTGTCTTTTACTTGACACCAATATTATATTAGGATTATGTTTTCATCACCCCTTTTGTTTCTTTTCTTGTATGACTTCCTGTTCTATACAAATGACTGTTTGTTTGATGGTTGGAGATGTTTGCCATATTTTAAAAATGGATCTACAATACGCAATCCAGTAAAAACTTTTATTAATGAATATAGGCCAAAATTTCAACAAATGGATTTTAAGTCTTCATCAACACAGTCAAAAGGAGGAAAAGAACACTACAACTTTGTTTCTAAACACTGACCTTTCTTTTTTTCCATGTTATCAGAATAAACTAATAAAGGCTTCTATAACAAGTCAGAACACTGTAGAATATTATAGCTGGGAAGGGAATAAGGAAGTTAAGTACCAGCCTCTCCTTTTACAGATGAGGAAAGTGAGGCTCAGGGATGTTCATTGATTTACCCAGGGTAAACTCAACTCAAATTCACTGATGGGCTAACTGAAAAAGGACAGTAGTGAAAACAAATAATTCTCAGAACCAAAACAGAAATGGCTACAAGAACAAAAATTGAGATACAGGTTGTGTTTGTCCTTCGTTCTCAAAGAGGACCATGACATCAGGGAGATGATGACATGACTTGCAGTTGACTTTGATTTGAGTGAGGGAGGGCTGTGCAAGGTCACCAGCCTCACTTTCTTCTCCAGAACCATCTCAGTCCAGTGGCCTGATACTCACCAGGACAACTAGAGATATAGGTAGTTGAATTTGAAAAGTACATTAATGATTTAAAAGAGAAATGCTAATGCTCTGGTTTTGCCTTTGAAAACCTTTAAGACTTTAGCTGAGAAACCAACACACATACAACCTAAAACTCCCGAGTTACTGAGATTCCATGACTACAGCAGAAAAACAGTAGATGCATAGGATTTCAATATTTTTATAGGGAGGGACTTGCAACTGAAGCTGCTAAGTATAATCTTTCTCTTTTACCAATTACAGCTAATAAAGTAAAGCCTCAGACAGAACCTTCAGTGTATGAGTCATTCTGCATGGCCAGAATTTTCTGGATAGCTGAGGTTTTAATCTTTTAAAGGAAGAACTTACTTGGAAATCTAAATGTTTTGGATGGAAATCTTTCAAGAATGTGATATATTTCCCTGCCTTGTTAAACAGAGTTTAATGAAATAATTAAGATTTTTTTCTGATGACTAGGCATAATAATGATCCTCATTTATTTGTACTGTGCTTTAAGAGAAATTCATTAACTCCATTAATTCATTCAGTGTATATTAATACTTGCAGCACATCTTCCTTCAACATTTCAAGCACTTAGAAAAAAATCTTCTGCAAACAGTATTAAAACAAGAAGTATCTTATCTACCCTATTTGTTGCCATCCCCCTGGAAATACAGCAGATGGGAGATTGGATAAACTATGCTGGCCATTAGTTATCAATTCGGAGGAGCATCTTAACCAAGGGAGACAATTCCACTTATGTCCAATATGATGCTATTTGGTAGCAAGTCAGAATTTTTCCAACAAGCATACTTATGGACAAAGAAAGATATAAGTATATAGAGTAAACAGTATATTTTTATGGAGAACACACTGATTTAGAGTAAAAGGATCTAGTTTTGACTTTTGGATGGGTTAGTTACTACTCCTGTGACCTCTCTAGGCCTCAGTGTCTTTAGCTATATAATCCTGAGGCTGAACTGGTTGATTCCTTCTAGCTCTATGTATTGTTATCATATCCCCTTTTGCATGCATAGTTATGCAAGCCAATCCTCATTCAAGGTCAATAAATCACTGTTACTGGCATAAATCCAGACATAGAAAGAACTGAATCAAGGAAAAGGGAAGTTACTTAACCAAGGTTACAAAATAGAACTGAATTAAGTTCTCCTGACTTCCCACTGATCCCTGCCCAGCAAAGTATTTATTAGGTTTGCTTACTGAAATTAGGTACAGTATTACACAACTATCTGGCCAACAAACCAGTACTCCTCCTCCTTCCTCCACCAACAAAAGAGATAAAAATGAAATGGAGAAAAAAATTTTCTTTAGACAGGGTCCTTGTTTTTGTACAAGTTCAAATTGGTTTAATTTTTAAAAATCAAAATAAAATGTTATTAGCAATTTCCTAGAATATTTTCTGAAAAATCTGTTTCTCTTAATTCTCCCCTGTCTAGCTTCCTGTGGCACATACTGTGCAGAAGACCAAAGGGGAGCTGCAGTATGGTATAGTGAAAAATTTTAAAAGAACACATGATTTGGACTAGAGGACCTTGGTTCAAATTACAGCTTTGCTGCTTAAGTGACTTTGGACCTCAGTTTCTTAATGTGTAAAATGAAGTGGTTGGAAAAGATGAATTCTCGTCTCCGCTCTAACTACAATCCCATGATGTTGGGCTCAGAAATGTATTTTCTCAAGCACAATCCTGGTCGAAATAGAAAATAGCTGAATCATGCTGGGTAGTCTATGCATGGCTCCTCCTTACCACACTCCTGAAAACATCTGTTAGCCAGGAGCTGTGGGCCACTGTTCCATACCTAGAATACCCAAGTGACAATTCTGTCCCTTCTGTATCTTTTAATGTCTCAAGAGTAGAGTGCTTTATGTGAAGAGCAGCTTCCTCCCTTACAGGGGATTGTTACTCACACCACACCCCAAGTAAACATCAGACTCATTATATGCCTCAGTCACATTTGATAGATGTTATTACTCCCAAATTAGAAAGCTTCAAAGCTTTATCTTTCCCAAAGAAATTTAGATTTAGGCCTGGAAAAGCCCTTAGAGGTGTTTGTTCCGAATCCTTCATTTTATGTACAGAGAGGTACACTGGCGATTGTAGCTTGCTCATGGTCTCACAATTAATAAAGGAGAAATGCTAGATTTGAACCTAGGCCCCCTGAATTCAAACCTAGCATTTTCCATTGAATTCCTTCTGAGAAGGAGAACAGATTGTCACTGCCTGCCTCAGAATCTTAGGGATAAGTTTTTATAGAATTATAGAATTTTAGGGCTGGAAGAGACCTTGAGAGATTATCTAGTCCCAAGTCTTCATGTGAGAGTTGAGGAAAGAGACACCAATAGAGATGTTTGAACTCATTCCCATTAAGAAGTATGAACTAGGTAAACATTCCAGTTACACTGTTTGCTCAACTCTAAATGAAGATATAGGACTAAATGACCTCTCAAAGTCCTTTCCAGTTCTACTCACCCAGCTGTGACCCTGATTCAGACCCTCATTCCCTCTCTTTTTGTCTACTAGAAAAGCCTCCTAATTGGCTTCCTCAATTCAATTCTCTCCCCTCTACAATCAATCTTCCACACTGCTGCCAAAGTAATTTTTCTGAAGCACATATCTCACCATGTTATATTCCACTGAACAGACTCCAGTGACTCCCTGTCACTTTTAGGGTCAAATAGAAATTTTTCTGGTATTTAAAGTTCTTCACAACCTGGCTCCAACCTGCATTTTCAGCCTAATTACCCATTACACTCTTTCATTCACTTTATGGCCCAACCAAATGCCATCTTTAGTTTGGTTTGCCCCTTCCCCACTAGCTGTTCTCCAAATCTGGAATGGACTCCCTTCTGCCTTCCACATCTTAGAATCCGTGCTTTCTTTCAAGTCTGAGCTCAAATCCACCTTTTGAATAAGCCTTCCCTGTCTGGTCCACTTGCTAATGCCTTCTACCCAAGATTACTTTGTGTGTGTGTGTGTCTACACAAACACACACACACACACATATTTTTTTATTCTCTTCACCCTCAAAGCTCAGCCCCTGCCAAAATAAGAGTGTGGACCATTGAGTTTTTATCTTTGTATCTTCGGCCAAAGTACAGTACTTTGCAAACATTAAGCACTTAATAACTGCTTTTTGATTCAATCATTAATACATGCTTGCTGATTGATTTCATAGCCCCAGGACTCCATCTACCCACGTAATGAACATCAGGCAAGGCCAGGGAACTATATATCTGCTGTTTTCCCCACACTCCACACCTCTTTCTTAGGGAATGAAAAAACAACCATTCCTTTTGCTATAGTGAAGGAAGAGGCTATCCACTTTTGCTATGTCTCTACTAAGAATCCCTGTGACTTAAAGCAGTTGGCTGCCTAGGCCAAAGCTCCCTTCCCTAACCATCACTGCTTCCTCCTTCTGCGCTGTCCCTCTGATGTCCTGGTCCTACTCTCCTTCATTTTTACATTGTGCCTGCTGGAACTCCAATTGCCTTTAACCCTCCCCCCCCCCCCCGGCCACCCACCAGAAACTGCTGTGTACATTTTTTTTATTTATTTATATTGTGTAGATGTTGTTTCCTCCTCAATAAACTCTTTAGGCCAGGGCTTACTTTGTCCTTTTATCTCCAGGGCCTAACACAGTGCCTGGTACACGGTAGGCATTTAATAAATGTAGCTGTCTTAGTGAATTATTTACAACTCTGATTTGAAGAAACAAAAACTTGCATCTTTTGCATACTTGAATCACAGTTGTAATAATTCACCAAGATAACTACTTTATTTTCTATATATGTATCTTGTCTAGAACAATCTTGGCCAGTTAACACAGTGGCTGCATCTTCAATTTCCACTTGGAATGCCCAGTTGGTTTTTTTTCTCTCTATTGCGGTCACTCACCCAAGCCAGCCACCTCACAAGGACTTGGTCACATGGGGAACCAAGAAAAAAGGGTAGTTAGTCTGGCAGAAGCCATCACCAGAATTATTAGGATGGAAAACAAAATCAAACCACAGGTCTTTCTGGCATAAATGGATATCATAAGCTATTTATAAAAAAGAAATTTTTAGTATTCCAAGGTCTATTTATTCATCATGTTTTAAAGGAAAATACTACAATGGGTCTCAACTTCCTCTTTTTCTTAAATGGGAAAGTAACAGCCTAGATGTTTTTAAAAAGTTTGTATTTGTGTAGTACTTTGCTTACAACATACTTTTGACACAGGTAGTATAATTATGATTATTCTCATGTTAGAAATAAACAAACGGAGGTTCAAAACGATAGTGACTTTCTTATGGTCACACAGTTAAGCAAGCGTTAGAGCCAGGATATTTATACAATGCTGGATTTGGAGTCGGGAAGACTTGGGTTTTGCATCATGCCTTATACCAAGTTGTAATTTGTTTTTTACTATTTTGATAACTGTATTTCTGTATGTGATTGGTATCCTTTGTAATACTATGTATTTTATTGTATGCTTTAAAAATATTACTCTGGGAAAAGATCCATAAGATTCACCAGACTGCCAAAAGGGTCCATATAAAACACAAAAGACTTAGAAAGGACCTCCTCCTTAGACTGACTTGTCATTCTAACTCAGTTTCTTCTCCTGTATCTTACTCAAAGAGTTGTTTTACAAATTAAATGTTAAAATCCACATTTATACTGCATTCTAGTGATGGTAATGATGATGATGCTACTTTAAAATGTTCATTTAAAAATTTATTATTTTTTCAAAATACTGTTAACATTAAAGTGAAATTAATTTGTGGGGAGTGGAAGATAGAAAGCAAACAAAATGACCTTTTTAAACTATAAATGTAGTATAAATGTAGTTAAGTAAGCTGAGGTACCCTTCAAGTGATGAGCCTCCTTTATTTACTTTATTTAGTTACTAGGTCTGAACTTAAAATAAAGCCTTTGTAATTCAGAAGGATCTCCTAGAGCACTTGCTCCATTGGCATAACGTTCAAGAATTCAGGATCAGGTCCCTATATACTTATTGCCACAATAAGAAGGACTTGAGTGGAGGGAGCCACACCGGGGTATATAGAGAGCTGACCCAGGGTTCTTGAAGGTTAATGCCATTGAAGCAAGAGCTCCAGCAGATCCTACTTAATTAGGAAGGTACCTCAACTTACTCAATTGGTTCCTCACTGCAGGCCAAGACTGCTGTAAATAAATGCTGTGGCAGGCCCTCCCAAAACACCTGAAAAGCCTTCAAGTGTTGTCCCTTGAAGTCTCTTGAGGTTCATCAGAAAAGATGATTCCTTTTTGGCCATAGCAACTTCTCTGCATGGTAGAGGGAGTACAAACATCCAACAAAATCACAGACCCTTGCAGTAGTACTTAATTAGTCTAAAAACAAGCAATTGTAAAAAATGCACTACCAAGTTTGCCTATCCCAAACCAGAGAATCAAAGGAGGCATGGACACAACCAAAAGGTTGCATTTCAAGATGGGATATTGTTTTATTGGTGTGGGGAACCTCAGATGTGGGGACTCTCTTTACCAACACAGATCAACATCTGCCCTGCCACTTATCTAAGAGGTAAGATCTAGGAGAACTGCCATAGAAAGGAAGGAAAGAAAAGAGGCAGGAAGGGAGAAAGAAAGGAAGGAAAGAAGGAAGGAAAGTAGTACTTATTAACTGACTATTGTGTGCCAGACACTATGCCAAGCTCTTTACAAAAATAGGAGGTAGGTGCTATTATTATCCGCATTTTATAATTGAGAAAACACAGGAAGACAGAGGTCAATTGACTTGCCCAGCATCAAAGCAAGTGTCTGAAGCCAAATTTGAACTCTCGTCTTTCTGACTGCAGGCCCAGCACTCAGTCTACTGGTTGAATGTGGCTTGCCCAGGGCCACATAGCCAGTACCTGAACCCTGTTTTTTTTCTGACTCATGCTATATATCTACTATGCTATACTGACTCTCAAAAATTTATATATACATATATATGGATGTGTGTGTACATGTGTGTGTACATGTGTGTGTATGTATGTGTGTGTGTGTGTGTATATATGTATATATATGTGACATTAATTTCCTATACCAGGAAACATGGAATTCATCACAACCTGAGTTAATCAATCTTTTTTTTTGGGGGGGGAGAGTATATCTACTGCAAAATTCTTATTTAGGGATTCATGGATAGAGGACAATATAAAAGTGAGAATAAATATGAGGCTATAAGAAGGCTCTTGGCTCTTTTTCCCTAAAGCTGTGCCAGATATTGAAGATGATAATAATCAGTAAAGCCATATCCTGACTTTAGCAATGACTTGGACACAGTGTGCACATGACACATGCCTTGCCTTATGCCTCCTCTTTGCCACTATTTTTTCATTTTTCTTTCCTTGAATAACAAAAGTAAAATTGAAGCTCATTTAAACATTTGAAAATAATTATGTGGAGTTTGTTACAAGACTTAATTTAAATGATCATTTCTGTTCCTTTGCCAGATCTGGTAACACCAGATTGTACACATACACACAAAGTCAAATGAATCTATAACTGAACACAGTGGACTCCAAAATGAAAAATCAATTCCCCATTTTGGGTTTGGAAAAGTCATTAACATCAGATGTCCATGGGAATATTGGGGTGGATTCTCTAAGTCTGCTCATGTTGCATTTCTCTTGAGCTGTTCCAATTCTGCTTTGCTCATAGAGCACAGCACCTTTTCTGATGTGGGCATGCCATGCTGAGTGGTCCTGTGCCAGTATCTTCCATGTCACACAATTAATTCCAAAGTTCTTAAGATAGACCGTGAGAGTGTCCTTGTATTGCTTCTTTTGACCACCATATGAACACTTGCCCTGTGTGAGTTCTGCATAAAACAGTCTTTTTGGCAAGCATACATTTTGTATTCAAACAACATGGCTAGCCCATCGGAGTTGTACTCTCTGAAGCAGAGTTTGAGTGCTTGACAGTTTAGTTCAAGTAAGGAACTCAGTGTCTGTTACACCTTATTCTGCCAGGTAATCTCCAGAATCTTCCTAAGACAATTCAAATGGAAGCAATTCAGTTTCTTGGGATGGCACTGGTAGACTGTCCAGGTTTCTCAGGCATAGAACAATGAGGTCAGCACAACTGCTCTGTAAACCTTCAGTTTGGTAATCAGTCCACTATCTCTTCTCTCCTATACTTTCCTTTGGAGCCTCCCAAATACTGAGCTAGCTCTGGCAATGCATGCGTCAACCTCATTATCAATGTGTACATCGCTGGAAAGTATACTACCAAGGTAAGTGAACTGATATGTGTGTGTTTATATATGTATATACTGAGATATATGTACATATGTATGTGTATCTATCTATCTATCTATCTATCTACCTATCTATCATATATACCTGCTATTTCCATTTCCAAGATGATTTCAAGTAAAATTGGCTACTTACCCCCTCCCAATAGCCACAAATTACAATAAACTGATGCCAACTGTTCTTTAAAAGTGTGTATTTTGAATATCATACTATTACATGGGGAAGAATATTCATTTTCTTGTCTGGCAAAATGTTTAAGTTTATTATCAGGTCATGCTATGTTATAGGAACTGTGTTACTAATGGCACCAAATTAAATTATAACACAAAACAAGAGAGGAGGAGTTAACTGATAGAGAAAGAAGATATTGGTAATAAGTTTATGACTTTGAATTTAATTTTTCAACTTAATCATTTATAGTAATTCACTTATAATCATTCATAATGATTAATTCTGCAATCATCATCCAGATAACAATAAACTCTAATAAGTACTAGTATAAAGTTAACTCAGGTTGCCTTAGGTAACTAATTTTTTTGCAGCTTCTTTAATAAAAATCTTATTTATAAACATTATACTTGCTTCTCCATAGAATTTTAAAATACCAGGTTGATCAAAGGTAGATAATTTTCTGATTGACACTTAGCATTCTTAAGAAGATCTCACTCCAAACTTCTTGGCTGCTACACATTCAGAGATTGCAAATTAATATTAACCTAACAAAATACCAGTTAGGAAGATAAGTTTACCCTTCTTAAAAATTCATTAAAAATTCAGGCTAAGATTCTATGATTTTACCTCAGGATTATCTGCTAGCATCCTTCCATTAGCAGAGATAATGTAAAGTTCACAGTATTTTTTTTTAAAAAAAGCATAGAAATTTAACATAATCAAAATTATCCATTTTGCAATTTGTAATGCTCTCTCTATCTCTTGTTGGGTCATGAATTCTTTTCTTTTCCATAAATCTGATAAGTAAACTATTCCTTGCTTTCCCAAATTACTTATAGTATCAGCCTTTACTCCTAATTCATGAACCTATTTTGGCTTTATTTTGGTATATGGTGTAAGATATTGGTCTATGCCCAGTTTCTGTCCTACCATTTTCCAATTTTCCCAACAGTTTTTGTGAAATAGTGAATTATTAGCCCAGAAGCTGGCCTCTTTGGGTTTATCAAAGAGTAGATTGCTATAGTTGTTGACTTCTACATCTTGTATCCTTATCCTTTTCCACTGATCCACACCTCTGTTTCTTAGCCAGTACCAGGTAGTTTTGATGACTGCTGCTCTGTAGTACAGTTTAATATCTGGTATAGCTAGGCCACCTTCTCTAGCATGTCTTTTCATTAATACCCTAGATATTCTAGACCTCTTGTTTTTCCAGATGAATTTTGTTATAATTTTGTCCAGCTCAGTAAAATAATTTTTTGGTATTTCAATTGGTATGGCACTGAACAGTTAGATTAATTTAGGTAAAATTGTCATTTTTATTATATTAGCTCAGCCTAACCATGAGCAACTGATACAAAAAAAGCCAATGCAACAAAAATTAGGAGGGAAGCAGAAAATTGGGAGAAAATCTTTACAACTAGTATCTCTGATAAAGGCCTCATTTCTAAAATATACAGGGAACTGAGCCAAATATATAGGAATACAAGCCATTCCCCAATTGAGAAATGGTCAAAGGATATGAACAGGCAGTTTTCAGAGGAAGAAATTAAAGCTATCTATAGGCATATGAAAAAATGCTCTAAATCACTACTGATTAGAGAAATGCAAAATCAAAACAACTCTTAGATACCACATCTCTCCTGTCAGATTGGCTAAAATAACAAAACAGGAAAATGATAAATGCTGGAAAGGATGTGGGGAAATTGGAACATTGTTACATTGCTGGTGGAGTTGTGAGCTGATCCAGCCATTTTGGAGAGCAATTTGGAACTATGCCCAAAGGGCTATAAAAATGTTCATACCCTTTGATCCAGCAATACCACTTCTAGGGTTGTATCCCAAAGAAATCACACAGGCTGGGAAAGGACCCATATGTACAAGGATATTTATAGCGGCTCTCTTTGTGGTAGCCAAGAATTGGAAATCAAAGGGATGCCCATCAATTGGGGAATTGCTGAACAAGCTGTGGTATATGAAGGTAATGGAATACTATTGTGCCATAAGAAATGGGGATGATACGGACTTCATAACAACCTGGAAAAACCTACACGACATAATGCTGAGTGAGCGGAGCAGAGCCAGGAGATCACTGTACACAACCACAGATACATGGATTCTGTGAGGACCAACTCTGACAGACTTCGCTCTTCTCAGCAACACAAGGTGCAGGCACAACTCCAAAGGACTCACGATGGAGAATGCTATCTACATCCAGAGAAAGAACTATGAAGTTTGAATGCAGATTGAGGCACACTTCATGCTCGCCTTTTTCTCTTCTCTTTTGTTTTTGTTTTTGGGTTGTTTCGGGTTTTTTTTGGTTCTGTTTCTTCTTTCTCATTATTCATTCCATTGGTCGTAATTCTTCTCCACGACTTGACTAGTGTATAAATTAATTCAATGCGAAGTCATTCATGGTAGCTATATGAGATTCCATGCCATCTTGGGGAGGGAGGGGGAAGGGAGGGGAGAAAATCTGGAACTCAAAATTATGTAGAACCGTCTGTTGTAAACTAAAAATAAAAATAAATCAAAAATTAAAAAAAAAGTATAGAAAATATTCCAGCCTCTTCATTGAGCAATTGCAGTGAACTGAGACTGGAACTTTACTTGATTATGTTCCTCAGAGTAACAAGTGGCCCTTTTCCTCTCAATAACAACTTTGGTTGTTATGCCTAACACAACACTAACAACTTAATAATGCTTGAGAATTTTCCTAGAAATCAGATGGGTTAAAAAATCATTCATACAACCAAGACTGCACAGTTATCAAGAGCAAGGAGATGGTGGAAATAGATTGTAATGAATATTGTCATCCATATCAGAAGAGGGGCAGTCAGATCAAACTCATCCTCAGTCACAGAAACCTTTTTTGTTCTCCCTCTGTTTGGATAAAAAAGGATGCTAATGATAGCTTTACCCATGAAAAAAATTTGCATCCTTCCTTCCTTTTTTAGAATCAAAAACTGATTTTAGAATTATTGATGTACTGGGAGCTATTTCTTTAGCACTATACTCAATGCGATCAGTATTTTGGTGTGTGCAGCTCTCCATGTACATGTAAATAGAAAAGATGTGACAAGAAGATTTGACATGTTTCAGTTTATCTCAAATTGATGGTGAAAAAAAATTAAATGTGACCAGAAGCAATTATCAATTATTTTACCTTCTCTCTTCCTTATTTTTCTGAGTTGACTTTTTAAAAATAAAATTACTCTACATTTTATACAAATATTTTCTTTCCTGTCAGCATTCCTTTTGCCTAGGTGATATTTAAACTACTGTTGATGTGTGATGCTCACAACTTTAAGAGAAAATATCAGGTTCTATGGTTTACTATCATTTAAGTGAATAGTATCCCACTCTAAAATCTCTGACTGCTGTATGTACATTAGCTGTTTTTCTTCCTGGTGATCATCCTCAATACAGTTAATAATAAATTCAATGCACATATACGATACAAAAAACATCAGGAACATGTTAGATTTTTTCCTGAAACACTTCTTGCCAAAAAGGAAGCGAAATGCTAGATGTTCTCTTCACAACACACTGGACCAAAATTGGCAGAAATACCAAGCCCATATGGAGTATTATCATGAAAACTCAAATATTTGACTTTGTTTTTAAGGACTAGCTAACTCACATTCAGCATGAGAATTTACTAATGACAAGTACTTTTTATTTTTTAAAAGCTCTTGGCCAATCAACAAATTCTTCAGTTTTTATGTGAATTCAACTTTACTGAACAAAACAGAAAAATAGAAAATAGATGAAACTTAGCTATGACTTTCAGTGCTTGAGTTAAATATCCAAAATGACATATAAAATTTTTGATATATATGTATATGTATACATATATATTACTGATTCAATGTACCGAATTATTTGATACAATGCCATAAAACTGAGATTTCTAAAAAAAACCCCTAAATTAAGTTACTAATCAATTGTAAACAAAATTGGAAAATACTCATGAATATCATACTTCTAAATGCAACCTAAAATTTCTTTGGTTTTTCTTTTGGGGGGGAGCGATGGTGGTGTAGGAGGGGCTGCCATATCACACTGTTCATCCATGTTGAGTTAGCCTACTTCCTTGCACATAGTAGCTGTTTAATAAACAGCTGTTGAAGGAAGTTTGCATGACTCTAGAAATACAAACACATGATGTCAATATTACTTAACATTGTTACTATAGTCCGTTAGCATTTTGAACCTAGGAGAAAAATCAATTTTAAATGATTCTAATAAAGATTTTTCTCTTTAGGTATGGATACAGAATTACCCATATAGTTTCCATTAAAGGACACTAAATGTCTGTATACTAGTGTCTGAACCAACCTTAAAACTATGTTTACCATATGGAAATCTGATCATCAGTAAACCCCATTCTCACTTAGGATATTGGGCCCTTTGAACTTCTAGCTAACTCAGAATAGGAAATCCACAAGGCTTAGGAATGGATAAAGGAACTCCCTCAGTTCCATTTGCTTTTTCAGGAGCTCTCTTACCTATTTTCCCAGACTTGGGACCTGTACCTCTTTCCCCCTCAACATCAAATCAGCTGCCAAGTCCTTCCAACTATTCTTCTATAAGCCTTCTAGAAACCATTCACTTTTCTTTTTTCCTCTCACTACTGATTGATGTGAAAGGTGAATAAGGTTTCAAAATCCAATTTGAGACCTTATTTACCTTTTACATTAAGTATTAAAGGTCTCTTAAGTTTCCATACCACCAGCATCCACTTACAATTCAACAAAAAGTGATTAAACACATACTACACGTAAGATAGTGTAATAACTCAACTTGAATCAACAATGTGATATGGTAGCCAAAAAAGCTAAATAATATTAGGCTATATTAAGGAAAGGTAGACAGGTGTCTGTTTACAATAGCTGGTCCCAGCTTAGCTTTCCTGTATTCTTATATATTACTTCCCTTGGACTCTGATCTTGAATCCCCCAGCTCTAATAAATAAGCTTTCACTTTATCCTTCCCACAATCAGGTCTCTACAACACTTCCTGGCCATCGCCACACTATGCTGTCCAAGTCTCGCTGTGCCCGCCCCCCCCCCCTTCCAGATTCCCTTTGTGTGTTACTCTCTCGAATTAGAACCTAAGGTCCTTGAGGGAAGGGATTTCTTTATTTGCTTATATACGTATCCCTAGTGTTTAGTACAGTGTCTGGCATAACTAAATGCTTAATAAATGCATCCTCTTGCAATATATCTATGCTATGGTACAGCCATCCTGGCTTACACATGATGCTCCTTCTTCTACCTCTGTGTGTCTGTACAGCCTGTTTCCTTTTCCTGGCACTCATTCTCTGTACCTCTTGAATCCCTGATTTCCTTTCAGACAGTTTAAATGATACTTTCTACAGGAAGCCTTTCCTTATCCCCTAGATGCTAGTGTACTACCTTCCCCAAACAACCTTATATTCATTTTGGATATATTATGTAAATGTATACGTGTGTGTGTGTGTGTGTGTGTGTGTGTATACACACACACACATATACCTATATGCTTATATATGTATATGTAAGAATGAATATATATACATATATATATATATATTCAAATGTACTGACTTTGAAGACAGAGACTATTTCACTTTTGTCTTTGTATTCCTAGTACTGAGTTTAGCACATAGTAGGTGCTTAATAAATACCTGGTGATTAAATCACTGATAAGTAAGAGAGTGTATAGAAAAAGACAATCAGGATGGTAAAAGGCTTCACAGATGATGCCATGGGAAGACTGGTCGAAGAAACTCACTATAGTTAATAGTATAGAAGATATAGGAAGACATGATAGCTAATTTCAAGTATCTAAAAGGCTGTCACCTGAAAAATGGATTGAATTTGTTCTGCTGATGCCAGAATGATAGAAACAGGTTGAAATGGAGAAGATACTAAGATAAAAATTTAGGCTTCATATGAGAAAAAACTTCCTAGCGATCTGAGTTTTCCAAAAGTTGAGGGGATTCACTTAGAAGGTAGTGGTTTCCCTGTCACCAGATGTTTTCAGACAAACAATGAAGGACCACTTTGTTGTGTTATAGAGGGCATTCTTGTTCAGGAATCGTTAGATTAGCTAGACTTGAAGATCTTGTTCAATGCTGAGATGCTATGATTTTTCAGCTCAAAGAAACAAAAAGAAGAGGCAAAGACACCAGATGTATTATCTAATGCGCAGTAACACTGAGATGGAGCAGAATTTGGGAATAATGAGGGCTTATGTTAAAAAGTGTCACCTGATGAGTTCAAGAGTCTACTGGAATAAAGTAAGCTGAAGGCAGTATGACTTTAAAAGGCAGTCAGTTCTTGAGTAGACACATGCAAAGCCGGTTTTATGGGAAACAATAGAGCCTGTCAAAGTAGGTCAGTGAAGCTCTGTAAAAAAGTCAGTGAAGAACAATGATTTCTAACATGTTCTGAATATACACAACCCCATAATCATACTTAAAAAGATAAAATGCAGGGGAAAAACCCTAACTGTCAATAGTAATAACTTAGCACCATTCATTTTATGACAATGATACTCTATTAATTTGAAATCGTCTCTAGGACAGGCTTAATACCACACAATATTAAATAACAGTATGGTAAATTATGGGCAGCGAAAGTCATCAGTGTAGATGATGATGGCATGCCTTTGATGGACACTAAAGCTTGCCTTTTTTGAATAAGTCCCGGATATTAGTTGGTAAATTCAACTCAACATTTATTCACCACATACCATATAGAGGGCAAATAGAAGGAGCTAGGTGGTGCAGTAGATAGAGTGCCAGAGTCATCTTCCTGTGTACTGATATGGCCTTAGACACTTACTAGCTGTGTGACCCTGGGTAAATCACTTGACCCTGTTTGTCTCAGTTTCCTCATCTGTAAAATGAACTGGATAAAGAAATGGCAAACTACTCCAATATTTTTGCAAAGAAAATCCCCAAAAGTTGGACATGACTGAAAACAACTGAACAACAAATAACAACAGAAATTATGCAAGGGACTGTTTTGTGGGCATGGGAACATACAAAAATTACAAAAAGACAAGCTTCCTTGATCTCAAGGAACATTTTACTTGGGGCTTGTTAATTGGTGACAGCTGCTCAGATAAGTATACGACAAAGTAAAATTCAAGGGGAGCAAAAGAGATATTTAGTCGAAGTGATCTAGGAAAATCAAAGTGGGGACAGAATACTTTTATCTAGGAATACAGATCAAGTATCTTTAGGTTTCTCCCCCTTCCAATTAAAAAAAAGTATAAAAAAATTCACTTTCCCCAAAATGAGGCACTTAAATTTTCCTGGATACTTCCATAGAGGAATTTATGTATAAATGTTTAAATGTTTACAACTATGGAGAATGAGTAAACAAAAGTATCAAGAAGAATTATTTCCAAGGTAGCATTTCGGACAAAAATATTTTTTTGTACTTGGTGACGTAGGGAAACTTTCTGTTTCATCAGAAAAAAATACTGATTCCTCAAAGTAGTTTGTTCTCTGTTGCTGCCCAGCCTCAAAGAGGGCTAAAAGAAAAGAGTGAAAAAGAAAAGATATGTGGAAGATATATCTATGGTCTCTCTTCTTAGCCACTGATTGCTTTAGCAAAGTCTTCATGGTTCTTGATCAAAGCTGCCACACTATCTATTAAGTTCCTTTTATCTTCACTATTAGCCATCCAATTTTCTTCTTGTTCACAATCCCAGTGAAACAACTATAGTTCTGTGAATTGATTTCTCTAAAAATGGAGTAAGTAGCTTTGGACATCAATGTCTAATCATATACCATACAGATATGTATGGTCCCAACTTGGGCACAATAACAAGGAAAAAACCTTTTAAATATAATTTAACATTTTCAGTCAATATTTCTATAAGAATATACATCAAGTGGAAAGATTTTGGAATGCAGGAACTTTGAATGTCTTGACAGATGAACAAATAGAAAGTTACATTAATAAAGACAGGAGACCCAAGATTTGTATTTCATTTAAGACTTTAGAGAAAACGAAACTATTAGCCATGGAAATGGATTTTTAGTGCATTTAATAAGTATTTAATAGGTAAAACGGAACTACTTTGGTATCTGTAATTCCATCACTCTCCATGCTTGAAATGTACACAAAAATATATTCATAGTATTTATAATTGTAATGGCCCTAAGAGAGAGTCCAGTCCAACACTTTTATAGTTGAAGAAACTGAGGCAAGGTATAGTGTTTTGCTCAGTGTCATCTAGGCAGGAAACAACAGAGCCAGGATTGAGTCCTCTGATTTCTAATTCTGGGCTTTTTTCTATTGCACCACAGTGGGAATCTAATTACGAAAGCCAGCTGCCCTGAGAAAGTCCCCGGAATGACTAGAGAGCTTCATACATTCTAACCTGGTGGGAATACTTTGCATGAAGTGTGCAGCTAGGAACTCCAAGGTAAAGGAACCAACATAGGTAGTTTCTAGGGATTCAACAAGTTTCACAAAACTGACATGACAGGACCAGAAACTCCCTGAGCTGCCATGGACATTTTATGTTTGCCTCAGCAGAGCCAAATACTATCACTTGAGGCTGATCTCTTGCATACACTCCTATGACTAGCTACTAACCTCATAAGCAAGAGACTACGGCTGACTATTATGATGTTAGTGCAATTAAGGAGGAAAAACTTGGTGTATGACACTAGCTACAGAACAGAGAGTACACCCCTAGACACATGGGCAGCAGTAGATCATTTATTTGGGGCTGTGAGTGAGACATATTGCTGGATCCACAGAGAGCTACAGAGAGGAACATTAGGTAAACTTACAAATGTCACAGAAGTGATCAAATAATATCTAAGGAATCTCATTATGCTTTATGCCATTCATCACTAGATTTTAAACAGACTAGTTATAGGAATGGACCTGTCATATCAAAGGTATAGGGAAGAGAAACTTCCTCCACCAATCCTCATCAGCATTTTCTCTACAACTTGTCTTAGAGAGTTGTTTACAGCAGTGGTGTCAAAACTCAAATAGAAATAGATTCCCGTGGGCTTCATATTGCCTTTTATTGCTGAAGAGTTGTTTTAGTCATGTCCAACTGTCCATGACCCCATTTGGATTGTGGGATTGGTGTTTTGTTTTTTTTTTCAGAGATACTGGAGTAGTTTGCCATTTCCTTCTCTAGCTCATTTTTACAGAAGAGGAACTGAGGGAAACAGTGTTGTGACCTCCCCGGGTTCTTACAGCCAGTAAGTGTCTGAGGCCAAATTTGAATTCATGAAAATGAGTCTTCCTGATTCCAAGCCCACTGCAACACTTAGTTGCCTTGTCATATTGATACAATTTAAATTCCTATTATTTATACTTTACTTATTTTTATTTACTTTTTTAAACTTTTCCCAAGTACATTTTAATCTGGTTTGGGGTTTTATATTCTGTGAATTGGACATCTCCAGTTGAGAGAACTGAATATTTTGGAAGTGACTTGTCCAGGGTCACAAAGCTAGTCAGTCTACTATATCACCAAAATATTTTGTATACAACCACACTTCCTATTTCTATCAGACTGAGGAAACGGAAGATGATTATATGCTAATGATTGTTTTTATTCACCTATAAACAAAAATTCTCCTGAAAATATTACTAAACAACAAAATGACATAAAAAGATAAAGGAGTGTATGAATCACAGGAAGGATTAAGAAGGATTGGGAGGCAGTAATTTTAAGGGACTTATCTACTTACCGTCTGTTCTCTTACTGTTTCAGTTAGATTGGTTTCTTGTTCTTAGTGTCTAGGTATAAATTAATTTCAAGCCCTGCATATCTTTTCTTCAAAATGCTCTTCATATATGACCCATTCCACAACTCTAACCATATTCCAAGCCTTCATGACCTTATGCTACTGAAAAGTTATGCATGTTTAGACTGGAGGAAGGATTTCAAGTATCAGAGGAATTAACCCAAGGAGGGGGATTAGACTTCTCCTGTTTGGCCCCAGAGGGGCAGATCTAAGAGTAATGAGTAGGTACAAAGAAGCCAATTCAGATTTGACTTCACTTAACATTCCCTAACAATTTAAGCTATCCAAAATTAGAATGGGATACTTTAAGAGGTGGGGAGTTCTCTTTTTTGGAGATGCTTTAGCAGAAGCTAGATGACCTTTTGTTGGGCACACAGTGGGAATTCCTTTGGTTGTGGGTTGGACAAGGTGGCCACTACCATCTCTCAAATTCTGTGATTCTAAAACTCCCCAACAAGGTGTGACACTTCTTTAATCACCTTGAGAGGATTATATGGTCGTGGCCACTGGATGAAGGAAATTGACACTACACAAGAACAATTAGTCACCATCATGACCCCATTCCTCTTGAACCCATATGTTAAAAAAAACCTTGTTGTGGAGTTCTAGAGGCAATTAAAGCTCTTAACAGTGGTGGAGTGAAACTCCCTGGGGGCAGGGGAGGGGGAGGGGAGAAGACAAGAGAGGTTTTCTTTCTCCTCTCTGCCCCATTTACCATAGCATCTACCAGTGACACCCCATCCAACAGTTGGACAGTCATTTGAAGATAAAGTTTGGGAAACAGAAGAAAACTTTTTGTGGGGTTATAGGAAAACTGTTTAACATCTCATTTACATGTGAGTTAGTCAAATAATGCCCTGACTCTGGTCTTCTCCAATCCATCCAATTTATCTTGAATATTACTGACAGATTGCTCTTCCTTAAAAAGCATTTTAATCAAGCCACTTCCCTTCTCAAAAACTTTCAATAGCTCCCTACCCTATGTGATGTCAATCAGTGATTGAAAACCTTTCCCTGCCCCCCCATTCAATAGGCCTCAGGTGGGGCTTTTTAAGGGAGGCTTGATTAGAGACAGGCCTACACCCTTGTGATGCCAATCAGTGATTAAAGACTCCCCCCCCCAACCCCTCCCCACCATTCAATAGGCTCAGGTGGGGCTAGTTAAGGGAAGCTTGATTAGAGGTTTGTTTGTAGGCGGGCCTACACCCTTTACCAACTAGATGCTAAGTCCCAGGCCTACACCCTTTTGCTGACTGGACATGAAGCCCTCAGGCCCCCAAAAGAGTATATATACCCCGAAGGTAGCCATTGCAAGATCAGAAGTCAGAGTTCTGCCCAAGGAGAAGGAGTAAGAACTCCTAGTCAACAGAGCTGCAGAGAGAGTGCAGAGAGGAGAGTGGAAACTGGAAACCAGGGAGCTGCAGAGACCAGAGAACTGAGTTGGGGAGAGAACACAGGCAAGCAGACGGTTGGGATTCATGAGTGTTTATGGGAAGGCCCCAGCAGGGGGGAAGATTATAGGATGACTTAGTTCCTTGCTGTAACTGTGTTATAATTTCCTTGTTGTTACACTGAAATAGACTTACTGGTTTTGGAATACAATTACTGCTAAGTCAAATTGGAGTTATTAGTCTTGGGGTTTGATCCTCTGGTGTCTAAATAAATATTATACTTCCTCTGCCTTCTACCTAGAAAATCTCTTATACTTTGCGATTCCAAACTATACGGGCATGTTTATGGTCATCTTTGATGACCACTAACCATGAATCTTGCTTTACTGATACACTCCATAACTAATACAAGCTCTCCATAATTTTGCCACACTTTATCCAGCCAATCTTATTTTATATCATTCAAATATGTCCACTTTATTCTAGGAAATACAGTCTTCTCACTGTGCCATAAATAGACCATATTCATGGTTTCTCCCTTCACCTATGATGTCTTCTCCTCATCTTAATTTTGCCTATGCTTCAGGTCTCAGTTGAAGTTGCACCTGCTCAATAAAGGCTTTTTTCATCCATCCTACCCAAATCAGTCTCCTCTCCTTTGAACTCTTAGAACACGTAATTATCAAATATGTTAATTTAAGTAGTATTGTTATTTTTATTATATTGGCTCATCCTACCCACTAGCAATTAATATATTCCAATTAATTAGGTCTGTTTTTATTTCTGTAAATGGTTGTTTGTCATCATGTATGTATTTGTTCTTGTCCTATGGTGGACAACATGATCCAGTCCTTAACTACATGTGCCAGTCACTATAAATTTTATTCATACCAGCTCTATCCCTGTACATTGTAAACTCCTTCAGAGCAATTCCTTCATGCCTTGTAGTCTTATATTCCCTAAAACATGAGTACTGCATCAAGTACATTGTAGGTGTCCAGTAAATAGACATATCTTGATTGAAGTCAAATGCAATTGTATAAAGGCAAAGAACAGAATGAGTAGGTATCTGTAGTTCAGTGATACTTTAAAACAGATTAGAGAGGACAATGAATCTTTCTGGAACACAAACTGGAATTTTACACAAACTAGAATGAAAATGTCATTTGATTAAAATATGTTAAAAATAGAAAAATGAAAGGAACATATTGGCATGAATGTTAGGACAAAGTAATGTGTCATGATTTGATCATTGAGAATGCAACAGCAACTTTAGACAAGGACACAAAAAATAAACATTCATAACTGCTAATACTTGGTTCCACTATTCTCCAAACACTTAAGTGGTAAAAATCCATCAGCACTGAGTACTTAATATTTGCAGAACTCTGAACTAGATGTACTATTATAATTTAGTTGCAGAGACAAAATCTATGTCTTAAAAAATAATAGGATTTGGAAACCAATAAATAAGCAATTATAAATACAATACAAATTATGTTAAGTTACAAAAAAAAAGATTTCCAAATAATTAATAAAGTTAAAAGAGGTTAATTAAGGGAAGCTTCCTAGAAGGGATCAATTTCAGTGGTGCTCTGAAGAAAACATCAAGAAGAAAATTAAAAGGAATGAAAAGAGTGGATTGTATTCCAACTGGAAACTGCACAAAGCTTTCAATGATCCCAAACTGTTGTCATATTCATTCTCTCTCTCTCTCTCCTCTCTCTCTCTCTCTCTCTCTCTCTCTCTCTCTCTCTCTCTCTCTCTCTCTCTCCCTCTCCCTCCCCCTCCCCCTCTCTCTTCCCTTCCCCCTCCCTCTCTGTCTCTTCCTTCCTCCCCCCCTCCCTCGCCCCCTTCTCTCTCTCTCTCTCTGTCTCTCTCTCACACACACCCTCACTCTCTTTTAAACAGCAATATTCTTCTTGTAATTCTGTATGGGCTCTGAATTATGGGACATCACAATGTCCTCAGAATCAAAACTGTGGGTGATTTGAAAAGCAATGGAGAGATAAATGGCAGCACTTAGGAGTTATAGTGTTGTTGTAGGAATTGTGACCCTATGATTTCACTAGTATAGAGAAGTTTCAAATTAAGACTTACATAATCTTAAAGAGATGCTCAGAGCTCCATGAGGTTTATTAACCTCTAGCCAGGGCTAAACTGCAGTATGATTCAGAAACAGGACATGAATCCCTGTGTTTCTGGCTTAAACTCAAACCTCTATCAACTATGCCACACTCCCTCTCAAAAGCTACAGAATAAAATATATAATAATATACATGGCTATAAGACAAGGAACACAACAGTTTCTCTGTAAGCAGGCTGCAATATTTAACAGATATGGGACTTTAAAGAACAGAAGTTCAGGAAACTAAGTGTATGATTGGAAAAGAATTTGGGCTGGTCATATGGCCAAAGACAGTTGGACAGTTTGGGTGCTCCACTGCTATTCTCCTGATAGCAAGAAAAAGTTACATCTCCCCTGTTCCCCTGGTGAACTTATGGGAAGATACAAGAGTTGTATAGGAGTGCTAGGCATGCATGGGCTGTGATTTGTGTTATCGGTATAAACATCCAAATGGATAAAAGATCTATTTGAGAATCAGAGTATAAAAAGATTAAAAAAAATGAGGTGGGTCAGTAATGCAACAAGAGCTAGGGATAGTGGATAGTAAATCAGAGTGCTAGGTTAGTGACAACAAAGTATAAAAAGAGCTAAAGAAGACCAACAGTGCATTGGGTGAACCCCATTGAAGAATTTATGGAGAGAAAAGATAAGAATCATGGAGGACGAATGGGTATAGATGGGCTGCAAATCATAGTAAAAGAGGAAGTACCCATACTAATGATATCATAGATGCACTAAGATACTGAAGTATATAAAGATCAGCCACTGGTAGAGAGAAAAGTCAGCCTGACCCTCCTCACCATGGTGACTTTCCCTACAGCTTCCATTACTATTTTAAAAGAATCCTTTTAAGGCATTTTCTTTACAGGCTTAGGGAATACCTCAAGCCACTTTTCTTCCAGGTTTAAGCTTCAGAGACAGAGACTATAGACAGAGTTGATGCCTTGTTATTGTTTTTATTTGTTTAATAATTGAGGAAAGTGGCATCTAACAATCTTGAAAGAAAAGGAAAAGGCATTCTAGTCAATGGATAAAACTGTATGAATCCATCACTTCCTGGAGACTATTTTCCAGTACTACATTTCCCTGTTATTTCATTACTCTGAAGCTGTCTGAGGAAAAGTGCTCAATGATTCTCAATTGTGTTCCCTTCTATTTAAATTGGATAACCCAAAACTGAGAGCATTTGTACAGAGCCAACACCTCTTTAAGGTAACTTACAATGGTGTGACCCTATTAATCTTGGATTAAAGGGTAATATGCTGAAAGGGAGATATTTCTCCTAACAGATATTTCAAGTAGCAAATCTCAAACAGCATTTCATGGGAAACCCCTAATCATAAAGTACACATCAATCTGTATGTAACATTGCAAGCATACCTACTTGTTTCAAAAGGCAAGGGCCATCTGATGTAGAAATTGATAATCACATCAGAAATTATAAAGTAATAGAAAAAAGTGAATCCCCTCTACCACCTCCCCCAAACAAGACCCAGAAAGACTATATAGAAACTTATCAGACCATAGTTACTGCTTTCTAAAATCTTATGATGACCTTCTACTGAAAATCAGTCTAAGGCATGGGAAACAAAGTGACCAGGCAAATCTTAATGGGTGATGAAGTAGGTCAAGGTCAAACATTAGTTACGCAATTCAGGATTTATTAATGAAAATATTTACCTCAAAAGTATTTAATATATGAACTGTCTCCAAATGATTACAAAAAAAAAAGCACGTCTCCTCTCTAGTCAGTCTTTAAATAGAACTGGAAATAACCTTAGGGACTTATATAAAAGAGAGACAAAAACAAACATCTCATTTCACTGCTAAAAAAATCAAAGAAAAATACTGCCACATCTAGACTCTGTATTCTGCGTTAAAACACTGAAAAGTGACTTTTGTTTCTTGCATTCGCACACTAGGCATGGGTCCATTTCTCAGAACTGTCATTCTGACAATGATAAAAATGCTGACTACACAAAATGGAAATAAAAGCAAAACAATCTGCATAGGGAGACAAATTATTATGTCTGAGAATAACGTTTCTTATCTGGAAATCTTTTCAAAATGAACAATTTCCGTTATGCAGAGGTAAGAAGCAATTTAAGTTTCAGTGAATTAGAGCTAAAGTTGGGAAAGAAAACATTTAACTACTAGAATTGTTTTGTTCCTTTCTAACATCTATAAAAGAACAATATAGAAATCAAAATAAATGAGTATTTAATCTATGATTTTTTCCTATTTGCTACTTGATAAATCTGAAAAATAATTTTAAATAAATTATAATTGAAATATACTCATTTCAATAGACAGAAACGAGAAATATGAATGCAAAATATAGTTAGGTGTTGAGTATGTACATCCAATAGTGTGTGTTTTAGACTAAACTAAAAATTTTAAGTTTTCATAAAAACCCAGTAGCTACTTAAAATTATTACAAACCTTAGCCAGGGAAAAATCAGCACTGTATCATTTGTACTTAGCTTTGTCTCATGATCATGATTTCTTTTCTCAACAAAGGGGTTTTACTGTAGATGTACAGTGTCAAACCTCTGGCCATTACAGGACATCCAACTATCCCCTAAACAACTCTTTTGGATTTCATCATTTTTCATTGCCTTCATTTTAGTTTCAAGAATCCTTCCCTTTTCCTATATATTTAGTTTGTTGGATCACTCATGCAAAGTCCATTGCGGGTAAACTGTCAGTAAGAAGAAGATACGATACATTTCCATTTGTCACTACGGGTCCATACTAGAACTACACTTACAAAACAGAACAGTATAAACAAAAACTCCCATTATAAAATACATGATACCTAAATTTAACCTAGTTTATCTGTGTTTAGGCAGATCTGTGTCCTTTCCAGAAAAGGTGAATTCTCCAGTTTCTAAGATCATATCTAAATGATATATAAAAACTCTAAAGCAAAATTGTTCATATGTTTAAATTATAGCAGTTTGCATTCTGTCACTAACATTGAAACAAGTTTTCTATTATTACTGATTCTTCTGAAGAAATTACCTGGATTTATTTTCCAATTGTAATTGATAATATGTTGTTACATTATATAATTCAGTCTAGATATCTTCTAGGTCTTAAATGACCTAGTGATAACACTTCTTAGAAAAAAAACCAACAGATATAGTCTATCTTTAGGATAAAAGGTATTTTTAAAAGGTTGGGGAGGGAGGGGGGAGGGAGGGGAGAAAATCTGGAACTCAAAATTATGTAGAACCGTCTGTTGTAAACTAAAAATAAAAATAAATATTAAAAAAAGAAAAAATAGAAAAATAGAAAAAAAATAAAAAAATAAAAGGTTGCCTTTCACCAAGCATTGTAGCCTGTGTCTATAATCTCAATTCCTGAGAAGGCTGAGGCTGGCTGATCTCTTGGGTTTGGGAGTTCTGCACTGCAGCTGGCTTAGGCAATTCGTTGTCAGCACTAAGACTGGTATCAATATGGTAAGTCCAAGAACAGGAGGTGGGATGGAGCAACGAGTTGTCTAAGAAGGGGCAAACCAGCCCAAGTAGGAAATAGAGCAAGTTAAAAGTTTCTGTGCCGATAAGTAGTGGGATTGGGCCCAGGAGTGGGCTCTATACTTCCAGTGTGGGTGAGATAGGGAGATCATTTTAAAATTAAATTAAATTAAAGGTTGCCTTACAGGGATTACAAATTAGCCCTTTCAAGCTATCCTGTTTGCTATGAACAAAACTTTGTGTAGTAAGAATGCTTAGAAAAAAGCTGACTTGATCCAGCCTATAAGTGAAATGATTTTTGTTTTTTAAAGGAGGGAGAAGAAAAAATATACTCCTAACATAGATGGCATTCCCATGCAAATCCAAAAAAAGCAGTTTTTCTTAGGAGAATCAGCTTTGTAGAAATTCTATCATTTCTGCCCCTTTTAACCCCTTGTCATAATCTACTGTACTGTTTCCCACAAACCACATGTGTTGAATCATTTAAGACTTAATTTGGCATAAAAATAACACACACACACTGCAACTTGTACCATTTCCCCAAGAGAGAGCTAAAAAGTTCAAAATGTTTTCTCTCAGTGATACATAAAACCAGGAATGGTAAAGAAAAAAGTCCTGACACAATGATATTTTTAACATCATATTTCTCTAAAAAGAATGAGGGTCCTTAGCAATGGCCTTCTGTGTTGGTAAATCAGGCAAAGCCTTTCCAATACTCTCAAGTCTGATGAGTAGTTTAAAAAACAAAAATGTCTTTCTTGGCAAACTTATTTCAAAGCATTCTGAAGATTCATTGGCATTCCATTCTCAGAACTGAAAAAAGTCTGTTGCCTATTCTACTTTCAGCCCTTAAACTTAGTTCACTTTTCTAAGAAAAACACAGGAACATATCTCTTTAATGGAAAAGAAATTCTACAGTTCAGGTATATATTCTTCAACTGAAGTATACTGATGATTACTGATTACTAGTAGATTACTGCTACTGTTAATTTTTCACATGCTTTTTATAGTATGTGTATTTGTGTTGAGTACTCACTCCAGATATGGTTTTAGTTTCCTGTTGCCTTCAAGTAACAGTCAAATATGTATCGGGGGGATGCTTTTCTCTTTATGGCAAAGTATTTATAATGGCAAGAGGTTTGTAGGAAAGTACCTTGTATCAAAATTCCTAAGGTAAACCTTAGAAACCAGTTTTTGAAAAAAATCTTAATTGAACAAACACACATACACAAATTAGTAGATAAAACACAAAGTTCCTTCATCGAAACAAATTTTAAAATACTTTTTTCTCTTGCTATACATACACACTTGTGTTGAATAGAATATGTAAAAAGAAAATTTTGCTTAGTTGTGACAAACGACAAAATTAATCTTCATATTTTATCAATTCAAATGGTTGCATTTCTAAAAGTATAGTGAAGAAATACATTATCAATGATCATGAATGTAATGTTTTATTCTTCTGTATATCCCGGAATGAAGCTGCAAAAAGTCTGGGGCAGGTTTGTTGGTGAAAGTGGGAAAAACTACAATTTGAAAAAGCCAATATACTCTTATTAATGACAGGTCCTTGAGGGTTTGGACTGCTTTTGGTTTTTGTCTCTGTCTGCTTATTACCTAGCATAGCACCCTCCATTAGGGACTAGGAGAGGAAAGAGAGATCTTCAGTCTTACTTCCCAACAATAAATGTGGTTAGATCTCTCAGTTGCATTAACAAGAGGCAAGAAGTCATAGTGTGGTGGCTGACCACACTTCAAATTCACTAGACTTGCTCTTGGTTAAGTTAATACTAAGGTGAATCTTGAACATCTTTGGACCCATGATCTCACTACAAAACAAAATGCTCTCCCTCCACATTCAGTTTCCAACTAGACACAGTTGTGTCAGTGAAACTGACCAACACCAAAAAGATTTCATTATCCTCTCTCTGCAGTCACAGGTACTATCAAAATACTTAGCCTAAAAGAAATTAAATATTTCTAGATAGAAAAAGTCACTTTCTTTTTCTCAAGTGCAGCACTAACTTATATATCAATAAAATTACATTTTTCTCTCCCATATACTTGTCAGCCCTTGCTCATGCTTAACCTTTCCCCATCCCAGGCAAGTTATTTAACTTCTCTAGGCTTCTGTTTCTTTATTGTTAAAACAAAAGAGTTGTACTAGATTGTCTCTAAGTTCCCCCCAAATTCTAAAACTATCTGCTTCAAAACAATTTTTTTTATATATTCTGGATTTACATCTTACCATATCAAAGTGGTATTCTAGACACCAGTATATAAGTGTTTCCTATGTTAAGAATACCAGAGAAAATGAAGGTGCTCTTATTATTCACTTTACAAATGAATTCACCTGAGTATTACTTCAAATAAAGTGTACCTCCAGTGAATTTGAAATATGGTCAACAATTCAATGCAAATGTATCTTTTGAAAATGATATCTGTTGAATAAAGCAATATATATCTGTGATGGTTTTAAACTGTGAGAAGTCTAAGAAATGTACATCTGTGAACAGGAATCATAAATACTTATTCCGATGACAACAGTGACAATATGCAAAAGAAAAAACTAAAGCCAAATAGTAGTTTATATATACATATATATGTATGTGTATATACATACACACACACACACACACGTATATATATAAACATCTGTACGCACACATGCATGCAGATCCAGGTATTTACTTCCATCTCTAATGTTTGGAGTTCGCCTGAACTTTTCTAGTAAAAACTATAAAGTAATGCAATTTTGAAAATTTATCAACTTTTACTACAAATATCAGTACTAGCTGTTTTTATCATAATTAACTACATCTGTTTATCAGGTGTCCTCCAATAAACAGATAAAAATAATTTAAAAGGGAAAGATGGAAAGGGGCAATTAAGAGAAAAAATATAAGTTTCCAAAAAGAAGTCCAGTGCTTCACTGTTATGCATTAAACAAAATGACACTGCCTGGGTTAATCTCGCTAGCTTTAGGGAGGTGAAGAGGAAAAAAAAAGTAGAAAATCCAGTCAAATCAGCAAGCACTTACTAAAGACGTATAATGTGCCAGACACTGTGCTAAGTGCTATAGATACAAAGAAAGGCAAAAAAACAGCCCTACTCTCAAGGAGCTCACACACAGTCTAATGGTTGGGGTGGGAGGAGCCAGCAGGCAAATATACAAACAAGATACATACAGAATAAGTTGAAGATAATCAACAGAGGGGAGGTGCTAGCATTAAGAGATATTAGAAAAGGTTTCTTGCAAAAGGTGGGATGTTAGCTCAAAAAAAGCCAGGGAACTAAGGAGGTAGAGACAGAGAGGGAGAGTATTTCAGGCATGAGGGACAGCTAGTGAAAATACCCTATGTTACAGTGGACAGAGAGCTCCAGAGGGGTAGTCAGGAGGACCTGAGTTCAAATCTGGCCTCAGACACTTGACACGTACTAGCTGTGTGACCCTGGGCAAGTCATTTAACCCCAACTGCCTAATAAGCACCCTGTGCTGAAAGACAGAGGTGTCTTGTGTGAGGAACAGCAGGAAGCTACTGGCAGACTATATGAGAATGAGCATAGTGTGAGAAGACATTAGGATGGAGTCAGGTTATAAAGGGCTCTGAACACCAAATGAGGATTTTATGTTGGATCCTGAAGATAACAGGGAGCCACTGCAGTCCACTGATTGAGGAGTGTCATGGCCAGACCTCTACTTTAGGAAGATCAGGCTGACAATTGAGTGGAGAAGTACTGGGTGTGGGAAGACTGGAGGCAGAGAAACCAACCAGTCATGTGAGGGCATTAGGTGTGACAAGTGACAGTGTCAGTGGAGAGAAGGGTGTGTATTTGAGAGATATTACAAAGGTAAAATCAACAGGTCCTTGCAACAGATTGGATTTAGGGGCTGAAAGATTTAGGGGGTAAAAGTGTGAGGAGTAACGGATGATACCTAGGTTGAAAGCCTGGAGACACAAAAAAATTGGAGGAAAAATAGATCTGCTCTGTAAAGCATCCCAATCACTTGTTTTGTTCCATAACATTTCTACAGGTAATGGTAATATTAGTCATGCAGGCTGTATGTACAACCTGCCATTGAAGGGAGGGAGATGATCAAGATTCAAATATAACCAATGCAAAGGGTACATAAAGTGCATACATTATTTCAAAGAGGTATAGGTCTGTATGTAACAATAAAAATAATATAAGGAGGGCTTTAATTCAGGATTAAAACCAGCTTCTTGAGTTATCTACTTAGTTTACTTAAGATAGGGTTTTAGAAGGTTTTTTTGTGGGAGGAGTACAGCCCCCATTAGACCTGGATATTTTGCTTTAAATAAAAGCCCTCCATCTTTTTAAAGGGAGAAGCAAACATTTCCTCAATCCATATAGCACAGGAAGGGAAGATAGGGTTAAAAAGAAGAAAAAACTTCTGTATCTCTGCCACATCTCTTCACTTACTTTATCATTTTGCTTCAAACTGGTCTTCAGAAGAAAAAAATAGGTACTACCAATAGTAAGAGGAGCTCCCTTTTCTTCTCCCTCTCTGAGCTCGGACATAACAGATGAACAAAGGGGAGCAAAGTAACAGCTGGCTCAAATCCTCAGTTTTCCAGAGATTTCTTCTCTCTAATACTATTTAATCCAATTTTCTACAGCCTGCTTTCAGTGCTCACACACTTCCTGGAGGAGAACTAATGGTGACAATGATAGCATTTATGTAGCATCTTGCTGTGTGCCGGACACATTATAAATCTTATCTCATTTGATGTTCACAACAACTCTGTGGGGTAGACGCTATTATTACCCCTGTTTTTACAATCTGAGGAAAATGAGGCACACAGAGGTTAAGGAAGTGATTTGACCAGTCACATAGCTAGTTAAGGTCTGACACTAGATTTGAACTCAGTCTTTCCTAATTCCAGGTCCTGTGGTTCTATCCACCACACCACCTAGGTGCCTAGCAGTGGACACAGCAAAAATAATGGTCAACAGAATCTTGAAGAAAATGATAATCAATGCAAAACTGCCTGTCTCTTTTAACAATTTATCCAAAGTCACTACTTTCTCTTGTGCCATGTTTAAAAATTCTTTTAAAAATTCTGTTGCTTTCTGGGAGTGGATAACTGCTAATTTTTACATTGTTTTTCTTTCTGTTTTTTTTGAGAATGTATGCTAACTCCTTTATTAACTCAAATATGCAAGAGGGAATGATGGAGAATTAGCTAAGTTCAGATTACCTTAAACATCGACAAGATTGATGCTGAAATACTTAAAATTAAATATTCTTTGTATAAATAGTTATCTATTTAATATAGTTCCATAAAACTAATTTTAGCAGGTATCATTTCAGTACCCAAAAGTTAACACCACTGATAACATCTTTCTATTGATAAAAACTTCAATTAATCAACAAGTATTTTTTTAATCACCAACTATACGCGAGGCATTCTGTTAAGTACTAGGGTTAAAAAATAAAAATAAAATAGTTCTTGTCTTGAAAGACCTTACATTATGAAGAGCCTACACACACACACACACACACACACACACACACACACACACACTTTAAAAATACACAGAAGTTTTGGTATGGAGGACACTAGTAGCTGGTATGTGTATATGTGTGAGAGAATCAGGAAGGAAGGTGGAACTTGAGCTAATTCTTGTCAGAAACCAGGGATTCCAATAAATTGGTGTTAAAGAAGGAGTGCATTCTAGGCACTAGGGACAACCAGTGCAAAAGCACAGAAACAGGAGAGTCCTGTGAGCAGAACTTTGAGCAGGTTAGTATTACTGGACCACAAAGTGTATGAAAAGGAGTAGTTTATGGGAAGACTGGAAAGGTAGGAAGGGGCCAGGTTAAGAGCTTTAAATTACAAACATGGGAGTTGATATTTGATTCTAGAAGTAAAGAAAACTACTGGAGTTTACTATGTGTTGGAGTGGGGCAGGTTTGGGAGGAGGAGAATGGTCCAATTTGCACTTTAAGAAAATTACAAAAAACAAGAGAAAATTACCTTGAGCAGAACCAAGAGAATGTTGTATACAGTAACCACCATATTGCTTTACAAAACAACTTGGGTGACCAAGTCCTTTTAACCACTATAAACACCCAAATAAATTATAACAGAGACACAAAGGAAGATGCTATCTGCATCCAAAGAAAGAACTGATAAACAGAGTATGTATAGGATGGTTTTACATATAACATACATACATACATCACACACATATATACATATATACACACACACACACATATTATGTGTAGTGGTAGCCATCTCTAGAGTAGGGGGGAGGGAAGAAAAATAGGAAAAAATTAAGTTCCATGAAAATGTTACTATAATTTAAAGGAATAGCAGGTTGTACACAATGGTTCTACAGTTTCGTGTACAATCATCTTTTTTTTCTATTCTACTATGCTATAGAAATGCTTGTTTTTAATTTCTTAAGCTCAAAATAAAATAAAATTAAAAAGAAAATTACTTTGGGAGATTGTGTGGAAGATGGATTGGAATGTACAGAAACTTAAGGTAGGGAGACCAAATAGTAAGCAACCCATCCCTATCTTACTAAAAAAATATATATATGTGTGTATATATATATATATTTCTCATACTGCATACTAGATCCATCATCACCTCTCTAATAAATAACGTTTCATCACTGGTCCTCGGGAAACATGAATCGTTATGATAGTGATCACGGTTATTACAGCTTTCAAAGTAGTTGTACTTTTTTCTTATGATGTTGTTGTTATTATACAGATTGTTTTCTTGTTTCTGATCATTCTGTCCTTAATTAATTTATAAAATTCCTGTTCATTTTTATAACAATGATGTTATAGTATAACTTGTTTTTTTTTTCCTGGTCCTACTTACTTCACTCTACATCAGTTCATGTAAGTCCTTCAATATTTCTTATGAAATCATCTTACCATATTCACTCCATCATATACCACAAACTTATTCAGTCATTCCTCAATTGATGAACATCTTCTTAGTTTTCCAGTTTTTGTTGTGCCATAAAAAGACCTAATATAAATATTTTTGTACATAAAGGACCTTTATTTTGCATATAGCTCTGATAGCAGTATAGCTGTGGCAAAAGTTTAGTAACTGTTTAAATTCCAAATCAATTTCAATGGTCTACCAACAGTACATCAATATGTATGCTTCTCACAGCCCTCTAACATTTATCATTTTCCTGTTTTGTGATTTCTGCCACTCAAAAGTGGGTGAAGTAGAATACTAGAAGTATTTTAATTTTCATTTCTCTAATTAGTAATGATTTGAAGAATTTTTTTAACATGGCTATAGATAGCCTCGGTTCTTCCCTGGAAACTATCTTTTCATATCCTTACATCATTTATTCATTGGGGAATGGCTCTTTTTCATTAAGTCTGAATCAGTTCTCTATATATCTTGGAAATGAGATCTTTACCAGAAAAGCCTGCTGCAAGATTTTTTCCCCCAGTTAGCTACTTCTTGTTTAAACTTAGCTTTATTACATTTGGGCATGTGAAAACTTTTTAATTTTATGAAATCAATATATTCATTTAATCTTTTTGATGCTCTCTATTCCTTGTTTGGTCATGAACTTTTCTCCTATCCTAATATCTGATAGTTATTTTCCCATGCTTCTCTAATGTATTAATTATATGGCCTTTTATTGTTAGGTCAGACACTCATTTGGAATTTATCTTTTGCTATACCTAGCATTTCTAGGACTATGTCAAAGAGTAGTGACCCACAATGGACATCTCTGATTATCCCCTGACTTTTTTCAAAGGATTCTAGTTTATTTCTGTTACAAATAATGGTAGTACTTGGTTTATACATATACACATATAATACATATAGTCATATACATACACATGTTTATGTACATGTATATATACCTCTATATACATACACATAAATTTATCATTTTAAGGAAAAGTTCATTTATTTTTATCTGGTGTATTTTTAACAGAAAATATGCATTGGATTTGTCGAAGCTTTTTCTATATCTTCTGATATAATCAGTGAATTTTGAAGATTTTACTATTAAGTGGTTAATTAAGCTGATAGTTTTCTTAATAATTAAACTGACTCTGTATTCTCACTATAAATCCAAACTGCTCAAATTGTATAATTTTTGTGATATGTTAGCCTCTTTGCGATTATTTTATTTAATATTTTTCATTGGTATTCATTAAGAATGTTAGTCTTGTGATTTTCTTTGTTTTGACTCTCCTGGTTTATGTATGAAGACCATATCTTTGTCACAGAAAGAATTTGGTAGGATCCCTCATTTGCTATTTTTGCAAACTGAAATAATACCAGAATTAAATGTCCTTGAATGCTTGATAGAAATCATTTGTGAATCCATCGCATCCTAATTTTTTTTCCTTTGGAAATTCATTTCTGGGTGTGTTTAATTTCATCTGAAATTGGGTTAGATTTTCTATTTCTTGTTTTGTTAATTTGTGTATCTTATACTTTCATAAATATTCATTTACTTCATTTAAGTCTGGTTTTAAAACACATATGCAAAATAGTTATAATATCTTCAATTTCTAGTCATTTGTTGTGAAGTCTTTTAACTTTTTGATATTTTTAATGTAGTTTTCTCTTTCCTATTTTTAATCAAATTAAGGATTTATTTACTTTATTTTTAAAAAAAGAGCTCAAATTTTTTGTTAATTCAATTTGTGTTCTCAATTTTATTAATTTATTTTAAATTTCAGGATTTCAATTTTGGGGTTAATTGAGTTTTACATTTGTTGGTTTTCTCATATATTAGGTGGATTCTTATTGCATTATCTGTTTTTTTCTTTTTGGTATAAAAGTATTTGACATATATGTTTTTCTCTAATGATGCTTTGACTGCATGTCCAAAATTTTGGATTGCTGCTGTTCATTTCTATGATCAGTTCCTTGGCCAAACAATTTTTTAGGATTAAGTACTTGGTTACAATTGATTTTATACTTTCTTCATTGGCCTTTTATGCATTGTAATTTTTATTGCAGTCTGGTCAGTAAATATATATATATACACCAATACATATATAATATATATACAAACACACACATATATATTATATATATATATATATAATTCTTTGTTTCTCCTCATTTCTTTGTGAGCTTATTAAATCCTAAGGACATGATCAATTTTTTGCAAGGTGCCATGTACAGTGATCAATAGACATTATACACATCTTTCTATTTCCATTCAATAATTGCCAGAAGTCTAGCCTATCCAATTTTTCTAAAATTCTATTTAGGTCTTTTACTTCTTTCTTGTTTATTTTTGGCTAGATTTGCTTAGGGCTGACGGGTCAATAGAAGTCATCTATTATTACTGTTTTATTATCTATTCTCCTTGTAATTCATTAAGATTTTCCTTTAAGTCCTTATTAGCTATTCAATTAGACTACCTAATCAATTAATTTTCTGTTCCCTTTCAACAAAATGTGGTTTTCCCTCCTTATCTCTTTTAATTAAACCTAATTTTGGTTTTTCTCAGTGTGAAATCATAATTGCAAATTGTGCTTTTTTGGTGTTATCTGAAGCAGAATAGAATTTGCTCTAACTCTTTTAAACTTTGTTTGACTCTTTATGTTACAAATCTGTTTTTTGTAATCAACATACTGTCAGATTTTGCTTTGTAATCCATTCTGATATCCCCTTACACTTTAGGAGTGAGTTCATCCCATTCACATTCACAGTTATGAGGGTTGTTTTTTTCTCTCCATTATATTCTTTGACTTTTTCTTCTCTATATTCCCCTATCCCTGTTTATAGATTACTCTTTTCCTGTCTTTAACCTTTCTTCACTATCCTCTCACCAGTCTTGAGGTTTATTTTGGTTATAACTAACTCTCCCTGAATCTATTACACTTCTAGTATTTCCTTCCTCTCTCCAGTGTGTTTCTTTTTCCCTAGTGAATTGACTATGTTTCTATATCAAACTATATGTGTATGTCTATGTTCTGCCTGTTTTGACCAGTTAGATGAAAATGAATTTCAAGTGATGCCCAAAACTCCTATTCCTTCCATGTTGGCATATAGTCATTCTATTTACACAATCCAATTAGACAACAACAAATTCCTTCAACTTTTATACCATTTCTCTCTGTCTCCTCCTTGTCTTTTTCTCTTTTTTTGGTACATCTTCAAAACACAAACTATTTATGGATCTTCTGATTTAGCTGACTAGTTTTATGGACCCCTTATGACAATGGGATTCTAAGATTCCTTTTAATGCTCCTTCCCCTTAGAATGCTAATGGTTCATTCTGATAAAGTTCATTTAGACTGTATACTTGTAGTTACTTTCTAATTTTTTCTTGCTTCCAAATTTATATTTCAAAATTCTTTTTCAGTTGTTTTTTCCCATCAAGAATATTTTAAATGCACTTTCCATTGGCACTCCATTGTTTCCCTTATGTAAGATACTCAATTTAACACCTACTATGTGTTAGGTACCATACCAAAACACTTTACAAATACCATCTCATTTGGTTCTCACAACAATGCTGGAAAGTAGGTGCTATTATTATCCTTATTTTACAGTTAAGGAAACTTAGGAAAACTTAAGTGACCTAACTGTAGGTCAAATGCTCTATGCATTGTGTCACCTAGTTGATAGGTACATAATTCTTGGTTCTAGACCTTTCTTTTTTGTCCTTGGGAATATCTGATTCTCTTTTCCTTTACAGTGATAACTAGTGAAACTTGACCCATCTATTTCAACTGAATGAAGGTGAAGCCTGAACTACAAGGCATCATAGCACAACTGAAAAGAAATGCCTGATTTGGATTCAGAGACCTGGGCTTTAATTCTGGCCCTGGTAATTATTACCTGGTGCGATCTTGGGCAAGTCACCATCTCTGTTGGTCTGTTTCCCCCATCTATAAAATGAGGGGTTTTGATTACAGAGTATTTAGGGTTTCTTCCAATTCTTAATTTGGGACCCTATATATCTAGCAATACTCCAAAGACTGTGGGGATGGACTTATAAATTCAGAACAGTTCCTGACCTAAAAGTGATCCAATCAAGGGTCCCATTGCTATTTCCTCAATGACTCCATCCAACTGTATTAGCAAGATTCTAAGTTCTGAAAAAGCTATCTAGAAAACAGATCTTTTTATATGTTTGAAGTCCAATTTTTTCAAGCAGTCAGGGAAAATTAATGAGCCCTTCTTACTGTTTTTAGTCATTTCAGTCATGTGCAATGGAGTTTTCTTTGCAAAGATGCTGGAGTGTTTATCATTTCCTTCTCCAGTCATTTACAGATGAGGAAATTAAGGTAACAGGGTGGGTCACACAGTAAAGTCACACTAGTAAGTGTCTGAGGCCAGATTTGGACCCAGATGGAGTCTTCCTGAGTCCAGGGCCAGTACTCTAACCACCGTACCACCTAGGTGCCCCTCATCTTGCCCTCAGTCCAGTACAAATAATGCTAAGAACTAAATAATTATATGATATTCTTTCTAAACTTGAACCTCTTTTTCAAACTGTTGCACACCTTATTTAGTCAGTTTTTCGGCAAGGAGGATGAAAATCCACGTTGACCCTTAGGTTAATGGTTTAGATTTAATGTTGGCATTTTGACTTAGGTCATAAGCATCAAATGATTGATAGTTGGATGGGATCCTAGGGATCACCTAGTAGAACCCCCTCAAGTTGCAAATGGAGAAAACTGAGACTCAGACATGAAGCATTTTTGTGCAGGTATGGTTAGAGCAAATGGAGTGACATCAAGCTGAGCAGATTAGCAGAGAAATCCAAAATGTGCTAGGACTGTGCCTTAGATCTGGAAGTGTCCAGACAGACCCAATTTTTTTGTAACTTTTATTGGTTACACAGTTTAGATATAAAAGAAAAAAAAACTTCCTCTTCATTCTCCCTGCATCTCTCTAACTTAAAATAAATATTTGCATATCGAATCAGTATTATTTCCTCATAATTTTCTCAAATACGAAAATGTTCTTTAAAACAGCCTGCTTCTCCTAAGGTAATTGGACAATAAATTGTTAAAATAACTAAGCTTATATTTATACTTTCTTCCATTGGTAATCAGATGAGACATTTTTCAATATTCTGTCCATAACAATCAGTGGAGTATCATTATGTAAGACTGTTTGAAACTTAGTGGAAAGACTTCATTATTTGACTTCTCTCTATTCTCCAGGGAAAAGAGCACAGATTATCCTCTAAAAGTATATTGTCTCTATTTTGTCCAGTGAAGTTTTAGATGACTCAGCAACAAAGCTTCCATCAGCTAGCTCCTAAGGAACTACAACAAATGTTTGAATCAAGACTGTTATGTCAGGTCAGCTGTCCCATTGTGCTCAAATTTTACATGAATCAACCATTCAGTGCCTTAAGCTGACTGACAAAAGTGGAAATCTGATCATTCATTCACACACACAAACATTATATTTACTTTTATGTTACAAAAAACAATAATGTTGCTTTAGTTTGATAACTGTATAAGAGAACGTATATGGTAGATGGGAAGATTCAAATTGACCAAAACTACAATTCCCTTAAAATGCAAATGATTAAGAGCTTGTTGAAAATGGTCAGAATGACATGATTATTCAAATTGTGCACATAATATGCATAGTTTTAAAGTGATTTTTTAAAGTAAAACACTTGCTTCTGTCGCTTGTATTATGAAAAAAGAGATTTAGAGTTCTAATTTCTGATACAAGTCAGTTCTAAATAAATTATCTTGCAAAACTATAAAAGTCAGTATCCTTTTAAGAACTGGCTGAATATGAAATAATATTTATCATTTAAAATTCCAACATGTAGTGAGAGTCCAATTAGGTCATATCATATGACCCATACCACCAAGCAGCAAGCATTGTAATAACTGATATTTGTTGTTGTTCAGTTGTTTTGGTCACATCTGACTCTTCGTTACCCCATTGGGGTTTCTGGCAAGATACTGGAGTGGTTTGCCCTTTCCTCCTCTAGCTCACTTTATAGATGAGGAACCTGAGGCAAACAGAGTTAAGTGACTTGCCTAGGGTCACATAGCTGGTTAGTGTCTGAAGCCACATTTGAACTCAGGAGATGATTTTTCCTGACTCCAGGCCCTAGCACTGTTTCTACTGAACCTTAAGCCCTGGGATCTAAATTTGAGAGTTTCTGAAACTTTCACCAAGTCATAAAGTATGAAAGCAGAGAATGTTTTTCAGTAAAATGCCATCTATCTAGAAGTCACTTAACTATTAGCCTCAAACATCTGTAACACATCCAAAAATTAGCTAACAGTTATTTTTTTTACTTTACTTCTGAGAAGAAGGTACAAAGTCCACTGACTTAAAGTTCACATGCTTTATTAATAGGAGAGTTCCTGAGGCCCTCTACCTTTACAATTTTTATTTTGCATGCAATTCTGGCAAGCTTGCTTGTGTGCTCTCCCCAATCCATCCAACTAACTGAAGGGAAAAAACCACAATTATTAACATGGAGGTGGTGTTGCATGGTGGATAGTGAGCTGACCTTAGAGCCAAGAAGATTTAGATTGAAGTCCCAACTCTGACACAAACTGGCTATTTCACCCTGACAAGTCACATAACCTCTCAGTGCTATGGTCAATCCTCTAAATTACAAACTATAAAGAAGCTCCCACGAATTCAATTACCATCTGTATGCTGATGATTCTCAAATCTATTTCTCCTACTCTAACCTCTCTGCTGACCTCCAATTTTGCATCTCTAGTTGCCTTTCAGACATTTCAAAGTAGATGTTCAGAAGACAATTGAAACAACACGTCTAAAACTTGAAGTTATTATCCTTTCTCTAAACCATACCCCTTCCTACCTTCCTTAATACTATAGAGGGCAACACCATCCTACCAGTTTCCCAGTCTCCAAGTCTAGTTGCCATCCTTGACTCCTCACTCTATCTCATCCCCCCCCCACATTAAGCTTGTTGCCACAATCTGTCAATTTTATTTTTGTAACATGTCTTGTATACTTCTCCTTCTCTCCTCTGACACTGTCACCCGTGGTGCAGGCCCTCATCACCTCATGCCTGGACTATTACAATAGGCTGCTAGTGGATTTGCCTGCTTCAAGTCTCTCCATCCTCCAGTCCATCCTTCAATCAGCCACCAAGGCAAATTTCCTCAAGCACAGGTCCAAATATGTAACCCCTTTACTCAATCAACTTCAGTACTCCCTGTTGCTTTCAAGATCAATTACAAAATCCTCTGCTTGGAGATCAAAACATGTCATAACCCAGCTCCCTCCTCTACCTTTCCAGTCTTCTTACAACCTACTCCTCACCATATACTCTTCAATCCACCGACAGAGGTCTTCTTGTTGTTCCATGAACAAGACACTCCATTTCTTGGTTCCAGCCATTTTCTCTGGCTGCCCCCCATGGAATGCTTTCCTTTTCTTACCTGTGTCTACTGGCTTTTAGACATCTTAAATAAAATCACATCTACATCAAACTGTTCCAGCTCTTCTTAATTCTAGTTCCTTTCCTCTGTTATTTATTACCTTTGTGTCCTGTCTATTGTTTGTTTATATGTTTTTGTTTGTTTGTTGTCTCTCCCATTGTGTTGTGAGCTCCTAGAGGGCAGGGACTGTCTTTTGTCTCTTTTTCTATCCCCAGTGCTTACCACAGGGCCTGGCTTAATAAATGTTAACTGATTGACTAATTCAAAGGGATACACAGACATTAAGGAAAGGATGCCATATTAAGAGATGTTTCCATTAACAATTAAAAATGTAACACTTTGGTATTTAAATATAATAACTTGGTCTACAGAATTCATTTATGTATAATGCCCTAAAGATCCCAGACAAATGAAAGACTGATATATTTGAAGCTAACTACTTAATATGGATAAATGTATATTCTTCTACTTGGACTAAAAAAACCCACCTGTATAAATAGTACAGGCTAGGAAAACAAACTAATGGGGAAAAAGATCTAAGAGTTTAAGTGGCTTTAAACTCAATAAGTCATCCACTTAATGAGGCAGACAAAAAAAGCTAATGATATTATGACCTATAATAATAGAAACATAACATTCAATACAAGGGGAAGATAGGTGATAGCCCTGTAGCAATCTGCTCTTTTCAGGCCACATTGGAATAATGCTTTAGGAGTCACATTTTAGGAATGATATAATCAGTACCACTCTTTTCTGGACTATCTCCTATTGTACACCCCCACATGCTCAGTATCCCAACTAAACTAGACCACTTGCTATCCCTTAATATATGCCCATGGTTTCCTGCCTCCATGTCTTTTTTCATGCTATTCCCTATGCTTAGAATCTTTTCCTTCCCACCTCTGTACCTAATTAAAACTGACATCTTCTGATTCAAATAACTATCTCTTCCAAGAAGAAATTTCCCTTGGTTAACAATTTTCCCCCACGACATTTGCCATTCCCACCTATCTTATGAATTTTTTTATTATTCATGTATGTCACACAGATCTTGATGCCAAGGGGTAGAAGTATGCAGGTGTTGTTCTTTGGGATGTAAGAAATATTCCACCATAGCTTTAGTTTCCTCCTTTATACCTCTCAGTGGGGTTGTTTTAAGGATAAAATGATATAAATAAAACACTTTGCAAAAGTTAAAGTATCATATGAATATTAGCTATTGTTATTAATATTATTTTGTCAGCAGCAGCATTACTTTCTGACATGTGATCAGCTAGGAAAAGGATAGTTGATTACAATTCCACAGGGGTATTTAGTGGTATCATGATGAAGATAAATTGATAGTGTACAGCAAGGAAAATGACTGAAGAGACTAGGTGTGTAAAGTAATGTGGTATAATTGAAAGAGCTTTGAATTGTTTAGCATGAGAGAACTAGGTGAGGGAAGCATCAAGATATAGCAATTATGGCACTGTGCTTAGATCTATTTCTATTTTGTCATATTATTTGCCTCAGTAGAGACTCCCTATATGGTTTATTTGCACACAATATCCACGAACATGTGAGCAAGTAATGATGATCAACAAAACTGGCTAAGTATTGTACGTGTGGATCATGAAAGGCAGCTTGGCATGGTAGACAGAAAGCTGGCCCTGGAATCAGGAATATCTGGATTCTAGCTCTGCCTAGTTCTGGCCAAGTCATTTAACCCCCTCAGTAACTGAGGCTATTCTCTGACTGTGAGTCGTATAGCAGATGTCTATAAATAGGGCAGGTGGGGGGAAAGTGGATAGAATGCCAGCCCTAGAGTCAGGAGGATCTGAGTTCAAATTTGACTTTGTCCACTTACTAACCGTGTGACCCTGGACAAGTCATTTAACCCAGTTTGCCTATTCTTCATCTCTAAGATGAGTGGAGGAGGATGGGGCAAACCAATCCCAATATCTCTTCTGAGAAACCCCAAATGGGTTCACAACAGTTGGACAGAACTGAAATGACTGAAAAAATATAAATAGTTTCCCAGTGTGAGCTCCCTAAACAAATGGAAGCACAAATTGATCTAAAAAAAATAAAATCTGGATCATGCCAATGTTTGCTTAAACTGTCAGCCCGAAGGAGTATGAAGGAGGGCACTTATATATCCCACTGTGTCACATTCCACTATTAGACTATTAACTCCATAAGGATGAGAACTGTTATCCAAGATTTATATCATCTCTAGCACATTGCACAATATGATTTGTACTGAGTTGAAACTGGATGTATATAGAAAGGAAGGTAAACCAAGGTGATGTGGAGGCTTAAAATCATGACCAAATTTATTTGAAGAAAATGCGAATTTGGGGCAATGGAGAGCGAAGGCTTCAAGAAGAAAACACAGGTTGAGTCAAGTACTAGTATTGATGGAATATTAGAAGACCCAGAGGAAGATCTCCAATACATCAATAGGTCCTTTGTAGATGATTTATGTAAAGACGTGAACAGATTCACATAGGAGGGGAGGATCTGGATAAGTTGTAATCTTCACTAATGCTAGAAGTATCAACTCTGATAATTCATGGATTCATCATCATGGACATAAATCATGTAGAAATGGGTGAAGACCAGTCTGCTGACTCCAGAAGGCAAATCTAGAATTAATAAGTAGAAGTTACAGGGAGGAAGATTGGACTTAAATATAAAAACGGACCTGCCTAACAATTAAAGCTATCCAAAAATGGAATGGATCCTTTTCAAGTGGTGTGGTTAGGCAGAGAATTCCCTGTCACTCTATCTAGGAGAGTCTAGATGACCACTTGTAGGACAGGTTTGTGGAGAGCCTTCATGCTTTGGTAGGGATTGGACTTGACCTCTGAAGTACCTTTGAACTTTGAGATTTTATGATTCTAAAGGAAAACTTCTGGATTTGTACATTTAGTATTTTGGGGGGTTTTTTGTTTGATTTAATTAGATTTTTATTTTTAGTTTAACAACACTTAGTTTTACATGTTCTTGAGTTTCAAATTTTCTTCCCTTCCCTCCCTGCCCCCTGCCCCCAAGATGGCATGCAGTGCAATACAGATTCTACATAAACCTTCACACTAACACTTATTTACACAATAGTCAAGTTGCAAAGATGATTTATGGCCAATGGACTGATCATGAGAAAGAAGGAAAAAAAACAAAAAAAGAGAAAAAAAGAGCAAATAGTTTGTCTCAGTTCTTTCTCTGGATGTAGGTGTAGTCTAATATATGTTTATTTTGTTTCTTGATTTCTGATATGACTTCCTGGCTGCTGTGTCAGCTTCTATACAACAAAAAGGAAAATTTTTCCAGGTGTGGTGACCTATGTATTTTCTGCTGCTAAGAAGGCTGAGGCTGATGGATCTCCTGAGTTTAGAAGTTCTGAGATGCAGCAGAGTTAAAGCTGATGGGGTGTCTGCATTAGGTCTAGCACCAATAGGATGAGACCCTGTGAGCTGATGGCTAACTAAGCTGCCTAAAGCAAGGTAAACTCCTTTAGTGCCAGGTCAGAAAAGACAGAGGAGGTTAAAATGTTCATGACAGTCACTATGGGAATCAGGCCCACATGAGTAGCTATTGCACTCCCACTCTGAGAAAGAAAGAGACCCAATCTCAAAAACAAAAAAAAATTAAGGGGAAATTTATGGCTAAAAAATCTGAGACTCTGAGATAAAATAATAAGAACTTAAACATCAAAGAAAAGCTTTGGCATAAAAATGAATTCTTAAATGTGAGTAGACCTGAACATCTCTAAAATCTATGTCCTCCAAATGGCAAAACAACCCACCATTGTGTAATCTCCTATGAGCTGTAGGTTAGATTAATAAAGAAGAGTTATATTCAATCTATGGTCACACTAATATCCCCCAAATTTCTGAAACCTTTCTGCAGTTCTATTTTAGAATGGAGTAAAACTAGATTTACTCTGATAGGAGAATCAGGGACAAAGAAAGATTTATGTTTTCACTGCTGATTTCTTTAACCTATTTTCCATTTTTTTCTGAGTCATCTCTAGTTTCTTACACTTATAATAAAAACTTGTGCCCCAAATACTTTATATTTCTTATGGAGCGCTTAAGTTTCATGCTATTTGTGTAACGTTTGGGGAAGATACTTTATTTTTTCCCTCTGGGTTTATTCTGGTTTTAGCTAAAGTCCTCAGAAACAACCTTAACTTTGTACTTTTATGAGGCCTCTTTCAAAGTGTGTTGACTTTGTGGGTTGTGGTTTGGTTACTAGACTGAAGATTTGTGGTTGGCAAAGTGTAGTACTTCTAAAATACATAATTGAGAAATCAACCAATACAATTGTGAACGGGGTGAAAGAGCTCCAACAGCAAGCAAGTCCCCTCATCCTATGCTAAGCAATACTTGCTCTGGCAAATTTTACTGCACAAATGGCCTAAACCTCATTTAACTGGAAAACAGTGTTAACCTCTATACAAACAAGCCATGTGACTGATGTATTACTGTACTTCAGTCTTGAAATTACTCAAAAAATAACCCTGTTGCATCAATTTTGGGTGTGGTTTATTATTTTGAGTGACTTTCCCCCTTTTAAAATTAATTGGCACCATTATTTTAATGTTAAAGGAGGTAACGTTTCTCAAAGGTTTTAATCAGTCCTATAATGTTTCATTTAAACACCCCCCCCTTACATTTAAAAGAAATGAATGTATAATGACATGAAAGTTGTATCACCATATTTTTAAGGAAGTAAAACTGAGGAACCTAGATTATTAGGATTAGGTAATCCAGTTTAAAGAGAGAGAAGAGTTAATCGTCAGTAAAAGGAGTTTCCACTTACTTCAGCTTCTATTTCAAGTGGTATGGAACTCCAGTTAAATTTCATGACAAAACAGATAACTCAATAGTCACATCTAAAATGTGACCTTACCCTTTTGGTTTCTTTTTTTCTGCTACACAGAGTTCACACGCTTTGCCTAAAGACCAAAATACCTGCTAAATCCCAACAGGAAAGATAGTTATTTTCCTTTATTAGGGTCCTGTTACATTCTATTGTCAAGGTTAATCATTGTTTAAATAAGATGTCGTGCCCTTAAAATATTAGAACATGATTTTTTTAAAAACGTTTTAATTTACCTACAAGTGCATTTGAAGTTCCCTTCTGTGTTTCACAAGCAGGATCAGAGCATTTGTCCTCAAGGCAGACTTTGTTTAAGCTAATGAAAGACCCTTCCTAATAGATAGATAAACATCCCTATTCATTAATGTTTAGTCTTCTTGGCAGTAGGCACATGTGCATTCAAAAGCTTCCTATACACTTAGAAATAATTAGTCCCAATTTGCTACTGCTGAATATATAACAATTAGAGCCTAAACTGTTAACCAGGTAATTCAATATCAACAATATTCACTAGACAATATTTAGTATGTGTTCAAGAACTTAACATTGTAATGGTGCAGGATTTTGGTAAGCATTAATGACAAGTTCTTTACTATCTTTTGGATCCTCATTCATTTTGATTAAAGGCAACATTAATTGGTAAATATTGATATTAACCAGTCTTCAGACATTAGTTAACATGTCCACCCACTGAATAAATACAAGGTATCATTTGTGTCAGGAATTCCACGTTCCTTAACTAAAACAAGTTCTAACTTATGCTTAGTAAGTAGGTACCACCTTTTAGGAAGAAGGGTTGTTGTTCTTTCTTTCTTTTTTCTTTTAAAAGAACAATGTAATTTTGATCACCATATAAAATCACTTGAACTTGTTTTTTTACTGTCATGATGCATATGAAAAAGGCCAAATGTATATAGAGAAAACTGTCAGTGATATATGGTAATCCTACTAACATCTTATACTTGTGTAGAACTTTACACCTTTTAAAGATTTTACTTCTGTTCTATCATTCAGCAATACAGACAAGCTTCCTGGGAGAACTCTACCCTCCCTCTGAAGACATGAGGCCTTTGTCTGATATTAAGTGACCTTTTGCACTTTACATGTAGGAGGAAAGGGACAGCAGTAAAAACCTATGTTCTGGGACAAAGGACTTGCCATCCAGAAATGTGAGCCTATGAACAAAATTTGTAGATTTAAGTTTTATGTAATGAATAACCTACAAACTGGAAAATTATCATCACAATATATGAGCTATCTTTAATACTTTTGTATAAAACTAACAACACTAACAATAATAATAAAATCATCTATTTATATAGTGCTTTAAAGTTTACAAAGCACTTTTCTCCCAACATTCGTTAATGTCTTAGAGAGGTGAATCTTGTCCATGGTGAGTTAGTGACGTACTAGAACACTTTTAAAAATATAAGATGAATATTAAACATTTCAGGAATGTTATATGCTCTATAGAGTATCTTGTTCTATGAAAACCTCTGCACTAATTTTTATTTTTTTCTCAAGTGAATTAAGTTAGGTACAAATTCATTATTGTAGATGAAATAATACTCTATCAACAAGTGACAAAATTCTTCACCAAGCTCTTTTAACACTACAATGATGGCAGACATATTTTATTAACTAGTACAGTACAGAGTACTAAATAAATGTTTAGTGGTATTCTGCTAAAAATACTATAACTAGACTGAACATTTTAATTTTCTTTTTTGAGAGTAGTCATTTAAAACACAAATATAAAACTATCTTCCAAAGTTTTCCTCCACGTGTATACTGTGGAATTATTTTCTTAAAACATAGAACAGTTCAGAGTCTTGGAAAAAAATATGGAAAAGAAAAATGATGAAGAGAAAAAGATACCTATCATCATATTTACAATACGATCAATCAACTTTTATTTTCAAAAACTTCCTGCAAGTAACTTGGCATACCAAATCCCTGTTAATCCGAATGTCTATTTTTCTTTCTAGACAATTTGAAATAAAGATTGTGGACTATATTTAGTCCATCATGAAGGTTTATTAATAAAGCCCCTTAGGATTCTAATACTAAAGGCCCCATCTACCAGATCACTAAAAGTATTGGTAGAAGACAATTATGGCCCCCAGGTTTCACCTACAGGTATTATAAGTGCTGTCTATATTTGTACAGAGTATTTTTCTTATAATTATGTGAGGAATTGTTTCTGTCTCCTCTCAATATTTCCAATGCAGCTGTTACTTCTTAATTCCTTCTATTTCTCTCACTTCATTGATAATTACTTTAAAAATTATGGTTGGCACTAAATGGTGTACTGTCTGTATTTCCTTTAACTATAATGACTATTGGTTTAGTTGTTCGACCAATAGAGTGGTGGTTATATTTGGTATCCCACAACTATTTCCTTCACAAGAGTAGCATATTTTAGGTCAAAGTAAGCTCAAGCACAAACTCCTGGGAAAGTTTTTCTCCATGCTGCTTTTTAAAGCTATATATTCTTTTAGCTGCTATTTTGTATGACCACTAAACTTATAGAAGCACTAATTTTAATTAAAGAAATTTCAATATAATCCAAGATAGTGTTTCTCATTATGAATAGTAGAAATGATGGCTTTTTAAAAGGGAGTAAAACTGGCAAGTTTTGCATCAACTAAGAAAAATGGAATTTTAAAGTTTCATTATTGTAACTTATGGGAAGAAATGCTGGATGAAAAACAAGGAGGTAAAAGCCATTGCTCCTAAGTCATCATTATGACTGAATAGATATTTAAATATATTTGCTTTAGGTTATGACAAAGAAACTAAGCCATCCTGTTTTAATTTGTTAACTTAATGCTATACAACTTGTCTTATTAAAACAAAACAAAACAACCACAACAACAAAAACCCCAAGAGGTAGCACATGGTATAGCAGAAAGAATGATAGATTTGGAATGAGAAAACCAGCTTTGCCAAACTACTTGTTTCCTGGACAAGCCTTTTAACCTTTTTGACCTCAGTTTCCTCACCTGTTACGTCAATGGAACAGGTAGTTTCTAAGGTCCCTTACAGCTCTAAATATTGAGAGGGCACCATACTAGAGGACACCATTAGGAATAAAATACTTTCATCCCCCCACCTTCTTTTCCTGTCCTTTTAGAGCACTTGGGACTTAGTCAGTTGGCACTTTGTAAGAGCAAACATATACTGTGCCATATCTGTATAGATGAATATACTACTAGAAGAAGAGCAATCCTACTCCAATGTCAACTACGGCCTCAAAAGAAACGTTATTTAGACAAAAAATTAATTTTGTTTCATTATATACTTGCTTCCTGCTTTATTATTTCTCTCTTTTGCTACACCTGTTAGTAAAACTAATGTAAGGACCTATATCTCTACATAACAAATAAACCACCAACTTTCTTTTTTAAATAGGAAATTCGATTAAGCAGAAACGTATTTGGCAACAATATACACTGTATTTAGAGCTGGAGGTTGAAAGACAAAACACAAAATAGTGACTTTCCTGCATGTGAAGTGAGGGTAAAAGGAAGTAGAGGCAGGCTACATATTTGTCAATTCTTCTTTGACACTTCTCCAAAAATGGCTAGTTTTCTGCATTAACATCGAATATCTCCTTTGTCAAGATGGCAGAAAAGAACAGAGGATGAAAAATCAAATATCTCCCTGTTTATATAATTCAAAATAGTTAACAGCAATAAAATCCTTTCCTTATTTCAAAAATTATTTCTGCAACCCATGGCTGCAAACATTAATGATGTGTGGTTGACAGATCTTTTATGAAGGACCTTCAACACACGTATTTATGTATGTGGGGAGGTATGTGTACATATATGTATATATATATCCTCAACTTAAGGAACCAAAAAGGGAAGTTTAAATGTAAAATATGGAATATAATGTTTGATGTTCTCAGTTACAATCCCTTAACTTGAAATATAGTAAAATTCACACTTTTCAAATAGTATTTGAAGTTAGTTTGGCATTGAAACAGTCGTGAAATATTATAATAAATTTGTTGTTATTGTTAGGAACCAAAAATAAAACTATCTTCTTGGCAATTTGGTGTCACCTGAAATTGTAGTGCATGTTCATTTCCAATTATTTAATGACTATTCATAGAACTTTTTAGTTAAAAATGTATCTAAAATAAATGACACTCATTCAAAACTTCATTCTAACTTCTAAAAAGGTTTCAAACTGTATTGAATACTATATACCTTATGGGTTGCTGTCATTTTAAATATATCTATCATTTTCTGAAGCATCTGAATGCAGCATGTATTCTAATATATAAGAAATGATGCTACTGTCTTTTATATTAAAGAATAGAAATATGATATCTCAAAACTGCAAATAAAGTATTAATATCTGAAAATATTCTACTTAAACTTTAGCTGCCTTTTTAAATCAAACTTTATAAACATGAAAAATAAAATTTTATATTGCTATTTAAACACGTATAGAAATATGTATAAAATTTTTAAAGATAATGTTGTTTTTATATTTACTATGTAGTTCAAATTAAATTTTTTTTAAATCTTCCAGAACAAGGATTTTTAAGTTTCTCCGTATTTGTATCCTGTTATGTTTTCATTTACTATGACTAAATTACTTAACATTCACCCATGTGGAAATTTATGACATTTGCTAAAAGAAAAATAAAGAACCTAGTTTATTTGAAGAAATTTTAGGCAACCCAAGAAAGAAAACAAATTTAAATATTTTATCTGCATTATCTCTGGATCACTTCATATACTTAAAGATATCTATATCTGTATCTTTGGTTTTATCTATCTGCTTTAAATAACAATCTAACTAGACTCTTCTTTGATATATGCTATATACCACAACGGTTACTTAATTGTTCTATTGCCCTTAAAACCAAAGTTGTTAAAATAATAAACATTGAACATGAACTTAAGATTTTTTGGGAGGGAAGGGAACTAGCAGATCTGAATCTGTGACTTCAGTAGTTTGGCGAGCTTCAAGTGTGGAAGTTTCCTTTAGTCGTATAGAAAAGAAACCCAGCCATAACTTACAATTCTAAAGACTCAAACAGGATATTGAAAAAACTAAGCGACTTGTCTATTTCACACACCTAGTATGTGTCAGAAGTAGGACTGGAACCCAGGTCTTCCTGATCACGAGGCTGGCCTTTTAACCATAACGTTTTTTCAGGACATTAAGAGATGAAAAAAAAAATACGCATGCTAAGTTTCTAAGGTCAAATCATTTGGATATTTTATTCAAAGCTATGTTTTGGTAATACAAAATGTTTCTGAATACTGGAAGTGTAATGTGCCCTCACTCTTTTCATTTTTCTTCACAAAGGTTTAAAACACAATTAATGCTTGTCAAATTTTTCAAATTTCAATCAACATTTGATCAAACACGTTAGAAAAATAGCATTAAACTGTGAGTCAGGAGACCTGGGTTCTACATCTGGCTCTGACATTAATTGCCTGTATATCCTTGGCTTCTTGGTGCCTCAGTTTCTTTTTTTACAAAATGAAATAGTTGAATTAGATAATCTTTAATAGTCCATTTAACCCTGAATTTCTATTACACTATGCCAATTTTGGCATGTAAACCACAACCAACCACAAAAATAATGACACAACTATACTGACATCAGAATGAAAATTATACCTACTTAAAAAAACTTCCCTTGACTTATTTAAAAACAAAGTCTTCATAAATTCAATGTATGTGCCATGTGTCATACACACATTCATACATTCAATACATTAACATTTATAAAGGTTATACATTACTGAATGGTAAGTTCCAACACTGAGTTAGTCTGAAAATCAATTGATTCTTAAAGATTAAATTTACAAAATAAAATTTAAATTAAAATGAGACAGTGGTAGACTGTGGAACAAGCCACTCACTATGTTGTTCCCACATAATTTCTATACAGATGTAACATTCATCTTTTAAAAACTAACCTTGCTCTCCAATTATTTCCAAAAAAGGTACAATTTTATAGCATAGAATTTTAAATTAAGACCAGTAGTGGGGGAAAAAAAACCCAAACAAACAAACCACTGCATTCAGATTCATAAGACTTGGATTTTAGTTGTATCACCTTGGGCATGTCACTTAACATAAAATCTGTTTCTTCAACCACAAAATGAAGTAATTACTGCCAGGCCTACCTCAGAGAGTTGTTATAACATCACATTTGATCCTTATGTGTGAAAATGCTTGGAAAAATTATAAAGCTTTATACAAGTTTAGGTATTAAACTATTGTTTAAACTAAACGTAATGTACAAAACTACGCATGCAGTTTCTTTGATTTTACAAAACGATTTAATTTTACCAGAGAACAGACAAAAAAGCTTCATAGAGTTTTATGGCAATGGTGAACTATCTTCTGGTCTCAAATCATTATTTCCTAAGTTATATACTATTTCAAGCATTGTAAATCACTTAACAACCAATAATTCCAGACAGGATGCAAACACTAGATTTAGGCACATGCAAATTTGGATAACTTTCCTGCTACTAACAACAAATTTGTATTTTAAAAATTATCTTCTCTAAATCAATCAAATATTATTATAAAACAAACCTCTGGCTTTTATATCACTCTCAAAGAAGCTTATTGAACATAAATTCTGGAGCTACCCAACTCAATATTAGCAACACCAATGTTTGAGGGGACCAGTGACAAATTCACTTTAAAAGTTCACCACACAGATTAAATGATGAAATATATATATATATTTTAATGGACATACCATGTACTTTAACATTATTTTCCTGGATTATATATCCAGCTCACATTATTAATTAAACATAGGTATACATTCTCACCTGACTTAGTTATATAATAATAAGACAATGGCTAGGCCTACCACACTTCCAAAGGGAACTAAAAATTTTCAAGTCAGCTGCACTGATTCCTAATTTTCCTTTATTTTTATTACTTCTAAATATCATATTTGAATAACCTTGATATATTTATGAAAATATAGCTTCATCCACTGGGAAACTGCAGTTTATTGAACAGTTTATTTTTTCTTAAAAAAAGACATAATTTCAGGTTAAAAGCTATACTAAATTAGGTACGCTAGATTCATCAGAATACAAACACTTCAGAATTCTGTCACTCTCAATTTTGGATCTGCATGTCTATGAATACAGGGCTATCTTCATCTGTTTCTGAACTCATGAAAACAAGACATGTAGAATACCCAGAAAAAGCCATATGTCATTTCATTTTCTTGCTAAAAATACATAATTATCCTTACACTTGTTGAGAATTACCCATAAAATATTCTTTATTGATCTTATACCAACTTACACGACAATCTCATCTGTTCAAATAGAAGCAAAGCTACTAAGTTCATCTGTTATATTTCATATCTCAAAATCAAGACTATTTAAAATGTTTTTTTTTCCCAAAGGACTCTGTCATTTTAGATAACTTACCCACCAAGTGAGCAATTAGAAAGTGTATGTGGGTGTATTCTGCAGTCACAGCTTTCTGTACAACCTAGTTCTATGTTAAATTCCAGATCCATAAGATTCTTGAATTATTTTATCTTGAACATTAAAGTGGAAGATTTATCAGAAGCCAAACCACATTAGGAAATCTGAGTCATGAAATAAAAATCAAGGCAACTTCTATTCCTCACTGCATTCTACTAGTTGAAAACATCAGAAGACACTACCCATTAAATAAGTGATCTTCTAATTGTAAAACCTTAAAATGCCCAGAATTATTCAGTGAATGTCAAAAAGCTGTCATAGGAAGTAGTTTAGGCTTAACTGTAGCCAAAATAGATTTCCTTTAAAAAATACATTCTATCAGACTCTCAAATACCAACACCATTAAGAAGTTAATGTTAATCACACAAAAAGAAACTTTTAAACTTATCTCTGTGAGCAGTAACTGCTATCAAAATGACAAACAGATACTAAAGTTCCCCTTAATAATACAGGCCATGAACCAAACTAGAATAACACTTTACTATAAACAGTCAAAAATCAACTGTAATTCTAGCCACAATACATCTCACATTTCCCCATCTGAAATGATGGATATGAGTATTAAAAATGAACTAGACTGTTATTTTCACTGTTGCGGATACTATGCAATACAGAAAACACCTCACCTATTTATCTTTTTTTCCCATTATTCTATTACCAAAATGAATGCCTCATAAGACATTTCCATTTCTTAAAATTTTAAGATATGCATTTAGTTATTATTTTTTAATTGTGTGCTATCTCCTTGTAGAAAAACAATGCTAAAGTTTTGTAAAAGCATTCTTTCACAACTAGACTCTGAAAATAGAAATAAACTTGACATTGATTTAAGAAAAACCCCAAACTCCTACTGAAATGTTTACATACATTCAAAGAACACCAAAAGTTTCCTAAATTAAAAAGTTTAACCAACTTAACTAAAATAGGTACAAACTGTCTGCAGTAAGCTCTCTCAATAGAGTATTTCAACAACCTTTATTTGAGTCTTCTCATTAAAAACAGTTTTGTCCTATTAGTTAAAAATACAATCCTCTGAGGTATTTAACCCAAGACTTACCTGTGAATAGTCAAAGTCAGAAAGAGGGGCTATGCTCTTGATATAGTCTGATCGAAATTGGTTGTCTGGGTTGGCCAATGGAACTGGGGGTATTAAAGTGCTCATTGCTGAAACTATCGTCTAGAATTGAAAAAAAAAACAAATATTAACCTGAATAAATATAACAGAGAGTCAAAATATATTCATCCAATATGACAATAAGATGGGACTTTGATCTATATTATATTAGAAAGCAAAATATTTTCTCCAATAAGCAGAATTAAACAAAATAAAATTAAAATATATTCTTACCACAATTGCATCTTTAACGTTTTTCCGGATATCCAGTATTTTCTGTTTCTTTTCTCTGTATCAAAACAGAAATATTAACAATTTAATTCATCATGCCCATCAACCCCATCAACCAAGCAGGATTTCAAAATCTTCAGCTATTCCCTTGGCATTTAAACCTTCAACATTTACTCACTGCCTTGTCTCTGCAGCAGGTATCAAGTGCAGCAACAGCTGCTTTTAATTATGTCAGATAAGTCCACCAAGGCAATTAACTGAACAGCTTTTTTTTGAGGGAATGAATAACACCGCCCCCCCTTATTCCTTGTGTATGCCGATTATTTCTTTAATATGTATGTATATGTATATCAACATTATTTAGTCATAAGCAGTACCCTGAACATATATCTAAATTTAACTCCATGTAATTATAGCTACAAGCATTAAGTACACAGACTTCTACACATGCATGCATAAACACCTGTCCAAAACATGTGTTCTCTCTCTCTAATATATGTCAACCTGTATGTATATATAGCATATTTACTATGCTAAATCTATACACACCCAGCATATGTTTGTAATTGTGTCAATAAGCTGAAATTCAGATAGCAGCTGAAAGATAATAATCTAATTATTAAGATCTATAATAATGAACAGAAATTTGGGGAATCATCCTCAAGACTGACATTTTACAGCCCAAGGCTACATGATAATCAATTACATGTATTGAATGTTTCCTTTTGAACACCAGAGGAAAAAAAATTATTCTGCCCTGTCATATATGCCTTGCTACTTATTCGCATCTTTACATCACCACCACATAAACAGTGAATACTTAGTAATTTGCTATGTTAAAAAGTAGTCGCCATGTTGTTGCTACATAGGGGCCTGTAAAGGCACTGCAGTAGCAACAATATAAGATACAGTAGGGGAGATGTAAGGGGAAAAAATAAAACCACAATTTTTTTTCTCACTTTAAAAAATGCCTGGGCCATACCACAAACTTATCTATATGGGCAAAACAGTTCTGAGCAGGATGCAAGCGTGTCACAACGGGTATGCAGCTTCGAAGTAAAACAAACAAATAAATAAATAACAAAACTATGACCACTTCTTACTCTGGATTAAATCCATTGACGTGCAGGATCCTCATTTGTTTGACAATAGTGCTTTTTCCTGACTCACCAGCCCCTGCCAAGAAAAAAAAATTATATTGCAATATGCGTCTTTATACCATTGACATTCCTCCAAACAAAACAGGATTCGTATTCTACACCAACACATGCACACACGCATATATACACACACACAGACATACATATATTAATTACAGTAGGACTGCAGATCATTCCAGAGGTGCCATACTATCTTTCAAGCTCACAGATACCTTAATTACCAAACAAGATCAGTCCATGTTTGCATGAAACAAGCCCCCACCTTAACTGCCCTCCCCCATTCGCATCCAATTTCCCAGTTAGCTTATTGCTTCTCCTCTACATTTCCAGCCGTGGGAAGCTCAGGCAGTTGCATCCCCCTCCTGCCTTACCCAGTAAAAGCAAACGGTGAGTCGCTTTATAAGCAAGTCTCTCTTTCTGCAACTGCTTCTCTATTTTTTTGTTGGCCTCTCGTCGCTCTTTTTCGTCGAGGCGCTGATCTTCCGTCTTGCTGTTGCCCAAACACCCCATGTCTGCCCGCTGGGTTGGATGTCAGTCAGATACAGTTATGTATTTATATCAAAAGCAATAGTGATTTATAGGTATTTATAGATTCCCTGCGACGGCTTCTCTCTTCCCTGTTGCTAAGATGGTCTCTCGGTGCTTCCCGATCCAAAGCAGGTTTTTCCCTCACCCACCCCCCACCCAACCCCCCCAAATGAGAAAAAAAAAGAGATGCAAGGAAGATCCACGAAGAGGGATGTTTTTAAGGAAGAAAAAAATCTGCAGCAGGGCTATAAATAGCATACAATGAAGGGGGGGGGGCGGCCCTTCTGGAAAAAAGCCTAATGCTGCGCTCTCTCCCTCTCTCTTCCCTCTCCACCGCACACACACATACACCCAGACACACTCCCTATATTTCCCTGTAAAGGTCTATTTCTGCCTTCCTCCTAACTCAGCACTGCCTCTTTCTGTGAGACCAGGAAATAGCCCAAAGACAGACCCCCAAAGTGCAGAGATTTTCTCCTCTCTTTCTGCCGTTCTGAAAGTCCGTTCTTGTCTGTCTGCCTCTCCCCCGCTCTGTTCCCTTTCCCTAATGCTCCGCTGCACCTCCGGAGAGGCGATATCCACGGCTTGTACACAGGCGCACACACACGTACCCAGTAGCACCCTCTCGGTGTGAGTGAATGAGAGCACAATTAAAACGCAGCCTCCCAACCAGCAGCGCTAGCTCTGTCTCTGCCCAAGCTCAGCACTGCCTCTTGCTGCCAGAGAGGTGAACAGCGAACATTGCATTCTCTTGCTCTCTCCCCTCCCCCTTTCCCTAGCCTCCCTTCCCCTAGGATTTCACTCTAATTCCAACTACATTTTTTTAAACTTGGGCGGAGGGGACGCGGACGGAGGAAGAATGTCAGGGACCCGAAGAATGCCCTCAGCTCCCCCCAGACAGTGATGGAGAGGCTGTCGGGGTGGAGAATCATCCCGGCCGGTCAATCGTGACCCCGCCTCTTTCCCACTAGGTGGGCGCCGCCTGCACCCGGGCCACCACTGGGCTGCCGCCCCCCTCGGCTCTGCTCCTCTGCAAACTTCACGTGGCCCTGAAGCAGCAGGAAGCAGAAAACCAAAGGCGGAGCTGCTTGCTTTCCACATGCAGTGTGCAGTGCGGGTGTGAGGTAGACCGATCCGTATACACAAATCAGGGACCGAAAGATACACACACACACAGTCACGCACAGACACAGACACACACAGACACACACACACAGACACGCACTTAAAGGGCTCCTTCTGCAGCTGGTGCACAGGGGCATCTTGATATGCGGTGTCATTCCCTTCAGGAGTCTGGGTAATTTTGAAGGGGAACAAAAGCAAAACAAAACAAAACCAACCACAAACCAGCCTCCAAAATTGATGTTGAAAAGGTCTGTGGAAGTGTTCTGCAATTCCGGGCTAAGAGGTGAAGGGAAGAATACAGGGTGACCAAATGCAATGCGGGATCCCCACCCCAACCCCCATCCTGCGACTGTCAGGATGCCCCTCGACGCCTAAGATTGATGTATTTTCTCTCGAGAATAAGAGAGTGGGCTTTAACGTCCTCCTCACACCTTTGCCTGGAACCTTTGTCTGGAACCACCTAGAAATCAGCGTACCTTTAAAACTGGTGATGATTACTTTAAGTAATACATATGGTATCAGAGGCACAGGATTTAAAGAGTTTTAATTGGTCACATGACCCCCTTTGTTCTCTTAATTTCCAACACTTCTTGCTCACCAAATCTTCCACCTCTCCCTTTCTACCTTGCCCTCCGTCCTGATTAAATCCCCCATCTTTCCTGTACAGTGCCTTCCCTTTATGGATTTTAACAGCTTTTTCCAATGCTTTATGGAATAGGGCCCCATGGCTAAGGCACTGTGGAATGGATGAAATCAGAACACTTAAATTTGATTTTCAACTTTTCTAATAAGGATGTGAGGCTGGTCAGTCAGTTAACTCCTGTATGTCTCACAAGGATCATAAGATTATAGACGCAGAACTGGAAAGGGGCTGAGAAGAGATCTAGTGTAATCGCCCCATTTAAAGATGAGTATACTGAGGCACAGGGAGAATAAATAACTTGCTCACACAACTAGAAGCCCCAGAGGCAGGATTAGAATCACATCTAACTCCAGTTAGTGCTTTTCAACTACTGGATTACCCTACACCCTTGCACAAGTGGATGCTATTTGTCTCAACAAAAAAGGAGAGTCAGATGTGAACATTAAGGCTGGTTTGTTTTTAAAATCACAATGTTGTAAATCCTTTGGATTTTTAGGCGGCTAATACATAGGCAATAAATATTAATAAAACATGTTTGGGTTATTTATATTATTCAGTTATTAGATGTAAGCAACACCTTATGAAAGGGTGCTTTGTGGAATGGAGTCAGGATACTTGTGTTGGGATCCTGACTCTAATACTCAACTGGCAGTTATCTATGGCAAGTTACTTCACTTCTCATCTGCCAATTAAGAATAATTATACTTCCACTACATGCCTCACACTGAAATACATTACTTTCTTTATACTTCCAGGGATAGTGGATTTTATGAGTATGAGACATTGCTTTGTTATCACAATCCCTTTGTGCCTTAGAACATAATCTTCCTGAGCTATGGCCCAGAATCCCATCACCCTATGGACAACCTGGTGAAGAATCTCTCCAGTGTTAGGCAGGCTGGTGCTCAGAGGGCAAACAGTCCACTATCTGCCCCTCACTAGAGCTTCATTTCCTGGAAAGACTAGCCAGAGCTTGTGTTCTACTGGCCTAGCAACAGGTTTTATTGGGCTCTGTAAACCTTAAAGCTATGGAAATATGTATTGTTATTATTCCAGTAGACTACTGGGCTAATACCATCAGATGATTGATACAATAATCCTTAGCAGCAGCAAAAGCTGCTTTCATGCTGCTAAATCCCAGTCTAACAAGTAATGGGAAGGGGAGGGATGGTGTCATAAGACACTATGACCAATATAAAGTCAAGGACAAGCCCTACTGACTACAAGTTGCTGTTCAGTAGTAGTGGTCCAACTCTTTGTGATCCTCTTTGGGGTCTTCTTGGCAAAGATAGTGGTTTGCCATTTACTCCTCCACCTTATTTTACAAATGAGAAGACTGAGGCAAACAGGGTTCAGTGATTTACCCCAGGTCACACAGCTTGTAAGTGTCTGAGGCTAGATTTGAACTCTAGAAGATGAGTCTTCCTGATTCCAAGCCCTGTACTCAATCCACTGTGCCATCTAGCTGCCCACTGACAAAAAGGCCTCCAGCAAAAGAATAGCTTAATTAGGTTTCATGTCAGACTTAACTAAGTCTATACCTTCTTTGCTAAATAAGAAGCAGCCTGATGCAGTGGAAAGAGTATTGAGTTTGGAGTCAGAGGATATGGACTGAAATCTCAGCCCTGCTTCCCAGTACTTGCTACTATTTGTAAAATGAGGAACGACGTAGTCTTTAAAGTACCTTTTGTTTTAAATCTATGATCTCATGATAAAAATGGATAACTTAAAAAAACACAGAGCAAACTATTAATCAGTGGTTCTTAAACTTTTCTGTGTCATGGGCCTCTTTGGCAGTCTGGTAAAACCTACTATAGACCCCTTCTCAGAATGTTTTATTAAAAATGTGTAAAATACACTTAAGGAAACCAACTGTATTGAAATAGTTACCAAAGTATTAAAAAAAGTTCACTGACCCCAAGTTAAGCACCCCTGCTTTAAAGTATTCCTGTTGACATAGGCAGACATACAGTATAACTTATGTGCTTGGTTAAATGATGTAATCTTGTGGGAAGAGACCAAGTTAGAATCTGTTCATACATGTTTGCAAGTTTACAACATTAGCCTAGCATAGGTTGATGAAGGATAGGGCAGTAGGGAGGTTAGATATTTTATACAAAATGTGTAGAAGAGGAGCATGTGTAATGAAAGTGACTTGCTATGTCTAATAAGTAGTGACTTCTTTTTAAAAAAAATGTGGATTATTGATCCAACAATGAAGTTTTCTGTGCATATCTGCATATGCAGACACATTTGTAAGTCAAGGATGTTGAGTGGTTAACTCCCTGAACCTACCCAAACTACCCATCTACACTCCTCTATAACAGAGAATCTTAGAATTGTCTGAGGTTTAGCGAGATTAAGTGATATTCCACAGGTCACACAGCTAACTGTTAAGTGTTAGAGGCAGCATTTAAATAACCAGGTCATTCTGACTCCAAATCTGTTATTATCTCCACTATGCCATGTTGTCTCTATATGTATACACACATATGCATACATACACATATGTGTATTTTGAAGAAAATGGCAATAAAACAAAATCGGTGCTACTTTGTAAACAACAGAGAGTCTAAAATAGTAAAAATTGCTCTTATTATCATTAATAAACATTATTTTTCTAGTAAAGTTTGGGATGTGATTATAGGGGTAAGGACCAGACCTGTGATTTCATTAGTTATAAGACAGTCTAAGATGAGGAAATTAACTTTTACCAATAAGACACTGGCACCTTCTATACAACTTAAGAGTCTTTAGTGAGTTGCTGGGAATAATGTTAAGTGACTGCCTAGGATCACACAGCCTATATGTGTGAGTTAAGACTCAAACCCAGGTCTCCATGGCTCCAAAGTCACATACATCCCTGCTTACTAAGCCATACTGCCTCTAGAAGGTTATAAGGCTAACAATAAATTTTTATTTTCTCTCTTTATATTTCTACTTCTTGGATTCACAATGCAAGCAATACTTTTTCAAATATATATTTGTATATTCAATATATATTTGTACTATTCACTTTCTGGCATGTTATTTGATTTCTTTTAGAAACAAATGATCCACTATAGGATACAGATGAAACTGTAGTTTGGAGGCAGAAAAAAGACAAAGTGATTATATTCAGAAATATTTAGAAATAATCTCATTCTTGTGATAAAAATTCCAAAAGCCTAGTTCTACCTGCAAAACAGCCTAGGAAACTATAGCACCCTAGAAAAATGATGAAGAATTCTTGATTCTATGGAACACTTTGCATACCCTGCTTTATACTGACAAATCTTAATGTCAATCAAATTATTTTAAAGTGTTATATTAAGGGATCTCTGAAGTGATCCATGTTCTTGCAGCTTTTTAATGCTCTTTCCCTATTCAATTTACTTCATAATGAACTTATTTGTTTATGTTGTTTCCACCTAATACAATGTACTAATACGAAATACTGTTTCATTTTTGTCTTTATAACCCTGGGGCCTAGCAAAATGCCTAGCACATAGTAGGAGCACAATAAAAGTTTGTTGAAATAAACTGAATATCTAAATCACTGATCAAGAAGAATCTATTAAGTATTTCTTCTATAAAAATTTATTCTCATTATTTAATATAACAACGTGAAAAAGGGTTTGTTTAGCTAGTATCCTAACTGGAACACTAATAAATATGGCCTTTCCAAGCATATATATATATATATATATATATATATATATATATATATATATATATATATATGCTACTTAAGAATAACTGCTGTTCATAATAATGGACCTGAGGCAAGATCCTGAAGTGCCTTCTGAATCATTAATTACTAAATTATGTTCAGCACAGTTCTAGTGTTTTATGTTTCATTATATTCTAATTTTTTGAAAACTGGTAAGCCACATGTGGCCCATATGGTAACCCTATTAACCCAAATGCCATATTGCCTTAGTCAGGTTTTGATAACAATGAGTTTACTATACAGGTTCCCCACAATTCTATTCATTTACTTTTCTGATTCTCCCTTTTTCCATTTCTCTGCCACTGCCTTTGTCTCCTCTGCCTCATCATTTGAAGTTTGGGCTACTTACTACAAAGACCTGCTGACAATTTCTCCTCTGTTCCAAATCTCTTTCTACCGTCTTTCCTCCAGATCCATAATGCTTATGTTATTGGAATATGAAAACAAGAACACATTTTTATTCTAATCATTTCCCCTGCTCAAAAAAAAATCCAATTATCATCTCTCCCCTATCCCTCGCACTCAAACCATTCCACGACATAGCCTCAGTTTATCTAGCCCTATCTCCAACCACCCCACAAACCAAACCAACTAGTCTCCTCACCATACTTCATCCAAATAGGATTGTTCATTCCTACTTCTCTTTTCAAGTCCTTTACATCTATTCATTTTTTTTCAATTCTTTAGGGTCTAATTCACATCTCAACTCCTCCAGATGACCCACTCCCAGAATCACTGAATCTCAGATTTGGAAGGGACTTTCGAAGGCCATTCAGTTCAACAGCTTATACAGGAGTCTTCTTTGCTCCATCCTCCCCAGGTAGCAAGCCTTTGCTTGTAGATGTTGAGGGAGGGCGCTATCACTATCTCCCTATCCTGCCAATTTCATTTTTAGATGGCACTAATTGTTAAGGCCATTCATCCCCTTCCTCTAAGGAAAATCTGCCTATTTTCAAACTCCACCCTTTGTTCCTAGTGCTGCTCTCTGCTTCTAGGCAGGACAAATCTAATCGTTCTTCCATAAAAGAGTTCTCCAAAAACTTGAAGATAATGCCTCATGTCTCCCACTATGTCTTTTCTTCAGGCTAAATATCCAGGCTACATTCATGTGATATGATCTCAAAGTCCTTCATTCTTTCTACAGCCCTTCTCTTTATGCTTTTCAGGGTCCCAATGCCTGTCATTTTCTCTCTTCAGGTTTACTTCTCAACTCTTTACAGCCTGGTTTCTGAAATCTTTGAACTGAAACTGCTCTCTCAAAGTTTACCAGTAATATATTAATTGACCAATCTGATGGACTTTTCTAGTCCTTACCTTTTTTGAGCATTGCAGCATTTGACACTGTGGACCACCTCCCTCCCCCTAGATACAGTCTCCCCCCTGGGTTTTTATGACATTCTTTTCTCTTGATTCTCCTACATGCCTGTCTGTGCCTTCTCAGCCTAATCCTTGTCCCTCCCTCTCTTCATGAGTCTAACCCAGGGATCTATTCTTGGATTTCTCATTTCTCTCTATACTTTCTCAGTGATCTAAGCAGCTCCTCTGTATTCAACAATCAACTTTATGCAGATGAGACTCATATATACATATGCAGCCCTATTTTTCCTTCTCAACTCCAGTCTTATATTACCAATTGCCTATTATAAGTCAATATTCAGTCAATTAATAATCATTTTCTCCCTACTATATGCTAGATATCCTCAATTTCCCATAGGTGGAATTGTCAACATATCCAAAAGAGAACTCAGTATTTTTTCTCCCCAATTCCCACCCTTTTTCCTAACTTCCATATTCCTTCTGAGTACACCATTATCCTTCCATTCCCTCAGGTTCACAATCTCAGTTCTTGTTGTTCGGTCATTTCAGTCCTGTTCAGCTCTTCATGACCCCATTTGGCTTTTCTTGGCAAAGATACTGGAGTGGGTTTGCTACTTCCTTCTCCAGCTCATTTTACAGATGAGGAAACTGAAGCAGAGTCAAGTGACTTACCCAGGGTCACAAAGCCAATAAGTATCCGACGCCAGATTTGAACTAAAGATGTCTTTCTGATTTCAGGTTTGATGCTCTATCACCCAGCTGCCCTTCCCAATCTAAGAGGTAGCCTCTATTCTTCCTTCTTCCTCAACACTTTTGTCCAATCAGTTATCAAATCTTGCCACTCCAGTCTCCATATTTTATTAGGAATACATCACATCAATCTCTCTTCCCTTACCAGGCCTGTTTATGCCTTCATCACCTCTTACTTGGACAACTGCAATATCCTTCAGCTTCTACCATCTCTAAACCATCTTCTACACAATTACCAAGTTGGTAATCCTAAAGGTCAGTTCTAATCACATCACTCTCCCCTGAAAGACATTTCAGTGGCTCCCTCTTATCACTAGGACAAAATACAAATCCTGAGCCCAACATTTTATTTCTCACTTCCATGTTCATGGATGGACAGACTATTCTCCCATGTCTGGAATTCACTTCTTCCTCACCTCTACTTCATAGAATTCTTACCTTCCTTTAAAACTAAGCTCAATTGTTACCTCCTAAAGAAAGCCTAACAAGATTTCCCCTCAGCATTCTCATCCCCTAAAAATTATTTTAATGTACTTTTAACATTCTGTATTTACTAATTTGTGTTCATGTTATTTCTTCCAAAAGAATGTAAGCTTTTTGAGGGCAGAGACTATTTTATTTTATTTATTTTTTGTCTGTAGCACCTAACAGCAGTATCTAACACTTAGGTGTTTTCATGCTTCTTGAATTGAATAGAATCTTTCAACCGTATCTTTCCCTTCTCTGACTCCTCCTGATGTTATTTACTTATAAACTCATTTTGTCATTTAAGGCCTTTTACTCTGTAGTAGAAATCATTTTCTCAATTCAACTATAAGTGCCTTCATGCCAGGAATTGGCTTTAATTCTGACAGTAATGGCCTTTGATTCTGCCAATCACTTTTTCATTCCTCGTGATTATCTTTTGCCACTACTGTTCTAAAAATCCATCTTTCTTTTTCAGATATGTGCCAGAAGCACGGAAATGTATTTCCTACTAATTACATACACAGAAGGATAGCCAGAGACTACTACCTAAATCCTACCCACTTCACAACTTTCCATTCCACCAGAGGTGTGGAGATTCCATTCTTACACCATGGGAAGGAAAGATTTGTGTGTCTGAATCTCACTGTCAAAAACTGACTTTCTCAAATCCACAATGTAGCATAGGGTTGACCATTTCGAGGCTCTAGTATACATAATATGGGGGAGAGCAGACAGTGTTCCTTTCTCATCTCTGTTGGTAAGAACATCAGGCTAGAAATGGATCAACCTGTTATTTCCATCAAAGACTGGAGATGGTGGGCTTCTTAATTTTAACTTGAGAGGGATAACCCTTTGATATTTGCAGCTGGTCAGAAAGTTATGACTCTCCTACTAAGAGAAGGGCAAAAGAGCAAAGGGCAGTACTTCTGGCCAATGCGCTTTTGAAGGGTGAGAAGTTTTGGTTTCCACATGGTTGCTTCTACCATTCTAACTCATCCTACATTTTCTGATTTTTTTCCAGTGATCTCTCAAGACATATTTCATCTCGTGGCTTCTATTTTTCCTATGTAGAACTGAAATGGGAAGAAGAAAATAGGTTGGATTGCCTTGGGAAACTACACAATTTTTTTTAGTGACCTCAAGTTCCCTAAAACAAAGGCCCATTATTTTTAACACTAACAGTCTTCGTGGCCTCAAGTAATGAAGAACTGAAATGAAGGGCTACCCAAAGGGTCATAGAGAGAATCATGGTTAGCGTGAGCAGGTGTAACACATCACAAATGAGGAATTATATAGGAAAAATGTATGCCTGAAAAAACAGATGGACTAATCACAAAGTGAAAGTCAGGGATAACTAACTGACAGACAACCTTCATGTGATGTTAAACGAATATGAGGAAAACGCTCAGGATATTATAGAATGAAATAGATGAGATTCATACAGGTTTGACAGATGTGGACAGGTTGTGAGTACCCACAATGATAAAATCACAGACCCATTAGAGTATTTAAACACTTACTGACCATAGCAAGGTTGGGGGATCCTTGAGAAGAAGGAAATAGGAATGATAGAATTTAAAGCCACATAATACTTTCAAAATCATCTGGTCCTGGTTGTCATTATGTAACATTGAGGACAGGATCATGAATAACTGATGAACAATTTTTGTTGCTGCTGCTTGGTGCTACAAACAATTATAATAACATGTATTTTACATGTATATAATAACAGGTATTTTATCTATTATTTTTAAAAGAATAAATCACCACTGGGTTTACTTCCTCCCTTCCTTTTTTCTTTCCTTCCTTCTCTCTTTCTCTTTTGCTTTCTCTCTTTTCTTCCTCTCCTTCCTTCTTCTCCTTCCTTCCTTCCTTCCTTATGATTTAGGCACAGACCTGCCTGAAGAAAGGTAGCCAGACTTTACACTGAGGCTATTAGGTGTTACAATTGGATAGACCTAGAGTCAGGAAGATCTGAGTTCAAATGTGACCGCAGACACTAGCTGTATGACCCTGGGCAAGTCACTTAACCTCTCTTTGCCTCAGTTTCCTCATCTGGAAAATGGGGGTATTGATAACACTTACCTCCCCAGGTTGTTATGAGGATCAAATGAGATAATATTTGTAAGGCACATAGCACAGTACCTGGCATAGATAAATCTTAGGATGATGTGATGATGATGATGAAGATGATCTCTAAAGGTTTGTTTCTCTTTGATTTTGTGATAGGTACTAGTAAGAAGCAGAAAAATTTAATATTAGATAGACCAGAGTTTAAGAATATCTCAAAGGACCAAGATGGGGGATGCAGGGCAATTTTTTAAAAATCCACAATGCAGAGACAACAGAGAGAGGATGAACATTTTTTATTTTAAAGTAAAATTATAATAATTTTTGTATCAATTGAAGCACTTTGTGTTAATTTATGACTATGTCTCATGAGTTTCTATTTGTTGTGTTTGTATATGGAAAATTATAATCTCTTCTATCTAGAAATCCTGCCTAAAATTGACTAATTCCTATCAATAACTGTCAATGAGTAGACTTTCTCTGCACTGACACTTTTTTTTCTTAGAAACGCAGTGAACGTAAGCAGTCAATTAACTGATGCCTGTGCAATGCTTTGTTCTAGTTCTTGTTATATCTTTAAAATTATTCTTTGTAAAGCCTAACTGGTTAAATGAAACTTCGGGTTAATTACTGGCAATTAAGATTTGAGAAAACACACTGGAATTGGGGCTAAAGATGTAGGCATTTTCTTAGAAAAGTAGAGAAAGATAATCAAGGGTACCCTGTAGCCTCACTTCAGGGCCCTGATTCATCAGTGTGATTGTAGGTTGGGATAAGAATTCGTAGAGATTATCTGGGCTATACTTGATTTCCTCATTAAATCACTAATGGAGTGATACAGAATCTCAAGTCAGAGGACCAGGACAATATTGAGTCCAAGTTTTGCCAATTACTAGCTGTATGACCTTGTACAAATCACTTTACCTCTCTATTACTCAGTTTTCTAACCTTAGCACAGTGCCCAGCACATAGAAGTGTTTAAATGCTTGTTGCCTTTCTGCCTATAAAATGGAGAAATTGTACTCATGGTCACTTATTCACTGATTCAGTGAATTCAGTTACACAATTCACTGATTCAGTCACACATTCACTGGTTCAGATTTGCATAAGATAAGCAGATATGGATGGGTTATGTGATAGGCATTTCTGGAGGGGATTATTGCTAACATTAACAATAGATTATAACTTATTAAAAATAATAAATTAATCTATTAAATAATAAATTACTTAATAAATAATTGACATTTACATAAAACTTTAAAGTTGGCATAATGCTTTATATGCATTATTTCATTTAAGTCTCACAACAATCCTGTGAAGTAGGTACTAAGGGTATTATTATTCATATTTAACAGATGAAGAACCTAAGACTGAGACATTAAATGATGTTCCTATAGTTGTAGTTGTTCTTCATTCTTTTTCGAAGAGTTTAATGGCAAGCAAAGTGGGACTTTTTGCTACGGCAATCAAGTAATCAAGTGCCTTTGATTGAGTCTTTGATTGAATCAAGAGTCTTTGATGACCTGCTTAAGTCACAAGAAAGCCTAAGTCACATGAGTATGAGTCACATGGTTGTGATGCCCTCTGACCCCGAAGAAGTGTAGCTATACTCTGAGGTTAGCATTTTGCTTGGGGCTCACTCACTGGAAGAGTGTTCCTGTGATTTGCCCAGATGACACTCTGGGTAGCTGTTAAGGAGCTCCCTGGCTTTGAAAACCCAGATGTTAGTGTTTTTCTCTCTCTGGTAACTATGTATGTATTACTATGGACAGGCAGTTGGAAACCCTGTCTGCTGATCTGTGTTATTTGCTCTGTTTATATAATTTCTGCTATTAATTTCTGTTTGTGTTTTCTCTGAAGTTCAGGGTGCTGACTTTTCCCCCTGAACTAGGTGAATAATATATGTATGTTTAATTAAAGTGAGATTGCAAACCCCTTAAAGTTGCTTTCCTTAGAAAAGCAGATCAAAGAACCTGTGCTAGCAGCCTTCCTGTGTGCTGGTGTTGTTGGCCTTATAGCTCCACAGCAGCTGCAAACAGCATTGTTGTTACAAAGAGGATCAATGACATCATGTTGCCTTGACTTGCTCATGAATTGGATTTAAGCGAGAATAGCACCAAGTCATTAACATCCAGGGGCAAGACAAAAGTTAGAGTGACTAGTAATGGTCCAGGACATATTTTATGATCTTGGCTACTTTGATGTCTGACCAAACTCTAAGTGCTTTAGCTGCCTTTATGGCACATACATAGGGTATTCAGGGAGGACTAGCACCTCTGGTGTGAGGGCTTGCCGAGTGCTTTTCAGGGCTGCTCATCCACCTTTGGTGTCTACTTGTCCCCCAACTGTTACAGTGCCTCCAAGAAGCTGTAGCATGTTTAGCAGCCACACCCCAGTAAAACCATCTTGGCAGATGGGCTAAACCAGGTTGAGGGTAACCAACAAATTTCAAACCTATCCGTGGGTTAGAGGGATGTCTACCTCACACACACGAAGTCTTCCCATGGTAGAATCGGCAGATGAGAGCTACAGTTACGTAGCCGATGTCAGAGATGGAATTTGAACTCAAGTCTTCTCCACTCCAAATCTAGTCCCTCTATCCATTACAGCACAGTCCAATATTCCATCAGAGTACAGAAGGTGATGTAGTTCTGCTTAAACACTTACCAAAAGAAGATTGAAGATTCCTCAAAGGCAGGTTCATTGGATTTGTTGTTCTAAGGGATCTGTCAGATCATTTCCTCCTAGGGTCCTAGTTTTTTTTTTTTAACAACACCTACAACAGGGATATGTATAACTGTCAAACATCATTTTATGATAAAGATGACAAGGCACTCATTGAGCCATTTCTTCAACTATTATTAAAGATTATATCCTTAACATTTAAACCACATTTAAGTTTTTCAACATGATTGAAGTCAAAGAGGCCCCAAAGAGTTTGTTCAGTGGATAAACCACAGGCCATTGCTAATGTCTAGAGAAGCAAACAACCAATAAATTAAAGTAGGGTGATTTTTCTTAGCTTTATATTCCTAAAGCTTATTGTTTATCGAAGGAATTATGCCTTGATTGGAAACATTACCACATAATAATTTTTTTCCCCTGAGGCTAGCTACCTGGGTGAAATAAAAAATACTTTAGAAATGAAAACATACTTTCTTAGAGTTCTTATCAAGAATAAAATCCTTAACAAAATTAATTTTTTGAACAGGCTAAACAAAAGCATAACCTATCTATACATGTATGTGTGTGTATACCCTCTCTTCCCTCTCTATATCTATCTCTATAAATCTATTATGTACATGTATGTATATATGTATATATATACCATAGACATACACAGATAAAGTGTAAATATAAATGTGTGTGCATGTGTGTGTGTGTATGTGTGTGTGTGTGTGTGCGCACACGCGCATGCCTACGTGGTAAGGAAACTCCCTCTACCAACAATTTTCTCTACAACATAATAATCTTAGCTGCTCAGGGGTACTGAGAGGCTAGATCTTTTGCCAAGGGTCACACAGCTAGTATGTATCAGACAGGAACAGAACCAAAGTCCTCCAATCCATATCTAGTCCTTTCTTCTTCTTCTTCTCTTCAGACATTAGCTAACAGTTTTCTTTAGCCAAAACACAGGCAGTCTCATATGCTTTCCCCACACCCACCTCTGATTGCTTAGCTAAGCATTGCCATTGCTGATAATAACTCACAAATGGTGACAGTAAATGTTCTGATAAAACAACTTATCTATCCATTAAGTAACCCATGTGAACTTATTTAGCACAGGTGCATTCAAATTAAGTTTATCCAGAACATGCTGTTCAGACTTTGCTTAAAACCCATAATCTTAATTTGTACTGGATTTGGGGAGGGGGAAGTGGTTTGCCAAGAAAACTAATCTCTTTCCTTAGAAACAGTTATCAAATTAACTTCTAAGTATTAATGCACCTATATGACTAGAGAGCTGAACAAATTAAATATATATATATTTATATAAATATATATATATATATATCACATGTGTATTTCCTGTCCTTAGTATGGCTGTTGAAAAAAAAAAGAATATATAAACTATCCCACACCAGTAATTTTCTTAGGGCACCTAAGCAATAATCTTTCCGTTTTAAGCTCCAATTTGAATCAACATTATTTTTTCTTTGAAACATTCGGTTGGAATCTAGTTTCATTTAAAGCCCTGTAGATGAGACTGGGTGTGTCTCCAATTCAATGGACTCAACAAAGAAGTCTCATGGGGTGGTAAAAGAATGCATACATTCAAAAACATAGTGAACTTGTCAGAGCAGGTAACTCCTGCCTCACAGCCGTCCATCAAAAGTTAATAACAAGATAACACAAAAAGTGAATCCTGAAAGAACAATGTGTCTTAACAATACTTAGAGCATTAATGTGACAATGATTTAGGGCTACTTTTTTGTTATTTGAACTAATTTAAAGTCACTTATGACTATAAAACTGGATCCAAATGGAGGGCATTTTGTGTAAAAGTTTGAATTTTGGAAGAAATTTCTCTGCTAATTTTTTGAGTTGTTAAAATGAAAGTTTTTTTTTAATAAAGAATAATGAAAGGACATCTTCTTTACTCAAATTAGCTCAAGTTTAGGGAATCATGGATTTGAAAGTGAACTTTAAGAAACCAATGAATTACTTCCTTTGTCTTCAAGCTGAACTATATACACTACCCTCAAATACATGATAATCTATTCTATTTTTTTTACAGATGTTTAAATGCAGAAATACCTACAGTCCCCTCTCTCCCCTCATCTAAAAAAGCCTATTAAAACGATCACATTATGCCTTACCTAAATCTTCAGGCTGTAATCTAAGCTATTTTCTTATCCAGTTCTTGATGGAAATGATGCTTACTACCATAACTGAATTTCCTCCAAGTCTTCTCTTCTTTAGGCTCGATCATCTGATATTCTTTTTATATTTTTTAAACTCTTCTCTGCCTAATTTTCTAATCTTTTACTTTTCTTTATAACATATCTCTGAGTCTCTCTAAATGTTGATGGTACTTTAGTGTCAACCAGGTGCCCTGAACAGGATACAGCACTCTAATGATAGTTTGAACACAGTTGAACATAAGAAGAGGTCAGGGAACTTTACTTGAGTTGGCCAGTGCCCCTAGGCTGTCCTGCCTCTTGTTTCAAAGGTGCCATTCCTCAAGGATTCTGTTCACTGCTGTCACTGACACAGCTACATTCAGAGACTATACACTTTTGGACTCTATTTAGACACACATGTTACATGTCTTAATTGTCTGTGATTTGCATCAGTATAAAGGCCAATCAGGGCAGCTAGGTGGTGCAGTATATAGAGTGCCAGGCCCAAAGTCAGGAAGACTCATCTTCCATTGTTCAAATCTGGCCTCAAACACTTACTAGCTATGTGACCCTGGGCAAGTCACTTAACCATGTTTGCCTTTGTTTCCTCATCCGTAAAATGAGCTGGGGAAGGAAAGGGCAAGCCATTCTAATATCTTTGCCAAGAAAATCCCAAATGGGGTCACGAAGAGTCTGACACTGAAATGACTAAAAAAAATGGAACAAAGGCCAATCAGCCAATAATTGGGTCAAGAAGTAAATGGAACTGAAATCCAGTAGATCTTTCTACTTTTATTCATGTGCAATGTGAGTTTAAGACTTTTCACCACAATTATAAATTCACTGTTGCTATTGTGATTGGAACACTATTAGCTTTAACCTCATTGTATAAGATGTATGGAAAATATACTAGGTGTGAATAAAATAACATTAAAAACAAAACTGTTGGTATGTATGCAGAAACAGAACAATTAAAAGTGATACCAACTGTTCATTTTGCTTGGGATTCAAAATTTTCTTCTAACAAAAATCAGATCTCAATTGAGATTTAAGTAAAGATCAGATTAAATCTAAACGATTTAATTAGTACTAATAACAATGAATGGATTTCAATAAGACTTATGAGGTTTTGGAAGTACATGTGTTATGGGATGTGACTCTCATAACAGCCTTGTGAGGTAGATACCACAGGTATTATTATCCCCACTTTACTCAGGAGAAAATTAACATTAAGAAACATTAAGTCTTTTATAAGACACAATGGAGAGAGTGTGGATATGGAGTCAGGCATACTTAAGTTAAAATCCAGCCTCAAAATTTATTAGCTGTGTGACCCTGGGCAAGTCATTTATCTGCTGTATGCCTCACTTTTCTCACCTATAAAATGAGGATAATAATAGCACCCACCTCTCAGGCTTGTTGTAAGGATAAAAATAGAAAATATTTGCAAATTTCTCTGCAAATTTTAAAGTACTATGTACATTCTACCTATTATTATTTATTATTATTAAGTAACTAGCCTACTGTTTCAACAATCTGGCCAGCAGCTGTTGTGGGGGTGAAAGACCAACACAAGCCCAACAACAAGAATGCTGCCAAAGCCAGGTTCTTTTGATCTGCTTTACTAAGGAAAGCAACGTTATGGGGTTAACAATCTTACTTTAATCCAGCATACAAATATCACTCAATTCAGGGGAAAAAGCCAGCACCCTGAACTTCAGAGCAAATACAAATTACAAACAGACCAAATACAATTCATAGTTACCAAGAAAACCAAGTCCAGACATCCGGGCAAGCTGGAGGGCTCTTAACTACAGCTGCCTGGAGTCTCCACATCAGTGAGCCACCAAGAGTGAGAGCCCCACCTCCCAGCAAATGGCTCTGTCTTCCTTTTTTTATAGAGTTTCAGATGTCATCAAACATCATCTGAGTGACCAGAACTTAGGCTCCTATGATTGGGTTTGGAGTTAGCACCTCCCCTTAGGACCCTGGGAGCTTCACACCCACATAGGCTTAGCACCTAGTAATTAGGGGTTTGGGGCAAACTTAGGAGCAAAGATCTAATCAGGCCTCCCTTAGTTAGCCCCACCTAGGGCCCCACCTTAGTTACCAATCCACACCCACATAGGTTTATCACCTAATAGGGTTTTGGGCCTGGGGCTTACCACCTAGTAAGACTCAAAGACACTTAATTAATCATTTTAAAACAGTAAGAAAGTCCCAACTGAATTGATATTACACCTTCAGTCACAGCTAATAAGTATGAGAAATGGGATTTGAACCTTGGTCTGTTTTCAATCCAGTATTCTATTCCTTATACCCAGTTAGAGTCAGGTGATTGAATTTTAAACAAGGAACCAAGTATTCTGAATCCAGACTGATTAATGCTATAAAAAGCATACGAGCAGATAATTACTACTTAATAAATTAACTATTGATAGTGTATGTCCTACTGGATCCCACAACATTATGCTCTCTTCACTCCGAATGGTCAGAGGATAAACTTCACCTTAGGGTATAATATTGCCATGATGTGTATTTATTTACTTGTCTGATGTTCTATCTAAACTGCAGCAAAAATACATCCTGCTTTGCAGTGGTACAGCATGGTAGATGGAACTGGCAGCTGATAATGAATGCAGCATCCAGCCTTGGTGCATAGCATCCACCCTTATCCAGTTCTTAAGACTGATTAGCAATTAAATGATTGGATTCAACTCCAGAAATTTGTCCTTACATTTAAGGATGTAAGTGAGGTTTCTTTTTTTTTTTAAAGCAATCAAAACCATAACCATCTTTGAGCCTCGAATAACCTTTGCTGAAATGAGAGCTCCTCAGAGGAAAGGACTTCTAGTATGAATATAAAATAGAACCTGAGTTAGTCTATAGAACATTCTTGACTTGCCCTGCTGATTATGTATTTTCCAGAGTGTGGAGGGAGCTACAAGGAGTACTGTTAATCTGGACCTGACACTGACCAATAATGTGTGCTGCACACAGTAAGCACTTAATAAATGCTTGCTGACTGATTAACCCCAAAGAGGGATTAACGGGTGGATGTCAGCCTGGAGGACGGGTTCTCTCAGACTTCTGCATCTCTTTGTTCTTGGCTGTATTCTTTTCAACATTTTATGACTTTGAAGGGGAGTGTCAGTGCTATGCTTATCTCAGAATTGGGGCTGACAAGGCTGTAAGGGATAACTAATGCACTGGATCCCCAAAGCCCTTGAAATGATGGAAGGGTGGGCTTAGGCTAACAAGATGAACTGCAATAGGGATGAATTGTAAGCTCCCGCACTTGGGTTAAAAAAAATCAACTGCATTAGCACAGGATGGGGGAGACATGGCTAGAAAGCAAAGTATGTGAAAAAAAAAAGACAGAGCTTTTAGTGAGCTGAAAGCTCAGTGTGAGTCAGCCAGCACTGTGGTAGGGAAGCTAAAAGTGCTAGTGGGATCTCATGATGGAGGGAGAGGGAGAAGTGTGGGATCTAGAATGAAAGAGGTGAAAGCCCCATTGCCTGCCCTGGCCCAACCACCTCAGAAATACTGGGTTTAATATTTGTTTTTACATTTTAGAAGTGATATTGATCATATAGCAAGGCAGAATGTAGTACTAGTTAGAGAGACAGCCTTGAAACCAGGAAAATCCAAAGTCAAATACTGCTTCAGTCACATACTATTATGACCCTGGATAAACCACTTAGCCTCTCACTATTCCGTGTTGCAGAGAAGATGCCAACCTACATCAGGAAGAAGAGTTCCCTCACCTGGGAGTTTCTATGCCAGTGGAATCACAGGTCCAGGCCCTATGCCTAGTGATAAGCTAGAGAACATACAGAAGGTGATCAGTCTAGAGACTGGACCCAAAACAGAATCTACAAGCACTTATTAAGCATCTATTATACAATGTGTCAGGTATCGTTCTAGGCAATGGGAATGCAAAGACAAAAGTTTACAATCTAATGGGGAAACATGCCCATAAATAGATAGGAAATTTGCAGCGGATTTAAGCTGGGGCAGATTTAATGGCCCCTGGAAATTTCAGAGAAAGTCTGCCCTAGGAAGTGTAATTATGAAACATATGAATGGCTGGTGATTATGCTCCCAGTGAGAGAGACAGAATACTTTCTAACAATGGACTAGAGGTTTAGGATCCCAGTCCTGCACTAGGAAAGGTCACTTTCTCCTATTTGGCTCACAGGGCTCTCTCTGCATCTCATGCTGGGAACAAAGGGGCACAAGCAAATGCAAAGGACAAGGTCAACCACAGGTGTTTGTGAGGAATAAGTTTCAGTCTTACAGATGTAGTCATTAACAGAATAAAGGTACATACTTAGAAATGGGTTTTGGCCATACCCATGTGAAATAAATGAGGAAGGGTGCAAAAGGACCCAGTTTCTTCCTCTTGGGCAGCACTCCAGCCAAATCAGCAAGCTCTCTAAATAGAAACATAGCAATATATCTTGTCACTTCCCCCTTTAGCTTTGACTTCTTGGAGTTTCCTTTGAAGGCTTGCATTTGCAGAGGGAACTGCTGATGTGGAGCTGCTATCACAGCTGTGGTCACACTGTCAGCCCAAGCCTTGCCAGAAGCTCTCTTACATTCAAGTCAAGTCAAATCAACAAGCATTTATTAAGCACTATGTGCCAGGCAGAGACAGCTAGGTAGTTCACTGGATAGAGCATTGGGCCAAGAATCAGGAAGACCTGATTTGAAATACATCCTCAGCCACTTCCTAGCTGTGTGACCCTAGGCAAGTCACTTAAACTTCCTTTACCTTAATACAGTAGAGAAGAAAATGACAAACCATTCCAGTAAGTTTGCCAAGAAAACCCCACAGGGGATCATGAAGAGTCAGACAAGTGAAAGGAATGGACAACAATAAATGTGCCAGACATTGCATGGAGGACTGGGGATATAAATACAAGCAAAAAGCAAGAATCCTCTGCCTTTATGGAGGTGACATTCTAATGGAGAAGTCAATATGCAAAAAGAAGATGAAAAGAAGCGGGGTATGGGAGGTGGGGAATGATGGGCAAAGTTCTGAGAACGCAAAATGACTGATCTGGGCCTTAACATGGAGGTTCTGGGAGGAACTCACCAATGAGAGAATGGGGCCATAGGGATAGAGAGGGAAGGCAGCTGAGGCAATCATAAAAGCAGATGACAAAGTAACCTTTGGGAGAAAGACTGTAACAGCCAGGAGGCCTAGGAAAATCTTTAGGCAGAAGGTGATGCTTGAGCTCAATCTTGAAGGAAACCACAGCTATACACAGCCATGGTATTACTCTTGAGCCTGTCATCGCCTACAGGTGTTCCACATTCATGTTCAAGAACTCTGGAATTCTCTTATCAGATCACAATCTATTGTCATTTAACCTTCCTTTATGCCTTACAACTCCAAACACAGAACTCACTGAAAATCCAATCCCTCTTCCCCTTAGTTCCTTCTCAGGCCATCGCCTCCCCCTGTACCCCCATTGAGCACAATCTCTTCCTATCCCTTCTAGAACCCTTGGTACACCAGTTCAGTGCTACACTCTCCTCTTTTTTCAAGACTCTTGCCCCTTCATCCTATTAAATATTGCCCTGAAAAATCCCAGTCTTGTCTTACTCCCACCATGTGCTATCTTTGCTGGAGAAAATCACAAAACCATGCTGACTGGGTCCACTACAACTTTATGTTACATAATCACAACTGGGCCCTCACTGTGGCAAGGCAATTCTTTTACAATTCCCTCATTGATCACTATCCCACTCAACGAAGTGGTTTTTCCAAACTGAATCTTTTCATCCCTCCCCCTCCCCTTCCCCTCTCAGCTGAGAGCCTTACATCGTATTTCACTGAAAAAAATGAGGCCATTTGTGGAGAGCTTTCTCCTCTTCTCTCTCCCACAACTTATATTACTCAGATGCCTTTCCTTACTATCTTCTCCTTCACTCTTGTCTCACATGAAGAGGTGACTCTTCCCCTGGCTGTGACAAACTCTTCTATATGGACCTTTGATCTCATCCTATCTTGTCTTCTGCAGCAGGTTCCCCACCCCGATCATCCACATTCTCTCACTTATTGTCTTCAATCTCTTCCTATCGACAGGCTGCTTCCCACTGCCTTCAAGCACGGCCATATCTTCCCTACCCTCAAAAAATTCTCTCCACACTTTTATCCTATATCTCTTCTCCCTTCTAAGTCCTTGATAAGGCTTTCTGCAACAGGTGTCTCTATTTTCTTTACTTTCACTCTCAGCTCCCTGCAATCTGGATTCAGACTTTATTCAACTGAAACTGTTCTCTGTAAAGTTACCAATGACCTCTTTTTTCCCCTACCCGATGATGACTTCTCTGTAGCATTTGACATTGATGATCACCGTTTTCTCTTTGATAGTCTCTTTTCTCTAGGTTTTTATGATGCTACTATTATGGTTCTGCTCCTACCTGTTTGATCACTCCTTTTAAGTCTCATTTGCGGGATCCAGGTCATGCCTGCTAAAAGCAGGTGTCCCATTGGGCTGTACTCTGGGCCCCTTTTTCTTTTTCCTCTGTACAGTTTTCCTTGGTGATCTCATTAGCTCCCAAGGATTCAATTATCATCTCTATGCTAGTGATTCTCAGATCTACTTATCCAGCCCTAACCTATCTCTTAACTTCCAGGCTTGCATCCCCAACGTCCTACTGAACATCTTAACTGAATGCCCAACAGACATCTTGAACTCAAGAACCCGAGAACTTAACTAATTTCTTTTGCCCTAAATTTTCCCCTCTTCCTAACTTCCTTATTACTGTAAAGAGTACCACTAGCCCCCCAATCACTCAGGATCCCTACCTAGCTGTCATCTTTGACTCCTTACTTTCTTTCACTCCCCATATGCAATGAGTTGTCAAGTTCCATTGTCAATGTTACCTTTGTAACATCTTTCCCATCTCCCCTCTGACAACCCTGACATAGGCCCTAATCACCCCACACCTGGACTACTGAAGTAGTCATCTGGTTGGTGTCTCTACTTCAGGTCTTTCTCCACTCTAGCCCATACTCCACTCAGTTGTCAAAATGACCTTTGACCACATCATCCCCCTCCCTATTTAATAAACTTTAATGGCTCTCGACTACCTCCAGGATTAAATATAAAATTCACTATTTGGCATTTAAAGCCCTTCCTAAGCTGACCCCCTCCTCCATTTTACATCTTCTTATACTTTAGTCACCCTTACCAACTACAATCCAATAACACTGGCCTCTTTGCTGTATTTTGCAGAAGACCTTCTATTTCTTGACTCTCAGCATTTTCATGGCTGTCACCCATGTCTAGAATTCTCTACCTCCTCATCTCTGCCTCTTGGTTTCTCTGGTTTACTTACTTGAGCCTCACCTAAAGCCCTATATTGTGCAAGAAGCCTATCCCAGTCTTACATAATCTTAATACCTTCCCTCTGAGACTATCCTCAATTAATCCTACACACACACACACACACACACACACACACACGCACACACGCACACATGCACACACACATAATATTATATAATGTAATATAATTTTTTTCCTTGTACATACTATTTGCAGGTTGTCTCCAGCCTTAGACCATGAGCTCCTTGAGAGCAGGGACTGTTTTTTTTTTTAACTTTTCTTTCTATGTCCAGCACTTAGTATTGTTCCTGGCACATAACACATGCTTAAAAAATCCTTGCTGACTGACTAACTGAGCAGATATTCCAAGGGCAGAGATGAGGAGAGAGTACATTCCAGGCATGGAGAATAGCCAGTACAAGGGCATGAGGATGAGAGACGGAGTGCAATGAATGAAGGACAGCAAGAAGGCCAGTTTAATATTAAAGAAATGCAAATTAAAATATCTCTGAGCTTCCACCTTGGCAAACATGACGGAAAAAAGAAAGAAAATGACAAGTGTTGTTTGGTCTGTGGGAAAACAGATGTGTTGTGACAGTGTCATTGGAGCTCAATAAATCAATAAACATTTATTAAGGAGTTAGTATCTGCTTGGCACTGTGCTAAGCAGTGGGGACAGAAAAAGAGGTAAGAACCAGGTCTTTCCATCAAGGAGCTCACATTCTAATGGGATCTGTGAATAGGTACAACGATCCTGGAAAGCAATTTGGAATTATACACAAAAAAGTACACCACTGCTAGGCTTTTAAACCCAACGGAGAGCAAAGAAAGATGATATCCAATGTGTACAAAAATATTTATATGGTAGCTTTTTGTGGTGACAAAAAGTGGAAACTAAGGCATGCCCATCAGTTGGGGAATGGCTGAACAAATGAGAAATGAAGAAACAGATGACATGAAAGAGACATGGAAAGATGTGGACTGAAGAGTGAAGTGAGAAGAACTAGAACAAATTATGCTATAACATCAATATTATGCAAAAAAGAAAAATCTGGAAGAGTTGTGTAAACTGATGAGGAATCAAATGAACAAAACCAAGAGAGCAAGTTACACAAATAACAACATTGTACAAACAAATGACTGTGAAAGATGTAAAAACTGATCAATACAATGGCCATCCAGGATGAAGCACGCTGTCCACTTCCTGACAGAAAGGAGACGGATTCAGGGTAGAGAATAAGACAATTTTTAAAAAAAGAAGTGGCCAATGAGGGAACTTGTTTTGCTTGATTGTGCATATTTGTTACAAGGAATTTGTTTTCCTACCCCACCCACACCCCCAAACTGAGGTGAGAGGGCAAAAGGAGAAAAATAGATTTCTAATTAAAAAAATTAATTTTAAAAAGGTCAGTTTAGATAGATTGTAGAGTATCATAGAGGTAAGTTTATGTATAATGTTTGGAAAGATAGGATTGTACTAGATTATGAGGGTTTTTAAATGCCCAGATTTTATATTTGATCCTAGAGCCACTGAAGTTTCCTAATTAAAGACTTTCAATTAACCAGGAGGATAAATTGAAGGTATTGAGGATATTTAAACTGGAGAAAAGACTTGGGACTGCAGTCTTCAAGTAACTGAAGAATTGTTCTATAGAGAAAGATTAGCCCTATTCTCCTTGGCTCCAGAGGCCAGAACTAGGGAAAATGAACAGGCATTACAGGGAATCAGATTTTCAGCTCAAGAGAGCTAAATGCCTGTCCTGAAATCACTTCCCTTCTCTGGGTCTGTTTCCTCACCCAAAAAATGAAGAGGATGGACCCTGAGATCACTTCTAGCTCTAGGCACGTGAACCTATGGACTTTAAAACTGTCCAAAAATGACATGGGCTGCTTCTCAGAGTTGTGAGCTTCCTATCCCTGCAAGTGTTTATATCACTCTTGTACTGAATAAGCACATATTAGGGATGTTTCGCAGAGAACTCATGCTCTGCAAGTCTATGTTTCTAACCAAATTCCTGGGCAACATATGATAAAACTGAACTCGCTTTCTTGGTCTAAAAAACTAGTTCAAAATCTCTTCCCTGAAATAATAAGATGTTCTTCCCACCCTACTCCCCATGCCCCTATAGCTTTATTAGATGAGAATCCTTTTTTGTGTATGTATTACAGAACCAATAGTTCAACCAAAGAATGGAGACACTTTTAATTCCACAGTCTTAATGGTTCTTTTTTTCTTTCTTCTTTTAATTTGGCACGGTATCAACAGATTAGAAGCAAAATAGGAGTTTTTTTTTTCCATTCCAGAAAGAACTTGACTTGGGGGTCAGCAACCTTTTAGAAATGAAAGGCCAAGTTGCTGATCCTTAGTGAGAGGACAGGTGGAGAAGCTGACCCCTAGTAAGGCGGCAGATGGTGTACACAGTACACAAGGGTGACTCTCAGGACTTTTTACTCAGAAAGAAAAATCCCTTAATATACTTCATCAATTAAAGGTTAATTAGGATTAATAAGCTTTTCTTTTATAATGTGACGACTCCCTCCACCTCCAAAGCATTAATGTGGATTACTTTAATCAGATAATAGGATTGGTAGAGTTGATTGCCATCCTCTTTACTAAGATCATATTAGGGAAAAAATTGAAATTTTTATTGGGGGAAAGTAAGAAGTAATTTTAGAACACTGAACGAAAATAGAAAGTGAGGAGGCCATAGCGGGGAGCTTTGGACAGCCAGAGTAGTTGTCTCTAAAGTGGGGAGCACGATTAACCAATCATGGTAGGTAGATGAATAGCAGTCTACATTCTCTCATTGCTAATTATGGCCTGTGTCTACAGTGCAACTCAGTACCATCACTCACTTCCACACCTCCACCTAGACACCTGCTCTGGTTTGCCTTCCCTGGCTACGCTGGGTACCGTGCATCCCACAGCAGAAAAGAGAGAACCAGACACAGCTGCCCTAAAAAGATGCTCAGGCAATTTTCCACGCCTCCACTTAATCCTTTCCACACTTGTTGCACTCTTGCCCTGAGGAAAGGCTCTTCCAATAGTGGCAGACTCTTGCATCAGGATCATAGCCAGTGAGAAAACATCTTACAAATATTTGGTTTATCTTTCAACTGGAGTACTTTAGGATAAGCAGGTATGGATGAACTGTGATTATATTACTCCCCTCCCTTCCAAAAAAGCAAACAAAACAAAAATTTTTTTGCAAACTTCTCAATTATTACTACCATCCAACCAGTCTTCCAGTTTTTCAACCTCATCATTATCCTTGGTGCTTTATTCAACTGAAATTGCTCTCTTAAAAGTTATTAGTGATCTCCTACCTGAAAAATCTCATGGCTGTTTCTCAGTCTTCATCCTTTCTTTGTTTCCTAGATTACTTAATACTGCTGATCTCCTTCTCTTTCTGGAAACTTACTTTTTCCTTTCTGAGTTGTCCTGGCACTGTTTTCTCTTTGTACTCTTCCTATTTGTCTGAGCGCTTCTTTGCTTAATCATCATTTCTATCATATCCTCTAGGGTAGGGAGGCTGCAAAGTGGATAAGGGTGCAGGGCCTGGAATCAGGAAGGCTCATTTTCTTGTGTACAAACCTGGCCTTAGACATTTAGTAGCTGTGTGACCCTGGGCAAGTCACTTAACCCTATTTGCCTCTGTTTCCTCATCTGTAAGATGGTTTGGAGAAGGAAATGGCAAACCACTCCAGTATCTTTGCCAAGAAAAGACCAAAAAGGGTCATGAAGAGTTGGACATAATTGAAATGATTGAGCAATAACAGCAACAAAATTATACCCTCTAAGAATGCCCCAAAGTTTTGTTCTGGGCCCCTCTCTCTTTTTCTTTGCATTTTCTCACCTGGTGACTTTTAATTATCACCTCTATGTAAATGACTCTCAGATCTAAATATTCAGTCTCAATCTCTCTCCCAAGCTTGAATCCCACATCATGAACTACTACTGCCTATTGGATATTTTAATCTGTATTTCCTATAGTCATCTCAGACTCATGTCCAAAATAGAATTCGCTGTCTGCCCACCAAAATCTATTCCTCTTTTCATCTTCCCTATTTCTCTAGAGTGCACCACTATCTTTCCTATCACCCAGCTTTTCAACCTTGGCATCACCCTTCCCTCACCTGACATATCTAATCAACTGCCAAGAGTTGTCATTTCTCCCTCTATTATCTCTTACATCTAGTTCCCTTCTTTCCATCCACACAGGCCACCACCACCTCATCACACAGGCTCCTAATTATTCTCCATCCTCAAATCTCTCCCCTCTTCAATCTATCTCATTATACAGCTACCAAAGTGGTTTTCCTAAAGCACACATCTAACCCTGTCTTCTTCCTGCTCAGTAAAGTACAGTGGCTTCCTAGATTTATGGCAAGGCACTAACTTTGGAGCAAAAGTATTGTCCTTGTCCCTTTTGCCTTCGCCCTTCCCAAATAAAAATTATCACCTGTAATTGGCTCTAAAATATAATGTAGTAATATATGTGAATACTGTATGCCAATATTTTTAGGGGCACTTTAAATTGTTAATTCAATGTAGTCCTGGAAAGTTTGTAATAAGAAATTATAAGGTCTAAATTTTTGTCAGGGTTTAAAAAATTATTTTGTTATAGAATAGCAGTTGTCAAGATGTCAATTTTTAAAGAACTAAAATCAGTTTGCAAATCAAAACATATTAGATTCAAATCCATTTTATCTCCCTACCACTTACATAGGTATACTTTTCTCTGAAAATTGAAATAGATGCTTTTAAGTTTGAAATAGGAACAGTAGTAGTCTGTTTGCCTGATTAATACATTTACACACAGACAATATGACCCAACTCCAAAATGTGAAAACAAAACCAAACATCATTGATTGAAATGAATAACCCAACCCTGCTTAGAAATATACCTTTTATCTTGGCAAGTCAGAACCACTTCTGTCATTGATTGGTCTGTACCCAGCTTAATTATTAGCACTATAAAATTTCCTAGCAGATTTCCATGCATCTACTGGGGTCAATTTAAACAAGTCACTTATGCATAAAAGTGCAAGCTATCTATGGCAAATTATTACTTTGTATTATTCATTAAACTGAAATACTTCAGTTAGTAAGCAATTGGGAGACTGAAAATACTCATTCTGAACTCACTTCACTGACCAGAGTGAGGATACTAATTACACCTCACATTTACACAGTGCTTTAAGGGTTACAGAAGGCTTTTCTCACAATAAGCCTGTGAGGAAGATATTGCAAATATAAACATCCCCCTTTTCTAGGTGGGAAACTTAAGTGCAGAGACAGAGATTTGACCATAGGCACATAGCTAGCAAATATCCTTCTTTTGCTGCTAAGCAAGGGTGCTTCCTTCATGAAAAACCAATTTTAACCTGATTGCTCCAGAGCTTCTGGGGAAAAGTGCCAGTTTTTGTTTTGTTATTGTCATTTTTCTATTCATAAAGCAGGACAAATAACCCCAATCTCACTTCATAAGCCTGTGTGAGTGCGAATACAAGCAGGAGGTAAGAGTTTTCTTTGACATCGTTCTTATGCAACTCCTTTCCTGTTCTGGAATGATTTATCTTTCTATGTTAGGATAAAGTAAGATGAGCTTGGGATATCATATCAGATAGCTCAGGCACTGAAGATCCCACAGATCATCTGAGACTTCCAATTCTGGAAACGACAGCATAACTTCAGCTCTAAAATGTGAGGGCTACTCTGAAAGTAATGATTCTTAATTTCCCCTTTTAATCATTTGGAATTTAGAGAGTCTGACAACACTTGACATTTTTCAGCAGGTAGAAACAGGTGAATTTAGGGCCTGCTTAGCCAGAATAGTTGGTGAAAATAGGAAGTTATCAGATGGCACTTCCTGTCTGCCCTTCCCTTACCACATTAGTCTCAAAGTGGTGACCCTATCACCCCTCCTGGTCTTTTGGATACCAATTTATCTCTTCAGGTTTCCTTTGTCCCTTTCTTGGGGGGAGGGAGGAGAGGGGAAGGGCAGGTTTGTTAAAGAATGCTCAGATAATAACTGAAAAAATTCTCAATGAAATATCTTAATTTTCTATCCTTACCCCTTAATTATTCTACAATGTCTTGAGTTAGAGACCTCAATGACTGCTTTCTACAGAGATTGCACATATGAGGCACCTAGGCACTCACTTGTCTCTGAGCTCAGTTTTTCTAGCATCAGAGAAACTTCAACCATGGAACCAGACCCTAACTCATGCCTGATGCTGACTATAGAGCCACCATACATTTTCCTTAGTCTTTTGTGACTTACAAATGGAACAAACATGCTCTTGAAAAGAACAACACTGTTTGATTTCCATTTTCAATTAAATTGAATTCAACTAAATTTATTAAGCATCCATTATGTGTCAGGCACTGTACTTGGTGCTAGGTATTCAAAAACAAACAAAAAACAACAAAATAGTCCCAGCTCTCAAGGAACTCCTATTCTATTGTATGTGTATGAGGTGGGGAATGGAATAGAGAGGACATTAGGAGATTTTACAATGTCTGAACCTCATTTTAAGCTATGTAGATTAATGAAACACAATGTTAACAGATTTTTAAAATCTATGATTATTTAACATATTTAATCATCTTTTAAAAAAGAATTCATCAGCTTTGGCAACACTTGAATATACAATTGTTAGAGAAACCAACATGGCTGTGGCTTTCCCTGTATTGATAAGACACCTTATTGCCTATTTGTCTCCTCCTTTAGGAATACAATACTTCCTGGTATTCTAAACCTCTAAAGTAGGGGTTCTAGGATCAGTGACCAGATTTCAAGGCATCTGAGAAGTTATAGGGTTTTCTATATTTTGATAAACATTTAAATATAATTGGTTTCCTTTGTATTTTCCTATTTATTTTATTAATATAAATATTCCTATATCTTTTATTTTATGCATTTAAAAACATTAATCTGAGAATTTCATAGGTTTCACCAGGCTGCCAAAGGGATCCTTGATACAAGAAAAGCTAAGAACCTCTTGTCTAAAGAAAGCTTAGCAATGAATATAGGTGATTCCCATTATTTTTGTTCTGTTTAACTTTAGTTTAATCATATTAGGTTGTAGTAGTTGGTGTTATTCACTGACTCACTGACTTTATAGAGCTGGAATGGACCTTAGAAATCATTTTAGAAAAGAAGAAATAGGCTGGAAAGTTATCTGAATAGTCACACAAGTAATAAATAGGATCCTCAGAATTTGAACCCAGTTTCTAGGACTACAAATCTTGGAATCTTTCTACTATACTACAATGCCTCTTATTATTGATTTTTTTAGCAATCTAAAATATTAAAAATGTTTGAGGTTTTTTGTTCTGCAATAATTGTAGGAGAATTAATTTAGAAGGTCTTAGATAATAACATGTTTATAATCTCTTGGGGGGGAAATACTACTTATCTGAAGTTTTTTTTTAACTGGAAGTTAGAATTTATTTAAACACAGAAGTTAACTGTTTTTTACATGTCTGCCCCATTTTTTCTCAAAATGGAAATGAACAAGCCTCTGGGATGAGTAATTTTGTGTTAGAATTCTTATACTAATCATATCTTTAATCCCGGGCCAGTGTGGTCAGCATGTCTTTTGCTGCCTTCTCCACCTAGCACATAGGTTGCTTGAAATGTCCTCTCTTCTCTCTAACTCTTTTGCTTAAAGTGTAAATCAGGCCGATAGCTCTGGCCTTGGTGCTAGTGTGGAAGCATTATGCATGAGGAAGGATCTCTGACAAAGTTCAAATAAGACATCACCACTTTCTTATATGAACTTTATTTCACTCTCAGTGACTTGCACAGTATTCTACACTCTTTAGGTGCTTAATAAATATTTGTTGAATAATACTTGGAAAAACATTGGGAACTAACAGCTTAATTTCACATGCTAAACTTGTGTACTATAAAAGTTCATAAGTAAAGGATTAGCAAAAATTTTTGAAGATTGTGAAATATAGGAATACAAAGAGAATCACTAAAGCATGAAAGCAAGTGGGGTTTTGTCCAATTTGTAGACAGTACTACACATTACTTTCAAGAAATAGTAGCATCACTTCTTTTATTGGACGATTCTTTGTGCACTTAAAACTTGGGAAAAGCTTATGCTCTAAACTAATACTTAGAAAAAACAAATTGCATTTATTTCAATCTATATAATTCTCCCAATGAAGGCAACTACAGAGCCCCTTTGCAACAAGAGAATAATTAAAATTCATATTCTTTTCTTCTTGGTTTTGTATACCCATTTGAAATAGATTCCAGAAATGGTTCCATTGAGTTTCACGTTTGTTTGTTTGTTTGCTTTTGCTAGTTTTTCATTCATTTGCAGTTATGGCCTAAAAAAACCTGCCTACTGTACTGTTCCAAAACCTAATTTTCTACAGTGAAGAAAAAAGCCACTAAGTCGTCTGGAAGACTTCAACATGGATTGTTGAATCAATACAGGCTTTACGGTACAGTGGAAAGGGCAGTGGGTTTGAAATCAGAGGACTTGGGTTGAAATTTTTATCTGTGTGACCCCAGAAAGACATTTCACTTCTCTAGACTTTCTTACCTCATTTGTAAACTGGAATAAGGAGAGGGAGGATTTGGATAAGATAATAATAACCACTGATAGTTATAAAGCAGTTCTTTGAGATTTCCAAAGCATCATCGCCTCATTTAATCCCCATGACTCTGGGAGGAAAGTACTGCAATTGTTATCCCTATTTTAAAGATGTATTCTAGATCTGAATCTCTGCTTATATGATATCGACAAAGTCTAAAGGTTCTGGCAATCGTCAGCCTTTTATATAGCTGGAGCCCAGCTATATCATAATATCACTTGGGCTTCTTAAGCACTTTTATCATTGTCAGCTGAGGCACATTTGGCATTAGCCATCAGGGCAGGATGATCAATAGTGAAATCCTGGAACAGAGTCATTATATTGCATCTAAGAGATGCTTACTATACTACACTTCCATTGGGATGGATACCTGGAGAGACCAGATGCTTATAGGCTGCAAAGTGCCCATGAAGAGGGCAATTATAAGCCTAGATTTGGACGGTTGGGAAGAGATTGGAGCAAAATAGATTGATTCCCTGTAAGCAGATGCACATACCTCTCTCTTTACTTTCCTCTTTTGCCTCTTCTTCCTAATTCTTTCCAAGTAAAAGTATTTGGAATTTATAGAAACAAAAAGCCAGCTTTACAAAGAATATGGTACTTCATTTTACTTCATAAATAATATTCTCTAAATAAAAAATGTCTTAGACTTCTTTCCTTCCTCACAAAGTTAATTATTATTACTTTTGAATATTAAATAGAATATAGGAATTATTGATTATATAGTCAGAACTTCTCATTTTCACAGATTAAGAAACTCTAATCTGTAGGCCAGATTAAAGGGCCAGAGAAATTAAGTGATTTTTTGCTAATCCTTTACTTACAAACTTTTGTAGCAGTTACAGCTGTAAGAGAGGAGTTAGATGCATGTACTACTTAGTCCTATCTTCTTTTGTCACATTTTATGTAATAAATAGGGTTCTTTCTTGCCAGTATCTAACAAGAAGAACACTGAATTTTGATAGTTTTATTATTAGATCTAAGATTCTATCCTATCTCATCTAATCTTAGACTAAGGTCATTAGGTCTGAAGTCTTTAGTATTTAAAGTACATGGCATACTCTGGATATGGCATACATATCCTAGGGTCAGTCCGCAAAAAAATGAAAAAACTAGAAAAGCCTTAGGTCAAAGCCAACAAGGACCCTAATTGTGGAAATAAAATGCTTGGTGAAGTGGCAGAGAACCAACATGGTGGAGTGGTAGAAATCAACATGGTCAAACACAATTCTAAAATGGATCTAGAAAATACATCAGACCAAATCTTGATGGAAGAATCCAGAAAAAATAACAATGTGTCATGTCTCAAGCCCAGCTTGGCATAAGGAGACTGAGAGGTCTTCAGACTTCTCTGGGGAAAGGATTGAGACAGAAGTATACCTTAAGGAGCACTCCAGTACGCAGAGAGAGGCTGCGCACTGGCATAAGAGGAAGCCTCAGGTTCACATTGGGCTCCACCAGACCCATACTGGGGCACCACAGTCAGGACATGTGGCAACAGGAAGCTTTGTTGTCTATTATATAGTTTTGAGTCAGGGTGGACTAAGAAGAAGACCTGTGTAGGGAAGTAGCATTCCAGGCCCTAGGCAGTATACTAAGATAGAAAGAAGTTCAAAAGCTAGCAGCAGCAGCATTGTGGCTCAGACCCCAGGGATGTTCTCAGTTTTAGCATCTAGCCCAGCCTGCAGAGGATTAACCAGGGCGAGAATAATGATGATGATGACAATGATGATAGATAGATAGATAGATAGATAGATAACATTTTGGTGTTTTTCAGTCATGTGTAACTCTTCATGACTTGATGGACCATACTGTCCATAGGGTTTTCTTGGCAAAGATACTGGAGTAGTCTGCCATTTTTTTCTCCAGTGGATTAAGGCAAACAGAAGTTAAGTGACTTGTCGGAGGTCATACAGCTAGTAAGTGTCTAAGGCTGGATTCCTGACTCCAGGTTCACTACTCTATTCACTGAGCCATCTAACTCATCCACGTTCCAGGGACTGTGCTAAGTACTTTACAATTATTATCTCATTTGATCCTCACAACAACCCTGGGATGTAAGTGCTATTATTTACATTTTACAGATAAGTAAATTGAGGCAAACAGAAGTTTGGCCTTGCCTAGGACTAAAGGAGAACCTATGATTCTGCCCCTCTGAATCTATCCAGCTATCCAACTGGCTGATTGGGGAGAGAATCCAGAAACACTCTAGTGTTCATGCTCAAACCCAGGTTAGAAATTTTCAGTGCTCAGATCAGAGGGACAACAATTAGATTCTATCCTTAGTCATACCACTCTGGGAAAAGCTTGTAGGTCCCCAGCTGTTTCTGAGATCCTGGAATAAGGCAATATTCAATAGGTGGAGTCCAACCCTAATATGAAGTCTAAAGTCAGGAAATAGGCTGGAAAAATGAGCAAACAAACAAAAAAAGAAGTCTACCATAAAGAGCTCTTATCATGGCAGAGAAGCTCAGAAGCAAATGCAAAAGATAATGACTCCAAGCAAAGCCTCAGAGAAAAACACAGTCTGGGCAAAAATTCAAATAGAATTCCTGGAAGAGATGGAGCAAGAATTTAAAAAGAAATTCAAAATGTTTTAACAATGAAATGAGAGTACTTGAGGAAAAAATGGAAAAGGAATGAGGGCTGCAGAAAAAAGAATTGGAAAGAGAATTAACTGTTTGGCACAAGAGGTATAAAACCTCATATTCATAGTAGCACTTTTAGCACTAACAAAAGAACTGGAAGCAAAGTAGGTGCCCATTGATTAGGGAATGGCTAAACAAGTTGTAGTACATAAAAGTAATAGAATATTACTGTGCTGTAAGAAATGAGAAATATGAAAAATTCACAGAAGCATGGGAAAAGATAGGAACTGGGGCAAAGTCAAGTAAGCAGAACCAAGAAAATATATACAATATCAAAACAATAAAATGAAACAGAAGGCTGTGGAATTGTGTGTGTGTGTGTGTGTGTGTGTGTGTGTGTGTGTGTATGAGAGAGAGAGAGAGAGAGAGTTCTAAAAGTGTTAGTGTAGTTTAAAACTATTAGAGCTTTAATTTAATTTAAGCTGCTTAAAATTGCACTAAGGCTTTTGGAACACCCTATACTGTCAGACTTAACTGATATGTTAGTTAGTTTTGCTAAACTTTAAAAAAATTGTAAGAGAATGGGGGAAGGATACATTTAGAAATAAACTGACATGAAAACAAAAGATATTAATAAAAATGAAAAAAAATGGATAGCCACAATTTCTATCACCTTAGATGGTAGTCCTACCACCATTTATTTCAAATAGATATTTTTCTTCATTCAATTTATCTAAACCACTGTCTTGAATACATGCTACTTCACAAGTGATTTTCTCTAAATAAAAAAGGTCTTAGACTTCTTTCCTTCCTCACAAAGTTAATTATTGTTACTTTTGAATACTAAATAGAATATAGGAATTATTGATTATATAGTCAGACCTTCTCATTTTCACAGATTAAAAAACTCTAATATGTAGGCCAGATTCAAGGGCCAGAGAAATGAAGGGATTAGTCCAAAGGCACAAAAGTAGTAAAGAGTTTAGTTAGAATTTGAACTTGAGTCCTTAAAATCCAGTGTCCTCTTTATTATAACTATGCTGCCTCTCATTGTTGTTTTTTTAAATATTTCAGCAATCTAAGGTTGTTTGGCAAACTATCTGGATTGTACAAATGCAACACCTCTCTGTGTTCACTATCATACTTCTGACCCTAGTTGAGATAGCCAAAGATGCTGAGCAGACACTCTTGAAATAATAGGCTGCACTGAGCACATTTGGTATGTATACCTGAAGTTATCCGTTTGTTTTTGCCTCTAGATGTCAACCACGTGTCAGTAGAGCAATCAATCACGAAAATTTATGAAGTGTCTACTACGTGGCAGGAACTGGGAACACAAAAACAAAGTGGTCTAGTCCCTGCACCCTGGAGGAACTTGCATTCTATAGGTGGAAGCACCTTGTACATATAAGTATATGTAAGGTAAATATGAAATGATTGAGGAAGGGTAAAGGAAAGGAAAAACTAGTAGCTGGGAGTTCCAGGAAATGCCTCATGTGAGAGGAGGAACTGAGTTGAACTTGGAAGGATTCTTGGGATTCTAAAAGACAGAAGTAGAAGAGAGAGAGAGAGCAATCCATGAATGTGCACAAGCACAACGTCATAGAAGAGGACTAGCAAGAAGGCCAATTTCTGTTTGTATGGAAGGGTGTAGGAAAAAGGGGGAATAATATGAGATAAGCCTAAAGAGTTAGGTCAGAGCCAGGCTAAGAAGGATTTTAAATGAAAGTTGTCTGTATTTGGTCCTAGAGAAAAAAGGCAAGGTACCAAAGTGTGCATTACAGTTATCCCTTCCACATTGCAGGGGTTGGGGGTGTGGTACCCCTGTAATCTCAAAAATCTGCATAAAATTTTTTGGCTCTCCCTTCATACCAGAAAAGAAGTCTGATTTTTTTTACCTTATTGTAAAATTTGGGTTGATATTATACAATATTATACATATATTTTATGTATTTCTGAGTTTCTAAACTTTTTCTGTGTCATCTGCTGGCCTTTGTGTATCATCTGTGGCTTCTGCAAAACTCCCCCCAAATTCCCATTTAATTCCTTATGCTGACCCACGATATATTGAAACCACAATGGGCGAAGTCACAATGTGTAATGGATAACTGTAGTTTCTTTACTTAGGAATAACTTCTTACTTGATCAGCTGACCCCTCTTCTAAGTGGTTACAGGAACTCCTTTTCTCTTCCAGCTGCTTTTCTCCTCATTTTTCTTAGCTTCCAGATAACATCCCAGTCCCCTGTTCCACTACTTTCTCTCTCCCCAACCCAAAAGCTGCTCTCAGTTTAAGGTCAGATAATCTAGGACCTAATTCATGCTCTGCTGCTTACTTGTGCCTGATCTGTGGTACAGCCTTCCAAGCTTGTATTGATCTGATCAGCCATAGTCCAACACATTGTGTTTTGACCCTGATAAAGTGATATCATTTTGATCCTCTTTGAGAATGAAGGACAACAACCAACCAACCTGTGTGACCTTAGAAGAGTCATTTAATTTGTCTGGGCCTCCATTTCTGATAAAAATTACAGAAAATCTCTAAATCTTAAGATTCTACATTACTGTAATGAAAGATCCAGGAGACACTGAGTCTAAATGGTCCCCTGGAAAATAGATGAATCTTACTACACTCTTTTGTGCCTGGAAACAGCTAACATTAATCACCTGGATCTACTTTCTCATTTAGGTCTAAGAAATAGGGAAAAAAAAAACAAGTTTAAATTTAAAAATAAATGGCAAGAAGAAGGTAGTGGAGAGAGCCTTGTATCTTTTGTATCATCTGCGCCTTGTGACTGTTAGCTAGGAGAGCTCCTAGAAAGCCTATGCAATCCCTTCTTTAAAAGACAGTAAGAATGTTTAGGATGTATACAGATTTCTAGGGCGTAGAGTATTTTTTTTTCATCTCTTTAGAAGAATATCATATGGCTTGGGATTAGAGTAAAACGAAAAGGAGGAACCATGAAAAAGAAGAGAACACGGGGTGAGGAGTGAAGTGCATCAGCAACATCATGCCTCCAGGAGTGAAGAGGCACCTTCCTCTTACATACTGAAAAGTTAGGTCAGAGCCAGGTCAAGAAGGACTTCAAATGAGAGTTGTTTCCATAACAAAAATTGAGAAGTTGAACTCCAGGAAGTTGAACTCCATAACAGTATGAGACTGTTGTTTAAACTGCAAGCACCTATAGTTCTGAGTAAAAAAACATACTGAAGTTCTGATGATCCTTATCCTGTTCTCTTGTTTTACCTCAGAAAGCTATGATGGTACCTGTTTTTAGGTGTATTTTTTTGTTTTGTTAAAGACAGCTTCTTACTGATCTAATATTATTTTTCAAATAAACACCTGTAGTGGTTAACTCTGTCCTGTGTATTTCCTTGTGCCCCTTTGTTCCTAGCATGAGGACATGGGTTAGCTTTAGCAGTCACACAGGAAAGAGTGACATTTCCTAGTACAGGGGTGGGATCTCAACCCTTCATTGTTAAGAGTTTTCAAGACAATGAAATAAATGTTTGTAAAAATGAATTTTTGTGAAAACTCCCTAATTGGGGGCATCATCACAAGCCATTCATATGTTTTATCAATCTACTTCAAGGGCAGAATTACTACTAACTTGGGTCTTTAAATCTGCCTGAACAGACTACAAGCCTGTAAACCCTGTGATGCCTAGGACTACACCTGAAAATAGCAGTTGCTTCAGGGACAGGATGATTGAGGAGAAAAACTAGTCAGAAATAAGAGTCAGAAATAAGTCGAACTAGTCAGTAACAATACATTGTAATAGAGAGCCAGTCAAGGCTTTTAAGGCTTATGGATTTTCAAGTAGGAAGCACTGCAATACCCTAGTTCCTCAGCCCAGGATCTCCCATCAAGGCCTCCCACACTCCACCTCCCTACCTTGAAGTCCTATTCCTATTGCTCCAGCCATGAGAGTCCTAGCCAGTGGCTCTCTCCTTCTCTCTCTTTGCTAGTTTATTTCCATAAATGGGAGGTCCTGGCATCCAGTCTCAGAAAGGTTGAAAGGCAAGAAAGAAAAGCAGAATCTCTATATGAATGTAATGGGATACTGTTGTTCTATAAGAAATGATGAGCAGGCAGACTTAGAAAAACCTGGAAAGACTTATATGAACTGATGCTGAGTGAAGTGAGCAGAACCAGGAGAACATTGTACACAGTAACAGCCACAGCGTGCGATGACTGACTTTGATAGACTTAGCTCTTCTCAGCAATGCAAGGATCTAAAACCATTCCAAAAGACTCATGATGGAAAATGCCATCCACATCCAAAGAAAGAACTATGGAGTCTGAATACAGATTGAAATAGTCTTTTTTTGTTTAGTTTTATGTTTTTCTTTCTCATGGTTACTCCCATTAGTTCTAATTCTTCTACACAACACAATTAATGTGAAAATATATTTAATAGGAATGTATATGTAGAGCCTATATCAGATTGCATGTTGTCTTGGGGAGGTGGAGGGGGAGAGGGGAGAAAATTTAAAACTTATGGAAGTGAATGTTGAAAATTAAAAATAAATAAATTAATATTAAAAAAAAGAAAAGAACAGTATCTCTAGTACTATTGCTATAAGGATGCATTGGAAGATTTGCTCCTGAAATCCCAAACTGAAATTCTGAATAAATTATCCATTGAAACACTGTTATAGTTGGGATTGAAGTTTCCCTAGTAAGCTTTTGTGGGGTGGTCAAAGAGACTTCACCTTCGCAAATAAGTTTTTTTTTTTTTTTTAGTTCATTCAATTCATTTCAACTAACATTTATTAACTGTCCTGTGGTTTGAAAGTTTTTTGTTCCATCTTCGTACTATGAGCACCTAGCCTAGAACCCTATCCATAGTAATTGTTGTTTGAGAAACACTTGTTTAATAGAATCAAAAAAAGTTTATTGATCATAAGATCATAGATTTGGGCTGGAAGGGACCTCAAAGGCCATCTAGTTCAACCCACTCATTTGAAAGATGAGGAAAATGAAGCTCAGAAATGTTAACTGTCCAAAATTACACGGGTTCTATGTAGCAGAAGCAGTTTTTGAAGCCAGGGCTGTTTTACCTTTCTTTGCATCCCAGAGCCTAGCACCATGCTGGCACATACTAGGTGCTTAATAAATGCTTGCTGACTTGATTTTGTGTACTTAGTATATCCCCAAAATGAATAAATCAGCCTATTTGAAAACTGTGAGAAGCCAGGACTACTCTATATCTAGCAGAATTATTAGTGACCAAATACCTCAGAGGCCAACAATGCCGTCCTGCCCCTTTATTTTGCTTTAGTAGGTGGGAAGGAAGGTTATCTAGTTTAGTCCAGAAGAAATAGGGCAGTGGATGACTCAACTTTGTAGGCAACTCATTTATCTTTGTTTAATAAACATTGCTGTAGGGAAGTTCTCCCTTATTTCTAGTTTACGTTTTTCCTGGTGAAATTTAAATCCACATATTCTATATGTCACTATTGATGGTGTTGAAAAGGTGGTTAGCATAAACATTGAGTGAATTTATGAATGAATGGATATAATAACCTTTCAAGACAGGTAAAATGAAAGTGACTTTCTCCCTGCCACCCCACCCCCCACCCCCCAGAAGTTCTTATCTAATGGGTGTGGGTCACGTAAAGGGAGTGGTAGTCTAGACTAGGTAGGACAAGATTAGCAAGGAAATAAAGGTTCAGGAAGTTACTAAAAGGTAAGATCTCAAAAGCTGTCAGAAAACCTTTGGTTTGGAAAGCAAAGCTAGAGGACATCTTCCCTTGGGAAAGAGTGAAAATGATGACTTTCTTTTATACTACTACTATCATTACCTTACCTCTCTAGATACTGAGTAGACCCAGTTATAACTGTGGGGTCTATGTTACTAAGGGCACAGAAGACTGAAGATATAGGGGAGGTCTAGGCTATTTCTATTCCCCCTAATTCCTTATTACAGGCAAGGGATGGAAGTTCCTTATAAGGAAGGGTGTCTTGGATGAAAATCCTTCATAGAGTCCCTCAGGGAGCAGAGGGGAACTGGATTTTATTAAAGATTCTTCATTAAGCTTTGTTTTATTGTTTCCAAATAGGTCTCCTAATGGTACTAACTGAAAACATGTTCCTTTAGTTTCAGTGAGGTGAGAGCAAGGTGCTTTCATCGTTATTTTTAGCACGAGCCACAATCTATCCATTTATTATACTCTTGGATTATTATAATTTACTGTGGCTGATTTACAAACTTGATATTAGGCAGGGGGTATTAAACTCTCTGATATGTACTTAATATCATACCACAAATATTCAAATACTGAAATGGATCTGTGATCTCATTTATGTGGTTGTTACCTCCAAAGACAGATTGCAACTATCCATGTCTGCTAATCCTGTGGGACTCTTGCTCATCTCTTTGTAGCCCGCAGAGGCCATGGATTCAAATCATGAGACCCTCAAGACAGTGAGAGTCACAATGTAGCAGCAAAAATAACTTTTAATTGATATGGGGATAATCTCACATTTCTAGCAAGGTATGAGAATGAGGGAATAGAGAGAATGGGGACCAGAGTACAGACCCTGCAAAGTAGCTGCCTGGAGGGGAACTTCCTGGTATAACTCAAAGTGGTTACCAATGTAGCTGAAAATCAGTCTCTTTGTTATTTCCATATCAAGACTTGAACAAATGTCCTGCCTCCTACATCATCCTACAAATTCACCACTGAGATTTCACCCAATATGCTGGAGGTCTTCCTTGACTGGTAAGGATGCCAATTCAGCATAGAGACAATCCTCCAGTTATCCTTCACTCAACTAATAATCAAATTGATTTCTTTTCTAATCAATCAATGGCATTCTTAACTGCAGGAGTTCTTTGTAGCTTCTTATTTGTTACGTATTGTAGCCAACTTAAAACAACCATGTACCTTTCCACTGTCTACAGAGTGAAACTCACTTTTATTTCTTTAGAGATGGTAGTGTTCCATAATTCCCAGTCATACAACATCTCTGGTTAGAACACTGGTAGTAAAAATATGGCTCTTTGTTTCTTGGGAAAGAATCAGGTCATTACTGAAACTTTTCAAGTCTCCAGGAGAGTTAGCTTATTCTCAGTCTGTATAACTCTGGGCCCAATTTGTTGTCCATTTGTACTCTCCATCTAAGATATAAGCACACATATGTGTGTGTGTGTGCGCGCGCGTGTACATGTATTTGTGCTGCTGGATGAGCTCCAGAGGTATATAATAATTTGAACAACAAGTAGTCTTCATTTACTTGCTGTTTCCTATGTGATTGATTGTCAGTGGTTATGGATCTTTTTAAGGAGACTGCAATGCTTTGGGGCTTGATGCAATCAGCACAACATCATCCCAAAGCAGAAGAATCTAGTAGGCCTCATCATTTATAGGAAATTCTTCTTCATCTTGGGTTTTATGATGGATCTCCTCCATTGGATAGGGGAGAACACCACTGACAAACATTACTCCTTGTTTTATGCCTTGCCTGATATTCATGATCAGAGGATTGGATGTGATTATCCTTTTTGTTAATATCACAATTATTATAAAACAATTTAATATTTCACTGACGTTTTGTTCCTATGCCTTAACATGGCACAGAAGGGACCCTGAGGTCTCAAAGGCTGTGTCATTGGAGCACCAATTCTGGCAGGCTGTACTGTGCTGGAATGTCTTTGAGTGCAGGGTCTGGAGATGGATTACGAGTGGGTATCATCTGAAAACCAGCCAAGCTATGTGCAGAAAGAACCATTTCAAGAGAGACATCTGGATACCAGATGACGGAATCCAATGTAACTCATGAAAACTATTCATGAAAGCAGCAGAAAAAGCACTGAATTTGGAATCTAGAGACCTGAGTTTGAATCTCTTTTATTTACTCATTGTGTAGCCTTGGGCAAGTTGCTAAATCTCCCAGGGCCTTAGTTTATTTGTTCATCTATAAAATAAGGCAGTTGGACTAAATGATCTCTAAATCTGTGGTCCTATAAAAAAGAAAAAGGGTTGTGATATAGGTCAGTGGAGGGAACGAATGAAATCATTGGGTCTTTTTATGAGTTGAAAAAGAGTTTTATTTGAGCTTCAATACCAAGTTATGATAAAAATGATGGCTGCCTAGTCCCTGAGAACGTATTTCACATTTATATATAATTGTGATATATGTATAAAGTCTTTGAATAGTTTGAGTAAAGAAGCTTTATACTTAGTACAGTACAACCTGTTTTGTTCATCCTTGTAGGTCACAGTGTCACTAGTTTGTTTGGACTTTTTCCTAGCCATGTATAACAGATGCCTATTGTGCTTTCTTTTCTTTTTTCTCTAGAGTCTGTAATTTTAGTGCTTCTGTAATTTCTAGGATTCTCTTATTCCTGCTAGCTGTGGGCAGCATTTTGTTGCCATGGATTTTCTGGCTATATACAGCATAGATTTGTCTTTCATGTATTTCCCCCTCTATTGTCATTTTCCACAGTTTAATTGGTCAGAAACACATTCAATACTGATAAAGATTCATATCTAACCACCACAAATTTGGCAGCTGGGTTTACTTTTTCTCTGCCTTGCTATTTTTAAACGTGCAGAAGAAACCGATCAGAGCTGGTGGAAAGGAGTTAAGGGGTATGAAAATCCCCAAGTGTCTTTATTCATTACTGAGCAATCTGTCAAAGAACTAGAAACTTACCTCTTCTTGGTGGCCAGAAATGTTGAATTAAAACATGTTTTATTTAAAAGAAAAAAAGACTTCAAATGGTGAGAGGGTCCAAAAATGGGACCTTTAGATGAGAGGCCTGTATTACTACTGATGTAAGATACAGCCTTCTATGTTGCAGACAATATAAGGTAATGAAAGCTGAGAAATTACATTTCTGTGGTTTATAATTCACAGAGTACAAAGAGCAATCAAATTGTATAGGATAAGTTGTATGATGGGTGTAAACTATCTGGGTGACAGGCCAATTAAACTCTGCCCTTCTGCAACTTTCTGCAGCAATCTAAGCTTAAAAAAAAAACCAAACAGCCAAACAAAAACAGGGACCAATAGGAGCTGCACAAAGTACCTGTATGATGTCTTCAAAGAAATATTATTGTGTGGAGTTGTTTTCTCTCGGAGATCAATCTCTGAACAATATAAATAGACTTTTCTTTAAGATTTGATTAATAAATCTTGAAGTAATTGAACTTAAGTATTACTTTGGGGGTAGCTAGGTGGTGCAGTGAGTAGAGTACCAGCCCTCGAGTCAGGAGGACCTGAGTTCAAATCCGGCCTCAGACACTTGACACATTTACTAGCTGTGTGACCTTGGGCAAGTCACTTAACCCCAATTGCCCTGCCTTCCCCTCTCACATTAAAAAAAATTATAATAAATAAATGTTTTTAAAAAAGTATTACTTTGACGATACTGTTGCAATCTCCAGAGCCAATACTGGTGTTAATATACATGCATATATATACATATATACACACACACATACATACACACATTATATATATATTTATGTATGGAATAACTTCTGTTTTTATTGTATGAAGAAAATCTCTGCATCTTGACAAGTCTTGGGCTTTTATCTCCACCATGAAATCTTATCCAATCAATTGGGAAACAGTGGAACAAACACTAGATGAGGATTCAGGAGGCCATGCCTGAAATGTACTTCCTCCTAACCTCCAACTCTGAGAATCCCTTACTTCCTTCAAGACTCAACTCAAAAACCACCTTCTATATGAAGCATCTCCTGATGCTTCAATTGCTAGTGCCCTCTTACCTTATGTTTAATTGCTTTGCATTTATTTTGTATTTATGCTGTATATACTCATACAAAATATCCCAAAAATCTTGGTACCATTTGAAACTATTAAAGCTTATACACTGTATACCTGTGTGTGTGTGTGTGTGTGTGTGAGAGAGAGAGAGAGAGAGAGAGAGAGACAGAGAGAGACAGACAGACAGACAGAGACAGAGAGAGATAGAGAGAGAGAGAGAGACAGAGAGAGACAGAGACAGAGAGACAGACAGAGACAGAGAGAGAGACAGAGAGAGAGAGAGATCATACAGAATAAGTATCAATAGTTTAAAACTGCAGTGAGACTTTTGGGACATTGTATATGTACACATTGTCTCTTCCAATAGAGTGAATTCCTCAAGAACAGAGATTGTTTTATTTATTTATTTGTCTTTGTATCTATCCCCAGTGACTACTATGGTGCCTACTATACAGTAAGTGTTTAATAAATGCTTTTTCAGAATGACGAATTGGTCAATAAGTAAATTTGAGATGTATATAAAATAAATACAAAATATTTTCAAGGAGAGTAGAACTGACAACCAGGGACATCAGAAAAGGCCTCCAGAAGAAGGAGGTATTTGAACTGAGGCTTGAAGGAATGTAAGGGTTCTAGAAGGCAGAGGGGAGGAGGGAGAGTATCCCAGGAACAGAGGAGAGAAGAGGCCATACAAAGGAAAGAAGGTGGAAGATAGAACTTTTCATAATATGAAGTAACCATGGCTTTTTAAAAATCATTTTCCATTCCACTAAATATACTTTCTCATTCAATTGACTATAGTGTAAATAACTTACTTAATCTTTATATTTATTCAATGTTTGTATGACTTAAAAGTCTTATGTACTAGCATCTTTTAAAAAAAGTATAGATTTTTAAATGATTTATTGTGAACTCAGCCTAAAACATCAACACAGCCAAATAAAATACATATGAATGAATACCTATAATTCCATAGAAGTTTATAAGTTAATTTAAGTTTGCTTTGGATTACGAGCACCTAGATTAGTCCCTCTGGGTGTCCCTTAACTCATGCTGTCCAAGTCTAGTATATGGTCAACAGGATGGCATTTTACTTTCTTGGGTTTGAAGATGAGATTGTGTTGCTTTGTTTGACTTTGTTTAAAAGTGTGAATGTTGAGAACGGAGGTGTGAGGTATTGACTTTTTCATATCATGGTCTATAGGTTTTGCAGCAAACTTTTGTTTATCCATAGAAATGATAAAAAAGACAAAAGGAATAAAAAATTCAAGTCGGGAATTTTACCTCTTCCTTGGAATCTTCAGTACTACTAAGAACAACTACTGTTGTAGTACTTTTCTTCAGTATTTTCACAGCTTTCTTAGCTCATTACTGTCATCTTCAGTCAGTCATTTTTCAGTTGTGTCCAAGTTCAACACATCTCAAATAACTGAGCTCATCTCTGAGGGTACCCCCTCCACTGGTACAGGCAACAATCCATTCACCTCTTTTCATCCTGTGCCATTCTTATATATGTAGAAATCATCCCTAGAGGAAATATTTGATGCCTGGGTGACCTTCCTTTGCTTCTGAGAATAGGATTAAGATGAAAATAATTACATCCTTGCAACTCACAATTCTACTTTCCACTTGAGCAAACAACGTTATTTTTCGGACATACCATTTCCTCTCTCATATGGAAGACAAAGCAATAGTAGAAGCAAATTTTTTTTCACCTATCATCACTGGTACTTTTATTCACTAAGCTGTGCTCCATAATATCTTGAGAATTTCTTCTACTTATATGACTTTGCTCATCATTTGGAAATTGTTTAGGTATCTTTCTGCACAGGCAAAGACAAATGGAACCAAGTTATAGCAAGAATAGCTTCAATGATAATTAACTGGTTATGCTACAAGATGGTACTGTTAGGAGCCTTTTGTCTCACCACTTAATATTAAATATAGCTGATTGCTATCACTGACCAAATGGCTCAGGGGAAAAAAAAACTTGTATATAACATTTATCACTGTCTTGTGTGACAACCCTGGCATCTGAGAGTGTAAACACTGTTACACCTGTATTTGTTTCTTCTATAGTAGAATATATCAGAGGACTTTACCAAAATGCACTGTTTTTCTTGAAATGTTGTGTTAGTGATATGTTTATGTGGGATGGAGGCAGGGGAGGAGAAGGGAAGAGTGTTACTCTGGTTTTGTAGACAGGGCTTCCTTGATGTTGGGGCTGGAGGTTGTGATGGAATTCCTATTTCAGTTCAGTTCAGTTCAATAAGAGTTTATTAAATATCTACTATGTGTACAGCTATGTTGTCACTAAGGCTGTGATCACAAAAATAAAACTAATTCCTGCCTCAAGGAGTTTACATTCTGCTGGGGGAATAAAGCATGTTGACAGATAGGTATAATCCAGGGCTGAGAGGAGGAGAACTAACAATTGGGGGACAGGGGAATTGAGGAAAGTTTTATGGAGAAGGGGACACCCTCAGTCATTTCAGACTCTTCATAACCCCATTTGGGGTTTTCTTAACAAAGATACTGGAGTGGTTTGCCATTTCCTTCTCCAGCTCATTTTACAGATGAAGAAACTGAGGCAAACAGGGTTAAGTTGACTTGCCTAGGGTCTGAGGGTGGATTTGAACTCAGGTCCTCCTGACTCCAGGCCTAGCGCTCTATCCACTGTGCAATCTAACTGCTCTTGCCTCTAACCTCCAACAAATGAATGCACAACTCAATAGCTTTCCTTTCAGATGCTTCTCCAATCTCCATCCTTTAAGGTGCAATATCCATTTATCCTTATTTTCCTACTACTTCTGCCCTGTTTTATGAAACCGATGTTTCATTTTAAAAAAAAATGCATAAGATTTAAAAACACAGCTTTCTGATCAGACATAAACAGCTTTTATTACCCACAGTTTCTCTAAGGTTTATGCCTGCCCCACCCAGTCATTTTATAGGATTTCCTTCACCTTGAGGGGCCCTTCCACTTCCCTGGTGGCTAATTCATTCTGTGTCCTTTGAGACTGCTAAGCTATCTGAAGTCTCATTTCCACCTTCCTTTTTCCATCACTCTATAATATCACTCTCAATCCTTGCTTACCTATTTCGATCCTATACTCCTTTGATACACTCACTTTAAACCTAGAAAGGTGATAATTCCATTCTGGACATCAAAGATTGTCTTAACAAAAAACAAAGGCTGGTCATTGACATAACATTCTGAAAAAAACCCACTGGTTTTATTAAGACTATTAAATATTAGTGTGGTATTCAAATATTTATTTTACGTAAATCCCAAATTAAAAGAAATTTTTCCCCTCTAAATAAAGATTGCTAAGTGAACAGACACTAGAGAATGTTTGACAATATTTCTCTTTTGGCAGGTTGTTTTATCCATAGCAACAAAGTAATATTAAGTGTCTTCCCTGAAAGGAATTTGCAAGTAGTTTTTTTAAATATAGAACTGGATGTTATTATTTATTTATTATTAGATAAGATGACACTCTACCTACATCATTCAATCCTACTTCCCTCCACTAATAGTGGAGAATGTGACAGTTCCTTTTTTCATTTTGTCCTTTATAGTTCTGGCTACATAATCATTCATTTAAACAAAAATATTAAACACCCATTATATTTCAAGGCCCCCATGGGTGGTGGTAGAGAGGAAGATAAATAAGAAGCAAAAATGCTTTACAACCCAGAGAACTATTGATACTTCTGTTCATCTTGTGCTTTTCTCAATCTTCAATATGACAAACATTAAGTAACGTGTTTACAGATCATAGCCACACAATTTGAGAATCATAGTATTTACATTGATTATTAATTTGTATTTGCCAGAATTAATTTTCTCTCTTTTTGTTTCAGATGATGACATAAGACTTAAAACCTGTGACATCATACTTCATGAGCATAAACATCTGAATGAATGTGTTAGGCCTACAGGTTTCATTACTATTTTGTTATTCTAGCTTTCTAAGAGATGGAACATAGCCAATATCAGCAGGAAATTTCCTACTCAGCCTTATTGGTGATCAAATCAATGAATTGGGTACCACAATTGAGAACAAAAATGTGTAAGGCATCCTGCCTAGGCTTCGTGGAATAAGACAGCATTTGTCAAAGAGATTCTTCATTATGTAAGAACATATTAAACATGAATCTGTTGCAACAATCCAGCTAGCAGCTGCTGTGGGGGTGAAAAACCAATACAAGCCCAACAACAAGAACGCTGCAAGCCCAGGTTTTTTGATCTGCTTTACTAAGGAAAGCAACGTTAAGGGGCTAACAATCTTACTTTAATCCAACATACAAATATCATTCACTTAGTTCAGGGGAAAAAGCCAGCACCCTGAACTTCAGAGCAAATACAAACAAATTACAAACATACATTTATAAACAGACCAAATACAATTCATAGTTACCAAGGAACCATCAACATCTGAGTTCAGCTGGGAGCTCGACAATGGCTGGCCCAGAGTCACGTGCCAACTCCTGCTGTGGCTCAGAGCTCCAAAAGAGAAAGCCAACCTCTGGGTTTATATATCTTGTTCAGTATCAAAGGTGAGTCACACATGCGACTCACCCACGTGACCTAAAAGCGTCACAAAAATGCGACCTAAACCCACGTGGTCTAAAAGCCTCTAATGTCACAAACATGTCACTCAACCCCATGTAAACTAGGCTTTTCCTTGAGGCAAGGAGGTCATCAAGGACTCCTAATTTAATCAAGGAAATAAAGGCCAAACTCTTCAAGGGCACTTGGTTGAATAAGTGCTAAGAGCCCATCTTGATTGCCAATACAGAGTCCTAAGCAAAAATTGATGCATATGGACTATTCACATTAGCAGAGATATCACTAGGAATTTCAGTGCCTTGGGGACAATATCTTGGCAACCCTGTCCTAGTTTCAGTTTTGCATATGTAGCTTCTGTTCAATTAAAAGTTTTTTTTTCCTGATTTGTCAGAAGATTCCTCTATGTTCTCAAAGATGGTCTGACAATTTCCTGGGGAGGCTTAGTTTTCTTCCAGGATGTTAGAAAGTAGTTATGTGCATGGTTCAAGTAGCAATTTAAGGCTGTGACAATAACTTTAAAGTTGAGAACTGGACTTTATCCACCTTTGCAAGGCCTTGGGGAAATATACCCTCATTCTTCCCCTTTGCTTTTGACCATAGGAACAATATTACTATTCTCACTTCTTCTTGGAAATACACTAAACTAGCCAACTTATATCCATATTCAAAAAGACCTACAGACTGGAAATGGAAAAAAAAGTCACAGAGGAACAGGAAAAAGAGTAAAGGAAAAGCCCCAAACAACAAACTCAACTGGACATTACAATTTGCTCTGTTGCCATGGAATTGCTGTGTAATAATAGCATTTCTAAAACCACAGTTCTGGTCTGCAGGGATTAGTAGCAAAACAATTCTGACAGAGTATATTAGGAAGGGTAAAGAAATGGTCTGGACAAGTATTCCTACCCCAGTTGGAGAAAAGAGGTGGGGAGGACACATCATCCACAAATGATTCCCATCTCCTCTCTCCAAACTTTTTGTTGTTGTTGTGTCATTTCGTTGGATAATTTGAGCTTTTATGGTAGGGTGACTGGAAGAATAAATTGCATTGACTAGTCATTACTGCTTGATAACAACCGCATAAAAGAGGTGTGAAGAGCTCAGTGAAACTCTAGCCTTGCCTCCATCCCCACCACACTAAGTAAACAGCATATAATTATGCTTTCAATATAGAGAGTGACTTGTTACTCAGAAAGGGGCTAGAGAAAACATTTGTTGTAGAGTAGTCAGATCACAAAAGCACAGTTTCTTAATACATCTGTGGGGATGTGGAAAAAGGGTTGCTTTTTTAACACAAATCATTAAAAAATTTTATTTATGCTGCATCATTGTGATGGAATACTATTGTGCTATAAGAAATGATGAGCAGGATGCTTTCAGAAAAACCTGGGGAAACTTATATAAACTGATATAAAGTGAAGTGAACAGGTATTGTAAGCAGTAACGGCAATACTATACAATGACTAACAGTGAATAACTTGGCTATTCTGATCAATGCAGTGATTCAAGACAATTCTGAAGGACATACGGTGAAAAGTGCTATCAAACTCCAGGGAAAGCACTGATAGAGTTGGAATGCAAGTTGAAGCATACCTTTTAAACTTTATTTTTCATGATTTTTTGTTTGTGTTTTCTTTTGCAACATGGCTAACATGGAAATACGTTTTGCCTGTTTCACATGCATGATGGACATCAAATTGCTTGCCTTCTCAAGGTTGGGGGAGGGGAGGGAGGGAGAGAATTTGGAACTCAAAACTTTAAAAAACAAATGTTAGAATTTTTTATATAAAATTGAGAAAAAATTAAAGAAGAGAGAAAAATGTTATTTTTCACTTGCGTGCTATTTTTTTTTACTCTTACTAGGTTTCACAATATGTTATGTTAGGATACAAAAGACTACAAACTTCTATGAATCCATTTTATTCATTATGTAAAATAATAGACATTATATTACAAAATACATTAAAATTAAATATTTTTCTTGTTTAATAAACTAGTAAAACTTCACTAAGTTGAAAGGAATGAAAGGAAGTTAAGCATAAATTAGTGAAAACATGAACTATAGAATTTTGAAGGATGAATTTTATTTTCACTTAAGAGCTATCTCTATGCTAAGACAAATTAGAATTGATTTGTTTTAATAAAAATTCAATTTTAATATTGCTTTAATTAAGGATCAATATAATTTGCAGGCAAGCCAAGGTCCTTAGGAACAATATAGGTTTTTTTTAAAGGGTTAAAAATGTCATGTGTAATTTGGTTTAATCTTAATTCACTCAGCAAATACTTTCTTCAAACTTAATACAAAAGTAAACTTTAGTCCAATTCAGGCTGACTTATCACAACTTCCAGGTCAGCATCATTTGAAAGTGAAAAGTTTTACTGACATAATGGTTATATTGTCAAGATCAAAGGAGATAATATACATGGAGTGATTTGCAAACCTTAAAGGCTATATAAATGTTAGCTATCATCATTATTATAATTACAATTTTGAAAAAAAGGCAGTAGATTAAATGTAATTTTACAACCAATCAACACATCTATTGAGCAACAAGAAAGTATACAATTGAAATCTAGCTGTTTCTTCTGATTTCTTTTAAGCATGTATTTCCCTGCAGTGAATTATGACTATATATTATCAGAGGCAGGTAGGTGGTACACTGAATAGAGCCCTGGACCTGGAGTCGGGAAGACCTGAGTTCTAACAGAGCCTCAGACACTTACTAGCTGTACTCTGGGCCCTGTGCACTGTTGTCTGCCTCAGTTTCTACATTTTTCAAATGGGGATAATAATAGCACCAACCTTCTGGGGTTGTTAAGATAAAATGAGATGAGATTTGTAGGAGGCTTAACACAATACCTGGCACATAGTAGGCACATAAAAAGCATTAATAAATGCTTTTTTAAAAAAATCAGTTAAGGGCAGCTAGGTGGCACAGTGAATAGAGCACTGGCCTTGGAGTCAGGAGGACCTGAGTTCAAATCCAGCCTCAGGCAACTTGACACTTACCAGCTGTGTGACCTTGGGTAAGTCACTTAACCTTGACTGGCTTGCCTTACCCCTCCAAAAAAAATCAGTTGTTTAAAATCTTCATGGCTACCTTGATAAATAACTAGGCACAAACTTTATTCAGTCATTTGGAAGAGAGCAAACTTGGGAACAACTGTTGCCTTTATGATTTCTCTAAGGACAATTTTGTTTCAATGCTCCATATCTTCTTCACCAAAATTAAACAAATTTTCTATTATGATCATTTTAAAAAACTCTGGCATGCTGAAGGTCTCCTCATGCCAATTTAGTCTTTAAAGCTTAACTGAATCCTTAAACACAAAAGAAAAGAAAAAAATTGAACAAATATATATGTACACATGTATGGATATATACATTTATGGATATACATATGTGCATGCATATGCACATATACTCATATGTGTGTATATGTATATGTATATATATACACATACACATATGAATCATCTGTTTACTTTATTTCCTCACATGACTAGTCATTCTTGAGATAATTTCTTATTCCAAGCAACACTGTTTATATTGACAGTTATTTAGAACATGTTACTCTTTGAAGATCCATGTTAATAGAATGAAGAACTGGAAAGAATAATTCAAGACAATAATTCCATGTAACTTTACTAAATAGTTTGTCTTTTTATGAACTTGGCTTTGAATGTGGATAAGTAATCTTACTTTCTTCATCTGCATAATAAGGGCTTTGGACTAGATGATCAGTAAACTACCTTGTAGGGGAAACTTGGTGGTGGATAGAGCATCTGACCTGTAGTCAGGAAGACCTGAGTTCAGATCCAGCCTCAGACATTTATTAGCTTTGTGACCCTGGGCAAATCACTTAACCCTGTTTTCCTCAGCTTCCTCATCTATAAAAGGAGCCAGAGAAGGAAATGGCAAAGCACTCTAGTATTTTTTGACAAGAAAACAAATGAGGTAATGAATTGTCAATCATAACTGAAACGAACGAACAACAAAAAACCACCTTCTCTCACCCACACTGAAAGGCGAATATTCTGGGGACTCAGAACACTTCAAATATAACCAAGAAATATCCGGAAGAAAAGTAGAAGGGGCTGAACTATTAAGAGTTTTCTTATTTTGCCTGTCTATGTGCTATCCATTCATCCTTCATTCCCAAGCTCAGGTAGTGCTACCTGTCAGAGTGATTCAAAGCATTAAACCAAGCCGACTTAATCTGCCACTTAATCCGTCGGGGTTTCAGTTTTCTCAGCTACAAAATGGGTATAAGGACACTTATAGTACTTCACAGGGTAAAGCTTAAAGTAGAAGAGATTAGAAAGTGTTCTGCAAAATTTAAACCTTATGTAAATGTCAGTCTTATTACATAGGGAGAGCAGTAGCTCATCTGATGGGTTAAGTGAAAGATAGCATGCAGGATATTCTGTGCATAAAATTTAACTATGATGCTGACAGTCTGACCATGGACAATCAAGAGTTCATTCATTATCTAATAAATATAATAAATATTATAAATACATATTTAATTATAAATAAATATTTAATAAATTACGTATGCCACTTTTTTAAAAAGGAAAAGGCCAATATTCTTTTTTGATAAAATAAAAGGTGATAAAATAATAAAACTGATCTTATTAATATGCTCAAAAACAAAGTAATAAATTTAACTTAAATTAAGTGAGAAAGTAGGAACATAATTGTGATAAAATAGAAAGATTAGTAGAGTGGAAGTCAGTAGGCCTTGGTTAAAATCCAAGCTTTGTTACTCTATGTGATATTGGACAAATCTTAACCTATCTAAACCTTAGTTCTCTCACTTACTAAATCAGAGGGTAGGATTAGGTGAATTCTAAGTTCCTTTTTCCTATGAGTCTATGAATCGTCTACCCTATTTAATTATTATGTTGCTCAATTTGAAACAAGGAGATATGACATATAAAGGAAGTTGAAAAAGTACAAAGCCTTAGAAACTAAAAATATGGTCCCCTCCCCCACAAAAGATATTTTTGACATTTCCATCTATCACTTTGCTTCCTTAAATGCTGATTTAGCTCAAAATATGTTTGACATATCATATTTAGGGTTTTCAAAGTTTTATTGATTTTCAGGTCATGTAACCAACAAGATAATGACCTGAGCTAATGTAGCAGAGAGAATTAAGAGAGGAAGAGACTCAAAAATTCTTTCTTTCTTTTAAAAAGTTATGAATTAAATACCCAAAAAGAGAATATTTCCATATATAAAATAGAATAGAAATAGAGCATTATATGTGAAACCATAAATCTCTTTTAAGCACCGCTTGCTTAATTAAAAGTATATAATAAATTTAACATGCTACTCTCAAAGTTGCCCTGCTTTTGTACGTTTCTTTCTGAACTTCTTTCTGTACCTTTCTATGGATCACTGTCAGTATCAAGAACCATTTTTGAGGAATCAGCAGAACTTGGTGATTGATTAGGTATGGGGAGTTATGAAATGGAAGAATTAAAAATTACAAAGGTTTTGAGCCTGTATAACCGGGGAAATAATAGTTCTGATGACAGAAAGTTAAAAGTGAGAATAAAAGCCATCACTCACCAGGAGGTAGATGAGTTTCCTTTTGGATGCAATGAATTTTAGTGACCAAAAGTCATCACATCCATTGGGAAATACTCAACAGTTATCTAGAGATAATGAGTTAAAATCTAGGACAGAAGTCAGGCCTGGATATATAATACTTCAATCAATGATAGATACATTCTGATATCATGCTTTTTTGTCAGAAACATCATTACCAGAAGAAGAAAAGGTAGTGTCCACATTGGGACATTTCTAAAACATCAGAAAAGGGTCTTAAGAATACCAAAAATAAAAATTAAACATCAAATACACCAGAAAACATAGAATAGGTATCTAGAACTCTTAGGGCAGAGGTAAGGTTAGGGAAAGAAAAAGTAGGAGCTTAGTCAAAATGTCTACTTGATTGACTTGTACTATACCAGGAAAGATCAAGGTCCTGAAAGAAGCTTGTGATGCTTTTATAGATTAAATGCCTCCTAGAATTAGGCCTCTAGCAACCAAGGCTACACTATCACTTGGCTGATCCTTTCCATGGGAACTATCTGGATAGGAGGCATCAATATACAGTTCTGACTTCCATCTCTAGCCTATAATCCTAAAAAGACTCAGTTTTTCCATTCATAAAGTAAAGGGATTGGAGTAACTGATCCCTAAATTTCTTTCCATTTCTAAATCCTAAAAGCTATAGTTATAATGATTTTAGGAGTTCTCTTCAAGTCCATCTCCCACCTACCCCCTCCTTTCTTCCTATCTATTTGCTGATGCCTGAGGTGTCTTTTACTAGTGGATGTAATCAAGTTATAACACATTGAAAACAAAGAATTATGAAGATGTAGAATAAAGGATGTCATTCAAGAAAAGAGACGGATGAGATGGTCACATGGAGAACAAGAGATAGCTTATGGAAAACCAGTGTGTTCCGCCACTGGTATCCTTAAAGTGTCAGAAGATACCAAAGAAGGCATGCAGCATGTTGATTGTACCACCTATGGTAGATTTATGGGATGACATGGATAAGAGTTATGCTTGGTGTTATTTTTATCTTGGCATGAGCATCACAACAAAGACACATAGCATACAAAAATACTACTTTGCATTATTTGTGCAGTGTGTGTGTGTGTGTGTGTGTTTTATACAGCCAATTCACTTTAAGTTTTTTTTTCACAGAAGATTCATTAATCAAGGTGATGGTTTGGGAGTTGTTCCCACAGAGGTTGGAACTGAATTTGAGTTCTATAAGGGAGGGAATACATTTAGAAAATTAATATCTGAGGTCAGAGCCTTTGGGAACATTTATATATGGGTTCCAAAAAAAATAATTATGCAAAAGGAGACAGACAAGAAACTTGAGAGAGAGAAGATGGGAGAAAGAGTATTTGACTTGGAGTCAAAAGATTGAGTTCAAACTGTATCTTGCCTTTAGTTGAGTTAGTTATCATCAACAACTTGGCATTAACATTTTATCATCTTACTAGCTAGTATTTTCCTCATTGCATTTTTATGACATTCTAGTGGTTGATTTCTGAAAAATTTCTAGGTCTAGAGATTAGCATGATTCCATGGAACATAAACCACTTTTCTAACAGTAGAGAGCACTCCTAGATGGGCAGCTGCTACCAAAAAATAAAAAAGCCATAATTACATGATAGGGACGGATGAGGAAGAAAAGGAGAAAAAATGATGTACCAGAAACTCATTAGATCAATGTGAAGTAATTGAAATCTTGGATTTATATTCCATTTTGGAAATACAATATGATTTTTCTAAATTAAATGAAAATTCTGTAATTTCTTTCTAAAATTCCACCTCATCATCTGTGTTACACTTCTAATGAAACAGCCAAGAAAGAGAAAATTAAAATAGCTGTATGTTAGGTTTTGCAGTAAAGATGTCCCATGGGTGGGGGAGAGGTATCTTTGCAACAACAGCTGTGAAACGGAACCAAAGCCAAAGGAATTCCTTCTGCTTACTAAACAAAAATAGAGTACTCTCTGCCCCTGATCTTGATTCATAAAATCATAGGACTGAAGAGCTGGAAGGGCTGTGGAAATCAGTGTGTCCAATTTTCACTCTTGGAAGATGAGAAAACTGAGTTGCAGAGGAACTGAAATGATTTGCCCATGATCACACTGTAAGCTGGTAGGGGCACAACAGGAATGTGAACCCAAGGATTGATTCAGAGGATAGAATTTTTGCCACTATACCACACTACATTTTTTTCAGTTTGGCTTTAGTACAGTAGATAGAGGAATTCTCAGGAATGTCTGAGCTAAAGCCAGCCTCAGATACTTACTAGCTATGTGACCCTGAGAAAATCACTTAAGACCTATCTGCCTCAGTTTACTCAATTCTATAGCACCTACCTCCCAGGGTTGATGTGGGGATCAAATGAAATAATAATTTTATAGTACTAAGCATAGTGCTTGTGGACATTTAATAAGTTCTTTCCTCCCTCCCTCCCTTCCTTCCCTCCTTCCCTCCCTCCTTCCCTCCTTTCCTTCCTTCCTTCCTTCCCTGCTTCCCTCCTTCCTTCCCTCCTTCCCTCCTTCCTTCCCTCCTTCCTCCTTCCCTCTTTTCCTTCCTTCCTTCCTTTCCTCCTTCCTTCCTTCCTTCCCTCTTCCCTTCCTTCTCTCCTTCCTTCCTTCCTTCCTTCCTTCCTTCCTTCCTTCCTTCCCTCCCTCCCTCTTTCCTTCCTTTCTTGCTTCCTTCCTTCCTTCCTTCTTCCTTCCCTCCCTCCCTCACTCCTTCCCTTATATAGTGCCAAAGTACTTAGGAAGGTCGTGCTTCCAAGAGTATGCCACTATCCAGCTCAGTGCCACAAACTTCCTGCCACATCTTAGTTTCTTTGTTCATGTGTGCAGGCAATCTCTGCCCCCACAGTGCTCACATACAGTGCTGTTTTGCCAAAGGCTCTTGGCCATACTAAGAAATGCCTATGCAGTCACTTGAATATCAAAATCAGAAATGTAATAAACACCTGCTGAGGATACAATCTTCAGATTGTATTAAACTATAAACAAACCCTAATGGCAAGCCAAATTCCTCTAATCTTAGGAAGATCTGCAATTATTAAATTAAAAGAAATTAAGAAAAATCTTTGATGTTAAAAAGTACATTGCAAACAGTAAAAACTGATTTTTAGCACAAGACAGAAAAGTTCAAACAAAGGTGTATCGTAGGCATGTAGTAAATGTCTGCTGAAAGCCTTTCTCATAATATTGCTTGAAATATAGTAGTGGTCTAATGCCAAAGCTAATAGAAAATTGTTTAAAATTAATTTTTATATATAATTTCTGTTATTTTAGAAAGGGGAGATGGTTTGTAAAAGTGACCTTTCAAATCCTTCTTGAAGGCTCAAATCACTCTATCTTTACAGAGAGAGGGTACAAATACAACGAGGACCAACCACCTCCAGGCAATCTTACTTATTTGACCTATGTCCTCCTACTTGAATTATGGAAAAAAAATTTTCTTTGAAATTACTTCCATAAGCTGTGTGACCTTGGGCAAGTCACTTAACCCCAATTGCCCTGTCTTCCCCCCTCAAAAAATATAATGAAATTACTTCCACTCTATTTGGGGGATTTATTCTGCTCCTGGTCAACAAAGATTTTCCACATAAGTTAACTTTGTCTTTATTCTATATTATAAGTGGATATCTTCCAAAATTACTTTATATTTGATGAAGAGTTTGTCCTTACTTACTTACGGCTTCAGGTTTGCATAGCTTTGCTGTAGTTTGACTTCACTGTGTGAGTGGACTTCACTGTGTGAGTGGACTTCACTGTGTGAGGGAGTGTGACACTGTGTGTGAAGGACATTCAATTTCTTTATGTAGCGCCAAAGTCACACACTTCAAACTCTCAGGGGAAAAATGATTTGTACTTTTTCACCTTCATAAGTGAATTTCTGAGAGAAATATTAGTAATCAGTCCCATAACTAAGGAAGTAACTTGGCACAATTAAAATCTTGGGATATTCGTTCTGATGATATCTTTGTTGTATAAAAACACCAAAACAGAACTAGAAGATTAGAGTTCAAATAGTAACTTGGCCACTCACTAGCTGTGTGACCTTGGATAAATCACTGTAGGTCTCTGGCCTCAATTTTCTTGTTGTAGTGGACAGAGCGTTGGCCAGGCAGTTGGGAAAATCAAGTGCTGCCTATAATATATGTTGGCTGTGGGATCCTATACAGATCACTTAACTGCTCAATACTCCCAGCTCTTTAAATTATAGAAATTCATTTGAGAGAAATTATTATTTCTCTCTCATATTAATAATCAATTATTGAATTAGGACCAGGATTTTTTGGCTTCCTATTTCCCCATTTGGGCTGAGGGTGGTCTGGGAGTAAAAGTGACATTATTAAAGTTATTGTTCCCCTGCCATTCGTTAGAAAAGGTCCATCTCTCATTATAATATTCATTCTTCTCATTAATTGTTAACCAATTGGAGTTGATTGCCACCTGTTAGGAACACCTACTCTTCCAAGGGCATATAGGCATCAAGAAGCAGTTATGATCAGTCTTTGGTTTAGGAGAGATAGCCAAATGATCTTTTTCTTAATTATCCACTAGCAATAATCATGTCTCTCAAACTTTTTATACCTCACATATTCAGTTGAGCTTAATTGACAGTGTTTCATACACCAATTAAATCACAAGGCTGAATCCCCTTGTCCCCATTCCCACCAAAAGGAAAATACTAGGGTTGGATAAGATAATTCCTTGGGGATTTTTCCAGCTCTAAACCCCTGTGAACCTTTGACTTCATACAACAGCTTCTTCAAAGAAACTGGTAGAGCCCTTAGAGATAGTTAAGTTCAAGCTTCTCATTTTTAGACAAAAAAACCTGAAGTTCAGAGAAGGGGATTTTTAAAAGACTCAATATTAAAATTGGAAATATAAACTTTAATTTCTATTTGAAAATAAGATGTTGTGATAATGTACAACATTCTCATTCCAGGCATAAAAGATGCATGTTTGTGCTGCACATACGGCTTTTGCTGTCTTTTCTGGTGGTCACACCAGATGCTATATCATTTTCTTTGAGTGTGGCTCCCTGCCAGGCCACATGGGTGTCAGTTACTACCTCTCTGCCAGGTTATCAGCCAAAGCAGACATCCTTCTCTTACTATCTTCCAGACCAATTGCCTGGCTAACATATTTTCTTATCCTTTTCACCACATTCTTGTATTTGGATTTGAAAAAGAGTTGACCACACGAACTTCTGTTGAATAAGCCCAGCTAAGCCATAGAAGTACTGATTTGTAATCTAATTCTGTCCTCTTTACACAAATGTGTCAGAGGTTGAGAATGCTGAAGAAGGAAGAACATTCCAGTTATTCTCCAGGCCTATTTAAGGAGGTCGGGAAGCAGCCTTGGGGCTGATGCTGGTTGGAGTGGTTGGAAATTGGGCTGGGTGTGGTGAAGGAAGGAGTTTGGAAGAAGAGCAGACCTTTGTTTAGAGTTCCTGAGTCCGTGCAGTTAAAAATGGTGGCATGGAGAGCAGAGAGTGACCAAAAGAGCTAGAGAGGGAATAAATGGGTAGATGAGAAGACATGAGTATTCATAGGGCCCTTATTTGACCTGTAGTATAGAACCTAGTGCCCTTCCCGTATGGTATATAGACTAGCATATAAAATCTAACAGTAGCCAAATTTGATTTCCTATTATTTACACGAATATAGCATTTTCTAAGACATTCCTGGCTGTTTTTAGAAAGTTTAGAAGATAGAAGGAGGAGAGACAACATGAAGCAGTACACACAGTCTTGAGGGGATAAGATGCACATATGAATCCTTTTGGGCATGTTACTAAAACATTACATTTTCAATTTAGAGAACTCACATTTATTTACAATTTTGTACTGAGGTAGAATTTTCCTCAAAAGTCTGAAGGTTTTTTTCTCCCCCTCTCTCTTTCGAGGAAAGCTATGTGTGATTTATTGATTCACCTCACCACAACACTTGGCTGGCCACATGCTCAAGATCCCAGGAGGTGCTAACTGAGAAGGGAATCCCCTTCCACAACCGTGTTGTGAACAGAACTAATCTGCTCAAGGTCATGCAATTATCTAGCAGCAAGCTTGGTATCGAAACTCCATCTCCTGGTATCTAGTATAGTGTTCTTTCTACTATGCTACACTCCATCATGATATGGTGCATATACTTGCATAATGCAGATTGTATACACAGGATACTTTTTTCAAATTTGTCATCCATGAAATTCAGTTAGTTACATGATACAGACCATGGAGCTAAAACAAAATCTTGATGAACATATTAAGTATAATACATTCACATGTTGCAAATTAAACCTTGCGAATTCTCTTATCAAAAGTCAAATTCTATTGCCAAAAGCAAACTCAAGTGAGACCTTTACGAACATAGCACAGAAACACCAGAGTTAACTACCACCCACATGGTAGTCACTGCTATACAATAGCAAGTACTTTTGAGTAACCTGAATGTGGTTCACTTCAGTAAGTCTTTATTAAGTACCTACTCTGTACCAAGCACTATGCCAAATCCTGGGGAATAAAAATGCAAAACGAAAATTGTTCTTGCCTCCAGAGAATTTACATTCTTTTGGGGGAAGAAAGCTACCATATATATGAGGGCGCAAATACAAAATATAGAGGAAGTAAACACAAAGAGGAAATTACTAACAACTGAAGGGATAAGGAAAGGCCTTGGGTAGGAAGTAGCACTTGAGCTGAGCCCTGAATAGAGTCAGGACTTTCAAGAAGCAGAGATGAGGAGGGAGACCATTCTATCTGTCTATTGGGTCTTGTTGGTACACTGGGGCAGAGTTAACTTAACGAACATCAAAATATAGACTCTAAATCTTGGAAGATCTGTACTTAAGATTTGTCTTATGTAGAAATTCCAAACCACAGAATGCCCAGAAATCACTTTCAAAGACTTAGATATATTGGTAATCAAGAGTCAAAAGGTGTGTGTGTGTGTGTGTGTGTGTGTGTGTGTGTGTATGTGTGTGTTTGAAGGGAAAGAGGAAACTACCACCTAAGGCCAGTACAGTAATAATATATCCATAACCCATCTTTCTGTCACAGAGGCTTGGTTAGAAGTATAGGTTTAACTGTTATCCAAAGAAAGATCCCGAGGCAACTTGGCACTTACATTTTATACTGTTAATCATTTTAAAAAGATTTTTATCCTCACTAAAAAAAAACCACAAAAACCCCATCTATATAGCTTATCACATATATCTGCCCTCTCTCAAGGTTTCTAAAGTTTTCAGCGTGAAATTCAGGAAAAAGATTCGTTTTTCCAAATGAGTTTAATCTAACTGAAGTTATCAGAGACAACCTTAGCTTTGTCATTTCATTCCTAGGGATTCAGTTTGGTTATTAGATTTAAAATTTATGGTGGATAAAGGCTGAGTTTCTAAAAAGGTATAACTGAAAGATCAATTGATACATCTGTGAGAATATGAAGGAGAATTCTAGAAGTAGATGACTCCATCTTATGTAAGATACATGAAAAAATCTGAATATATCTGTCCCTCTCCTCTCCTTCACCCACTGATTCCCCAAACTCCCTATCTCTAGCCTTCCTTATCTCCATCAATGATATTGTTTAGGTTACCAACTTGAATTCCTGAATCACCTTTGACCCCTCTCATCTTCTACCACATCCAATAGTTCACCAAGTTCTATCAATTCAGGCTCCCTCATGTCCATTTCTTTCTTTTAATTTCTACTGCTGCACCTTAACACTTCATCTCGACACTATGACAGTAGTTTCCCAATTGATGACACTTGCCTCCAGCCTCTTCCCAGAAACACAGAGGTGAAAGGGCCTTACATAAGCACCTGAAAAAGAACATCCTTTACAGAGGCATCACACAAATGGCCTGTGAGCCCACAACATTTCTGAGTGCCATCTGAACCAGATTAAAATGGAATTGGGAAATGTTTAACAAAAAAAAATAAAATTACAATAAAAAACACATAACATTACATTTTAAAACTAAGCCAATACGTGGCCCACAAGGATCTTTATGGATTACTGACCTCCATTTCTATTTGAGTTTGATACCTTTGCTCTAAAACATAACTAATAAATGGATAGTAAATATTTCATTGAGGAGTAACTCTCAAATGTGGTCAGCCTGTTTCACTTTTGGGTAGCTCCAACTATTAGGAAATTTTCCTCCTAACAAACTGAAATCGGACTCTACACAACCTGTACCCACCAGAACTTCCACTGCCCACCAATTATTCCTATACACCAGTGGCCAGATTCATTTGTGATTTCATCCACCTGTGCAAACTGCTACCCTTTTCATGCCTTATCATAAATGATTCTTGCCCACATTTTACCTAAAACCCTCTACAGAGAATCTATGCAGCATGTTGGAGGCTTTCCTCTTGTTCTTTTTATTTCTTATTGTTGTTCAGTGGTTTTATGGAGTGGTGGCTATGTTTTGTTTTGAGGTTTTTGAGGGCAGGAATAAAGAGATATGATCATTGACCCTATCCAGTTGGTGTCTTTAGGTAACATCAGTAGATGCTTTTTTTTTAATACTATGTGTAATAGATTTTTTTAAAGTGTGTTTTCAATTCTGATGTGTTGAAGTAAGTGTTCTTTTTAGGAATTGCTTAATTTGGAAATACTGACATTAAATTTTATTCCGTGTTACCATTTGAAAAAGATATTGGAAGTCTTTCATAATGAACAGTAAATTGAGATGATAGATGACCTGCTTGCAAATCATTCCTTTTACTAGTGTTGGCAGACCTGGAATACATTTTAAATTACCATATTTGCAAAAAAAATCTGTTTACTGTTGAAGGCAATAAATGGTCTGTACTCTGACAACTGAAGTTGACTGAGTTGCAAAATTATGGTGAGGCTTTCTTCCCACTGAAAAGTAAGATGGTAAAGAAGTATTTGTTTTATATCTTGCAGAAAGCACATTAGTGAAAGAATGAAGTTACACTTCTCCCAGATATATGTAGTGACATAAGCAAACCTCACATCTAAAGTTCTAATGTGGTACCTCACTGCAGTGTAGTAGTCACCTTGACTTTTCATTTAATGAAGGTCAAGTTTCCCTTGTTCTAAACTAATTTTTGCTGGGAGAACTTCCATTGTAGATGGACACTACCTCAGTTTCAGAGTTGAAGTTAAGTAAAGGTGAAAAATGTGAAAAAAACCACTTGACCTCATTTTACCTAAGTAGTAGGTAGGGCTTCTGAGGGTTGACTCTTGACCTTGCTTCCTGCTCTTCTCTTCCCCTATGTCTGCCAACAAGAAAACAGCCTTTGGTCTATGCATAGGACCTTTTCCTTTTGAGGCATGTAGAAAAGAGAACTCTAGGCTCCCCCTTCTTTGCAATCTTGTGTCTCTTCTGACCTGGAACTGAGACTAGCAGCAGAGGCCTGGCTTTGTAGTTTTTTCTTCTCCAATTGTTATTTTAAAAATTTTATTTTTATTATACAGAAGTCCTTACTGAACAATTTATATGTTGTGTATACACACATACACACACAGAGGAAACTATATCCTAACACATATTGACAACCACTCCATAGCTTAGTTAAGACAATTAAGATTGCCTGAGCAGTGAGAGGTTAAGAGACTTGCCCAGGGTCACCCAGACAGTTTGTGGGAGAGGCAGGATTTGAAATCAGGTCTTCCTGATTTTGAGGCCAGCTCTATTCACTATGCTATGCTGCGTCAACCCCTCAGTTTTCTCTGAAGCCATCTCCCTTGCACTAGCCACCCTATTCCTCTTTTCCCTATCTTGACTCCTTGGGAAGCCAGTTCAATTCTACACCGTCTTCTCTCGAGTCCCTAGTTTCTGTGTCATATTACTGATCGTGCACTGCCAAGCTTCAGAGTTGGATAACACCCCCATCCACTGCTTTTGCTTTTCCACACGTACTGCTGAACCAAAGTAGAGAAAATCACGCAACTGCTCTCATTGGGTCCACTACAAAATTGTTACACAATCTCAACTGGACCCTCACTGCTATTAGGCAGTCCTCCTATACCTGCCTTATCAACCCCACAGTACCTCTTCTATTGTTATCCCTGAGGTTCCCCTTCCCCCCACTCTCTCATCTGAGGACCTTGCCTCATGTTTTATAGAAAAAATCAAGGCCATTCTCCATGAACTCTTTCCTTTCCCTTTTCCTCATCTCTTATCACTCATATGCCTTCTGTCACTCTCCTCTTTTACTCCTGTCTTACATAATGGAGGTGGCCACTAGTTTCCTTTAAGTACCAATTAAATCTCATTTTCTACAGGAAATCTTTCCCAATCCTTCTTAATTCTAGTGTCATCTCTCTTTTAATTACTTCTTATTTGTCCTGAATATAGTTTGTATATATTTGCTTGCTATCTCTCCTATTAGATCATGATCTCCTTGAGGGCAGGGACTGTCTTTTGTCTCTTTTTGTATTCCTACTGTTGAGCACAGTGCCTGGCATATATAGGTACTTAATAATTGTTTATGGACTAAATGAATATTGTATGTGTGTATCTTTGATGGTGTCATTTTCTTACTACACAGTCAGATCTCTACAGATAAGGATTATGGGATATGGAGCTGGAAGAGCCTAGAACTCATCTAGTTTAACCCCTTCACTGTAAATATGAGGAAATTGAGGCTCAGAGAGTTCAAGTGATTTTCCCAAGGTCATACAGGAAATGACAAAGCTGGACTTTGTACCCAGGTCCTTTCAATCCAATCCCAGTACTCAGGATTGTCTTTTCTCAACTCTCCCCCGGCACCTAGCCCAGTACTCTGTTTACAGGTGCTTAATATATATTTGTTTCTTCTTTTTATTTATATATTTCACAAAATTTTTATGAGCAGGAAAATGAGATAAAAACATTTCTTTAATGCTTTTTTCACAACAATTTTGTGAGGTTAAGTTGTGTAAACGTTGTTTTTAATATGAAATATGTAACATCTGTAACATCCCACAACATCTAGAATTCATTAACAAAATTCAAGACACACAGTTTAGATAAATTCTCTGAGAAATGCTAAATCATTACACATACACATGCCTTGTGTTTTAAGGTTTACAAATTACTTTCATTACAGGCACAATGCTTGGCAGGTGCTTAATAAATATTCACTGACAAACCGTCTGCCTTTAAATATAATATATAATGTTAAAGTTCAGTAAAAGAGACATACAGGGTTAAGGAGATTAAGATGCTATTTCTGGCTGAGTTCAGAGAAGACATGACATTTAAACTGAGGCTTGAGGAATAAACAGGGATTTCAACAGGTGGAAGGAAAGAAGGGAAGAGTTCAGGCAAAGGCAGAGAGATCCGAACAAGTTGGGCACGTCTGAGGAAGAAGAAACTTGTCTGGCTGTAGTAAGGGGTGTATGAAGTATCTTAATGGGAAAGAAAGCAGGAAAAATAGGCAAGGGCAAGATTGTATGCAACTTCAAAAGCCAGGCAAAGGAATCTGAACTTGATTCGTTGGGTAATAGGAAACCATTAAAGGTTTTTAAAAAAGGAGTTGAAATATTTAACAAAGGATATATTGGGTGCATTATACAGAATGGATTAGATCAAAGAGAGATTGGAGTAAGATAATCAGTTAAGAGGCCACTGCAATAGTTAAGATTAGCACTAAGAACTGAATGAGAGCACAGTGATATGGGGATATGAAGTAGGGAGGATTATGCCTTTTGCTATCAAGGAAAGGAGGACCTAATTAATGGAATTCCTTCTATGTTCTAATCTTCTAGAACCCTTGTCTGACACAGACCTTTGAAGTATAAGGACAGATGGATTTTTAAATTGACCTTTTCTGATGGTCAGAAGTTACAGCATTTATTTCAAAGCTAACATAATAAAGAAAAGATAAATTATAGGGTCCTAGCTAGAAGCAACCTTTGAGATCATTTGATCTAATTCCTTTATCTTTATTGATGAAGAAGGCAATATGGTACAGGGAAAGGGTATTAGATTTGGAGCAAAAAGGATCTAAATTAAAAACCTGGATGTGCCACTCATTATGTGTCACTTAATCTGTCTGGGTCCTGGTTTCTTCATCTGGAAAATGAGGGGGTTGGTCTAGATGACTTCTACAATCTCTTCCTGCTCTTAGTCGATGGCCCTATCAGTTATTTAGCAAATCTGGTGGTGGAGAGGTCCAGATCTGTGATTTCATTTACGTAATGATTTCCTTCTTCTGAGGGAAACTTCTTAACCACTTCAGATAGGAAATTCTTAGTGCTAGAGTTGTACGTGTCAGGTTAAACGCTCCCTGAGTCATACAGCTGATATGTGTCAGAGGCATAGCTGGAACCAAAGTCTTTCTGATTTCTAGGCCTATTCTCTATCCATTGGCTATACTTTCTCTCCTTAACAAAGCGCACATTTTAATTAATGCTACTTGCTTGTTATGTTTTGGTCAATCACTTTAACTGAAGTTTTACAATTTTGCATCAGTCCCCTCGAGGCAATTTTAATCACAAAAGAGATAATTTCATAAATAAAAAAATAATAATAACTGTCAGGAATTTTTGATAGCCCAGTTGAATTAAAAGTAGTTAAAGAGGTCAATGGAGATAATGAGCAATTAGCAACATTTCATTTTCAAATATTTTAAACAACCGATCAGGACTTCTTGTCTCCATAATGCATAGAGCTTAATTTTAAAAAGCCTTTTCCCATCAATTTTGACCCTTTTTCATTTCAATCACTCTGCGTCTGATTATTCTTCTACCTTTCAAGTTGCTAATATGGTACTATTAGAGATGCCTGCAGAGAAAGCTTGGGCAAAAGTGGGTTGTTTGCTTCAGCTGCAAAGTCAGCAATCTAGAAGGGTCAAATTGGGGCAGGATGGGGGCAGGACACTTGTGCTAGAGGTCATGCATTTGACAAAAAGCTTAAATGAGAACTGGAGGAATTTCGTGTTTTCACAGAATACTTGCTAAGGGGTTCAAAGTTTCTTTTAAAGATTAATAGTTTAGTGCCCTTTAGTTTGTGTATTCTTTCCTACCTAAAGGCAAATTAAAACTATTCATTCTAAGTTTCCTCAAAACTATGTGCGGAAGCTGCAACTGCCAGTACCCTCATATGCCCTCCTATAGTCCAAGAATGCGCTCATTAAATTTTGGCTGTAGTACTGGCTGTCCTCCATCTGTGAGAAGTATACAGGACATGCTGTATTTTTTCTTGTCTCTGGCTAAATGCAAACAGAATTCATCCTTTGATATCCCTCCCCCCAAAAACAACATGGATTTTTATCACTCCCTCATAGGTCACCGTACAAAAGTGGTTACTCTTAGAATGGTTATGGACAAGAGATTATGGCACGGATATTCGAAAGAAGTTGAAAACTCCTCCTGAGAAAAAAGAGTTTGGAAAAATGTCAAGAATTTCATTTGGAGTGGGGGTGGGATGAGGGGGGTTTATATTGGATTCATTATTTATATTTGGAGGGTCTAAAGAACACATGATGAACAGACTTGAACCCTGGATTTGAGGTCAAATGGCTATAAATTTGAGGCTACAAATGGCACATATGTGATTTTTAGCAAATCATTTCACTTCTCTGAGCCTCAATTGTACAATGAAGGATTAGTACTAGAGCGCCTCTGAAGTCCCCCTTCCAGCCCCACATCTAGGAGTCTCCTAACAACTCACTCACCTTAGCCACAAAGAATATTCCAAGTATCATTAATGAAGCATTTTCATTTGATCAGTCCTACAGGTAACTCAAGTAACTGCTAACTAATATTGGTTAAACCCTTCATGCAACATCAGTCTTTCACATCAGGATTCTACATGACTTCTTAATGGGATATTCTTTGAAATGGCCAAATGCATACTCTTTGGAAATATTCTCAGTCTGGGTCTCAGGAAGTATTTTAAAGAGTTACAGATGGGTCAAAATTTTCAGCAATAATTTTTAAGACAAACTAATTTTGTGAAGTAGTCAAAACTAGGCAAAATTTTAGAATTTCAAAGATCGATGTAATTTATGTTAAAAAGGTCAGGTTTTTAAAATTTAAAATATATACTTTAAAGGATGTTCCAATGGAATATCAGCTCTAGAAGGTTCTACCAAGGTAGAAAAGCTTCAAAGATGGCCCCACTAACAGACTGTATTCATGTACTGCAAAAAATACTGTTCCAGTCATGATGTGCAGATGACCCTGGGTTCTCACAATTTGAAATATTTTGTAATAATAATGGAGCTCACATTTGTTTAGTTCTTTATGGTTTACAAAGCTGTTTCTCATGACAATTATATATACACATACATATTGTTCTATTATATATTATGTGATAAATATATAATATATAATTATATTATAAATATAGTTTATTAATAAACTAGATTGTAAACTATAGAGAGGCAGCATAATATTGGATGGAGAACTCACTTCAGAGCCAGAAAGTTCAGATTCAGGGCTCAAGTCCTGCTTCTGACAGATACTGGCCATGTGATCCTAGAAAAGTCACTTAAACTCTCAGTGCCCTTGGCACTTCTCTAAGACCATAAGTTGCAGGAAAGGGACAAACTTGGATTGAGAGAAGGATATTCCTCATCAGGGAGTCTCTTTTGCTAATGTAAATCACAAATCCACTCTCTATCTCTATCCCTTGTAAACTATAAGATTAAAAAAATGATATTTTATTATTTAGCATTTAAAGCTTTCAGCATAAGAATGGAATTAACCATTCCTTCACCACATGACTCCCTTGCTTAGGAAATTATAATGGTTTCATGCTGCCCACTGCATCAAATTTCAGCTGACATTCAAAGGTATCTATAACCTCGCCCTACTTTACTAAGTCATGACTCTGATTATGCTACTCTCCAAACTAGAATATAAAATAGAAGCACACTTCTATTCTATTTATCTAAATTCTATCCATCCTTCAGAATCTATCTCACAACCCATCTTCTTTCTCTATAAAGCCTTTTTAAAGCTGTCCAGGTCCCAACTAACAGCCCATCTGCAATTCACAGTTTGACATTTAATTGCTTTCTAATTCCCTGTACTTTATTTTTATGACTCCAATTAGAATGGAAGCTCCCTGAAAGCAAGAACTACTCTTGTATTTCTCTGGTATTTCTCTTGGTGCTTTACATAGTCCTCAGGTAAGTGCTCAATAAATGTTTTTGAAAGGCTTGCTCGTAGAATCATAGTATTTCAAGCCTAAAAAGGCTTGGAAGTATCATTAGACAATTCTGGTCACCATCTTTAATACTTTTAACAAAGTGGGAGCAGCTTCCTTCATGGTACTAAAGGGAAACTAAAGAGATACCTTGCTTCACAGGTACCCAACAGCTGTGAGGCATGGGATCATGGATCACGTGGTGATATGCTCTGCTGATGTTTAACAAAAGTCCTGGTAGAAGATGATACTTCACCAAAGAGGGAGGGGATAAACATTTATATAGTGGGATAAGCTTTTACATAGTCCTTACTGTGTGCTAGGCACTGAGATAAGTGCTTTACAAACATTATGCCATTTGATCCTGATAGCAACTGTGTGAGGAAGGTGCAGTTGTTATCTCTGTTTTACAGGGAATTGTAAACAGTTTGAGGAACTGGGGCAAACAGAATTCAAGTGACTTGCCTATGGTCACACAGCTAGTAAGTTCCCCAGGCTAGAATTAAACTCAAATCTTCCTGACTCCAGGCCTAGTGCTCTAACCGCCCTGCCAGCTTGCTGCTGGAAGATTGTGAAGGGCTTTAAATGCCATGCTAATGCAGTTGTGTTTTATCCTAGAAGCAGCAGAGGAAAGACTGAAGGTTTCTGAGCAGGTCAGACCTTGATCAACCAAAAAGCATTTATTAAGCATCATGCTATGTGATGATGAAATATATTCAAAAGTGAGACAATCCTTGTCCTTGAGAAGCTGACATTGTATGTGGGAATGCAACATGTTTACAGACAAATAAATACAGGAAAGCTTCAAAAAATGACAGTGGTTGGGGGTACTAGCAACAAGGGGAATCATTAAAGGCTTCTTTTAGGATGGCTACTTGGGTTTAGCCTTGAAGGGAGCTGGAGGTGAAAGTGAAGAAGAAGAGCATTCCAAGTCTGAGGAAGAGCCTGTGTAAAGGTGTACAGTGGGAGATAGAATGTCCTTCTACAGCCTAGCTGTAGGCTAAAGTCCACAAGAAGGGGTGGTGGGGCTAGATAACCAGCCTAGGAACAGGCTGAGTGCAGGTAGTGGATGAGGTTTAAAAAGTAATAAGAAGACTAGATTTTATCTTAAAGGCAACAAGGAATGAAATTCTTGAGCATGAGTGATATGGTTAGAACTATACAGGGTAATAATGCATATTTTGAAATATTTGGAATATTAACAGACCTTAGCCCCCTTGACTTCTTTTTCTGAGGTATGCTAAAGGAGAAGGTGTACTCAATGAAAATCAGAGATGCAACACACTTGATTGAACGCATAAAGAGTGAATGTGCTAAAATTGATGGCAGTGTGGAGTTGTTTCATCGAGTTCATGTGAATCTTGCAACCTTTGCATCACAAATGTTGGAAATCATATTGAAGATGTTATTTGTTAATATTCCAATTAAATAAAATGTTATTGAAAATTTCATTCATTTCATTTCTTGAAAATACGCATTTTTACCTATGTGTCCAGACTTTAGGAACACCTTGTACTTTAGGAATATCAATTTAGTAGCTATATCAAGGATATTTTATAGAGGTAAGATATTGGATCCAAGGGAACCAACTAAGAGGCTCTTAAGATAGACCTGGTGAGTTGTGATTAAAGTCTAAACTAGGGAGGTAGTAATAAGTAGAAGGGAATAGGTGGAAATGATTTTGCAGTGGTGGATTTCGCAACTGAGGAGTTGGGGGTGGGGGGAAGGGGGGAAGGGAAAGGTGAGAGGAAAGGAAGAGTCAAAGATAGCTCCAAGGATTAAACTTGGATGGCTAGGGAGATGGTGGTGTCCTAAGCAGAAACAGAGAAGTGGGGAAAAAAAGAACAGGTTTGGAAGTTAGGGGAGAGAGGAGAATGAGATCACCTTTGTATACATTGAGTCTGAGGTGTCAGTGGGACACCCAGGTGAAGATAACTGGTAGGGATATATAGATACCCGGCTGAAGCAAAGGGAAAAATTAGGGCATTTAGCCGATAATTGAACACAAGAAAGAGAATATAGAGGGAGACAAGAAGGCCCAGGCCTGCACCTTGAGGGAATTCCCACAGTATTTGAGTGTTTAGCCTTTAAGGTACCAGCTTAACACTTATAAGCATACATGCATATCTCTCTATACATTTATAGGAGCATAGGTTTAGATCTGGAAGGGACCTAAGAGGTCAATAACTCCATCTCCCTTATTTTGCAAATGAACAAACTAAGTCAGGGAGGAGATAAATGACTTGCCGGGAGGCAGATTTGGAACTTAGGTCTTTTTGATTCCAAGTTCATTGTTTAAATGTTTATTGAATTTTGCTTATTTATAAAATGGAAAAAAAGGTTTTATGCATATAATATTATGAGATTTAGAGCTGGAAGGAACCTTAGATCTGGAAGGAACACTTGAGATTATGTAATTAAAGTCCTGTATTTTACAATTAAAGAAACTGAGTATGTGAGTTGCCCGAGGCCATATGGATAGTAAGTAGTGGAGCTAGGATCTGAGAAATATATGTGTGTATAAAATAAATAATATTTATGTATGTATACACACAATATAAACATTTTATCTAAACCTGCATAGTATAAAGAGCTTTCTGATGAAGAAACCCTTTGTATCAATGTAGATGAGCAACTGCTCTTCAACTTAGAGTCTAGAACAGGGGTGAGGAACCTGTGGCCTTGAGGCCATAGGTAGCCCTCTATGTCCTCAAGTGCAGCCTTTTGACTGACTGCAAGTTTTACAGAACAAATCTTTTTACTGGGGATGTGTTCTGTGAAGTTTGGATTCAGTCAAATGGCCACACTTGAGGACCTAGAAGGGCTACATGTGGCCTCGAGGCTGCAGGTTTCCCACCCCTAGCTAGGGGAAGTTAACTGAGGAGTTAAGTGATCTGCTCCAGGTTCAAAGAGTCAATATGTCATAAGATTGACACTTTATCTACCTCACCATACTGCCTTTCTTCATATACATACATATGAAGCTACACGGTATAATGTATAGAAGACTGTGCTTACTGGAATCAGTTAGGTTCTGTTCCTGCATCTGGCACATATTAATTTGCTCTAATATGCAAGTTGCTTAAACTCTCAGAGCCTCAGACAACTCTAAAAGATTATAAATTACAGATTCTTGCTTTAAGTAAATTTGCATTACTTTGACTTCACCTAAAGAATTCTGAAAGAAATTCTCACCCTGAAAAAAACCACCTATGTTAACTTTGCTGAACATTACTGTGCTATCTCTTGATGCCTTCTCCTTGGCTAGACACTGTGGCCTCCCACCCACCCACCAAAAATCCCCAGAACAACCCTAAAAAACAAAACCTTCCAAGTGAAAGCAGGAGAATGGACACATGGAGAGATTGAAACCTCCACCACACCCACAGTTGGGGGCTTGGCTTCAAACCTCTAGAAGCCTGAGAGAACTGACCTTTGCCTTACCCTTCCCACCTACTCCAGTGTCCAGAGCTCCTGTTCAAGGGTACCATATATCTGTCCCTGTTCCACCTGTCTTCTCCTGTCTGTGTTCCTGTTTGGCCTTGACATGGCTGGCCATGGCTCGCATATTCTTCCTCTTGCTTTTGCTTCTCTGTCTCTGCCTCCTATGTGTCTCTGAACTGTGTGTCAGCCTCCTCCCTCCACAGGCCCCCAGCCCCTTTTATGACTTCCTCCTTTCCCCACATCCACGGGCAAATTCACATTACAGAAAAATCGTTTTACTTAGAGATGTGCAGATTGGTCCACTTACATAAACTGAGAACTGTCTGTATTCTATTTCTGCATCAGTGGAGTGAATTTCTACCCCAGACCCTTATACTAGTGATATCACAGGTCTGGATCAAATACACTCCAACAACCCCCCGAATATTTACTGATTGTATGTGATTTTTTTATCATTGAAACCAATGTATACACAATGTTAAAGGACTATGTTGTCATATAGAATCAGTCTAAATTGATTCAAAACCAAAAGGGGGAATAGAACTGAGGGGGGTGGGGAGAAGGGGGTGGGTAGGCAGAGATTAATTCATTTTTGTTAAAGGCAGAATCTGCATTAGTAAAGAATACATGTGCCAACTGAATGCAACATAATGAGAAATGGGCCTTCTTATATAGGCTTCATCTTATGAAACAACATTTAAATGACAAATTTATTTGTCAACCTGTGAGGAGAAGAAACCCAGCAAATTAATGCTAATGAAGAAATGGATCTGAGAGTTAAGATAGTACAGTTTAAGTAAAGGCTTGGCTAAGACACAAAAAACTTCTGGAGAAATTCCAAGACAACAAACTCTTTTTTTTTCTTCAGTTAGATGATCTAATAGGCCCTGTGATGATCGAGTACAACAAACAAATTGTCTGAAGACTTTCCCTCTGAGTCAACATATTGAATAGTTAGCAACAACACCAATAACAACAACAACTATAAAGTTGAACAAGCAGTAAAACCATGGTGAGATGTGAGCTCCTATTGATTGCCAAGGTTTTATTCAGGTCAAGACTTTATTACTATTAAAGAAAGATTTCTTTTTGAAATGAAACACAATACTACAGTTTTATCTAGCTTTTATTTATTCATTTAGATCTGTTTATTTTACACAACCCAAAAGACAAACGTCAAACCCACCCCCAAACTGAGAGCACCAGACCTTGCAATAATATTCTCATACAGAGAAAGTGACTATGATAGATAACAAAATACTGAATGTAATAAAAGTAAAATGATTCTGAGTTTACAAAACTTCCTGTGCAAAAAGAGCTAAGCAAGCATACAGATTACCTCCTGTGAAATATCTCAGTTAATAGATGGAGAAATTGAAGGGGAGAGGGGAAGACTTTCCTAAAGTCACTCCTAGGCTGAATGAGATTGGCCTGCATGGACTAGATTTTCCCAGAATCACATGGGTAGCAAGTAGTGCTGGGTTCTGAATCACATCGCTGCCACTTATTACCTGTGTGATGTTGGGTGAGTCTCTTAAACTCTCTGGGCCTGTTTCCTCCTGTATAGAATAAGGATGTTATATTCTAAGGTCTAGTCTAGTTTTTAATCCTAGGATCCTAAAAACTCTCTGACTGTATGTACTTTCACTTCAGGGTCTATACATTAAATTCTGCTGCTTCTCACCAGCACAATAAAAATGTACAAAAGAATAAAAAAACCCCACACTTTCAGAGTAGCCTGTAAACAGTTATTTTGTATCTGCAGCACATTCTAGGACTGCCAGTGGTCCAGGACCAACAATTAAAATTCAATGCTTCCTTCTATGTTCAGCATCCAAGTAGGATTAGATAGTCCAAAGACACAAGTATGCTGTAACCAGAGAGTTAACACTGTTGGCTAACTTTACATAGTAAAATCTCTTATCTTTCCACAATTGTAAATACATTATCTTCTGAAGAGCAGAACTTTAACTCAGCCAGTTATAGCAAATGCTGGACAATGGAGACCAGGGACCATAGAAGTCATCCCATTCAATCCTTTCATTTTACATATGAAGAGTAAGGGAGGTCCTAGAATCATAAACTTTACACATAGAAAGGATATTAAAAATACTAATCCAACGCCCTTATTTCATTACTAAAGAAACTGAGACTCAAAGAGGTGAAGGAGGTTGCCCAAGGATACATAGCTAGTAAATGGCGTAAGAAGTATTCAATAATAATAATAATAATATATTAAAATAACATATTAATATAATTAACAATCAAAATTCCATGGTCTTTTCACTGCAGCATGCTAAAGAATTCTGGATGTTTTTCATAACTTAGCCCAAAAAATAAATTCTCAATCTTGTTTTGAAAAATCTGATTGGGACCTCAGATCACTGGCTGACTGAAATGAAGCAACTCGAGCAATAAGAGTAGGTAGAACACTGAGGAAAGGATGACAGTCACTTGCTATACAATCATCTGTTACCAGGCAACAGAACAACGAGCAGTTCAATGTGGCAGGCACACAGGAGAATGAATGCTCGCCCACCTCCAGAGATGGAAAGCAAGCCCTGCAAAGCAGAGAGAGGAGAGCAGAGAGAAAAGGTAGTCACAGAAAGCAGTTAGGAAAATGATAGCCTCCCTCAGAGGAGGGTGAGGTCTTAAGACTGCTTAGTGAATGCTTTTAGATATACCGCACAAGAGGCCATATCTTAGGGGTAAAGAATGGGATGGTCTCTGAGAACACACAGAAGAACAGCTGGAGCTCTGGAATTCAACAAACACTTGGTGAAATTTAAGACATGAAAATACATGTTTCTGAATTGTTAGGGAAAAAAGGAACATAAAGACTTATGAAAGGCACATGAAGACACTAATTTGAGAACAGGCAGAGGGGGAAACTGAAGTCAAAATGCTGCAATCAGAATTCGTGCCGTCGGTAACACTGGCGGCGGGACTGCAGCCATGTGTCTGCCATGTGCACTGATCTCTTCTCCTTGGGAGGGACATTCGAGTCACACAGTTTCAAAATATATGTTCTCTCTCTCTGTCTCTCTCTGTCTCTCTCTGTCTCTCTCTCTCTCTCTCTCTCCCTCTCATTTTCTCTCCTCTCTCTCTCCCTCCCTCCCTCCCTCTCTCCTCTCTCTCATTTTCTTTCTCTCTCTCTCATTGTCTCGGTCTGTTTCTCTGTCTCTGTCTCTCTCTGTCTCTGACTCTCTCTGTCTCTGTCTCTCTCTGTCTCTCTCTCTCTCTCTCTCATTCTCTCTCTCTCCCCCTTCTCTTTCCCTTTCTTTAAAAACATCTTAGAGGGAATTCCCTAAGTATAGCTTTCAGCAGTACAGACAGCACAATGTGACCTAAGCAAAACATGCTTATTAAAATCATATTGTAATCATTTAAATTTTTTATAGTAGATCAGGGGAGCCTTAGTCAAGTTCCCCTTCATTAAAAAAGAATACAAATAATTTCCAGCATTCAAATGGCATTAGAAAAAGTTTCAGCTGCTATAATAACTTTATGAGCTTCCCACTCCCTCTACCAAAAGAAGATGAAAATAGCTTAGTGGAGTGCCTGCCTATAAGGATAGCCTCATGTAGTTATGTCTAAGTGCCTGCTAAACACTCACAAACAATTCTAATTTTGTAGGAAAAAAAAGCAATTTTAATAATTGTCTCTGACCCTCCTGGATGACTACTCACTGGACATGTTATTGTGTAGACTATGGGTTGGGCCAGAATATCACTGAGAGTCCTTGCAACTTTAAAATTCTGTGATTTTCACCCCCATCTCTGACATTAATTACCTTCATTAGGTATTTAATGTGTCATATTAAATATCAGTTGTTAAAGTAATAACAAACATTCCAAAATGTGTAAATCCCTATAAAACGGGAACAACTTGCCAAATCAAATGTGGCTGTCCACACACATATGTACACATATATTATATATGCTATATATGAAGCTATCCACACATGTATATATACATATATATGTATATATATGTGTGTGTACACACATATAGGTATGTGTGTGTACACACATATAGGTGTGTGTGTGTACACACATATAGGTGTGTGTGTGTGTGTGCGTAGCTTCATTTGATTACTCCCCATGGAAGTTTCATTAAGTTGTTCTGAGTATAGGATAGAAAGAGTGCACAAAAGCTGATTTTTTCACTGGTTTATGGCATTATTTAAGGAGAGAACTTTCAACAATTTTCAAGCCTAAAATTGTGTAAGGGACAGAAAGATGTAGGAGGTAGGTAATGCTGGAAGTAACAAAGTTAACATCTCTTCTTAGGGTTTTTTTGTCTTTACGAAAAAGTTGGGTTCCTTTACATCTTTTTTTATCTTAAATTTATTTCCCCAACCTTCTCATCCTGAAAAAAAAAAAACCCTACCTCTTCCCTGAAGATACCTTATTCCCATTCTCCCTCACTTTTTTCCTAGGAAAGCCAATCTAGTTCTCAAATAGAGTTATGGGGAAATTTAGCCTGGAGAATAAAAAGACCCGGAGGCAATCTGATAGCCCTGCTTAAGTATCTTAAGGGTTATGTGGAAGAAGGATTAAATTGGTTCTTCTTGGCACCCCAGAGGCGAAAACTAAAAGAACTAGATGGGAGCTGTGAAGAGTCAAAATTAGACTGGATTTTAGGAAAAATCTAATAATGAGACGTGTGGTCGTAGGGGATCGTGTAATCTCCTTCATTAGAGGTCTTTACACAGAGGCTAGGTGACCACTGGTCCATTACAGAAAAAAATTTCTTTTGAGCTTGTTTGGTACATGGCTGTTAAGGTGAGTTCTAACACTGAAATTCTGTGATTCTCCTAATTCTCCAATACCACTTCCAGACCCTGTCCACAATTACTATCCTCTTTCAACTTCTTATCATTTGATATCCACATGCCATCTCTTGGCATCCTTTTCAAATTGCTGCTGTTACAATATAATTCCTTCAGGACTTATTTCATCTTTCCTAAAGGAAGCTCACATTCTCTTTTTTTCTACCATATGATCAGCTTTGGGAATTTAATATGCCTATCAATGAAACTTTAGAGTCCCTGACCTCACAGTACTTTGCCCATCTAAACTGCAAATCTCCGTATTCACTGAGCAACAGCACAACCCTATAATAAGGCACTCTCTCCTACAAGTAGTTTTGTGCAGCCTTTAACCCCTCAACCCCAAGAAACTACTTTTATTTTTTTAAGAGCTATAAAGTACCTTGGAGATTATTAGTCCCAACCCCTCACTTTACAGGTTAAGAAACTATCAGGCTCAAAGATAATGGTAGAATTGGGACCAGAACTTAGGTCAATTGACTTCCAGGCTAGTGTTCTTTCCATATTCTACTCTGCCTCTGCTTCCCAACTCCTTCTCCTACCATCAACTGACCCAGTTTATTAGCCCTGACTGCATTCCTTTTATTTATTGCCTCTTCTGTGATATTTCTTCCTCTCTTTCCTGAACGGACTAAAAAAAATGACAAGTTAGTGAGGCTTACTGTGCTCACAGGATGGTCAGGGTAACTGATGCTAGATCATGGTTTGCATTTCTTCTTCCTCAGCCAATGGAACCATAGCCAAAAAGACTTTCATTAAGTATCAGACTATCAACGACTTTTAAATGAAATGAAAATGAAAATGACTTTTTCTGGAGGCTGGACAAGTTTGTGGCAAATCTGCCAGCAACATTTCCTCTTTGAAAATCACAAACATAGTCAATACAAGTGAGAAAGACAGAAAGACAGGCACACACACACACACAGAAAGAGAGGGAGAGAGAGAGAGAGAGAGAGAGAGAGAGAGAGAGAGAGAGAGAGAGAGAGAGAGAGAGAGATTTGTGAAATCTCAATTTGGGAGCCTCTCAGGTTGGGACTGTGATTCTGGACTTTACATTGTGGGATCCTCACAGTGGTTGGCTGTTCATTTAATATAAGCTTCCTGAGGGCAGGGTTAGGTAGGTAATATTTCGCCTAAACTAGGTATAGTTCCCCCATTATTGCAACACTCTGCATACATTGGACACTTATAAATTCTTGTTGAATGAAGGAATTTTAAAAGTTTCTGTCTTGTTTCTCTCATTTTATCACCAAAGATTCCTTTTGCAATATTATTAAATATGTCCTTGCAAGGCAGAAAGTACTGTCAGTATCCTAGTTGGTATAAGGTAGAAATTTCCCCATGCTTTCTGAATAGGGACATGGAAACCTAAAGTAGAGAAAATATTTTCCAAGAAGTACCCAAACACTAACAGTCTCCAAATCAAGAAACATATTCATCTCTGATTGAGAGACGGTATGATGCCTTTCTGGCCACCAACCTCCTTCTTTATTTCTACTTCCAAGATTTTACTCATGCTGCTCTTTCTATCTCCTCTACTTGTCCAGATGTTTTCCATCATTAGAACTTAACAGTAGTCACAACTCTTTCATGAGGACTACTACAACCTACACATTAGTTGCATGTCCAACAGAGTCCTAGAAAGAACACTAGTAACATCCTATAAGGCCACAGAAAATCTCCAAATTCCTCAATTTTATACTTTAACGAGATCTCATGATTTGCTCTATATTTTTTCATATATTCATTAAAATATTTTTTCAACGTTCATTAATTCAATGATCACTTATTAAGTGCTTAATATATGTCAGGTACCATGCTATTTGGGAAAATTGCAAGGACTTGGTGGCATGTCTGGGCTCTTTAATATCCTGATTCAATGTAGGACTAGGACTTTTCTCTCCAAAAGGAGTAATCATTACCTATTTCTGGATTAGTTAAAATGTAGTGAAGAGGGCAATTAATTAAGGAAGTATAAATCCAGTGCCCATCCCTAGATGCAAAGTGAAGGCAGGACCAATTCTCCACATCATTCCTGGAGGTATTATGGAAATGAGCACCACTCTGTGCAGCACCACTCTGCACTTGGGTTGATGAAGTCAGAGTGCGAGCTGTGGCTGGTACTAATGTGCTAGAAAGGCTTCATGTACAATCTCAGTGATGGCCCAAATGTCTGGAGTCTGATGATCAGCCTTACTTAATTCAGTGAAGCCCATCACCAGGGTAGGGGTGTGTGTGTGCGTGCGTGTGTGTGTGTGTGTGTGTGTGTGTGTGCACACTAAACCATGACAACTATGAAAAACCACATACTGAGTTGCAATGGTGTTGCAAAACTACAGATCCTGGAAGTATGGAACTTAGTCTGTATTTAGCACTATATAGGCTATAAGAGAGACATAAGATGAGAGTTCTGGCTTTCTCAGTTTAATTGGGAAGGTAAAACTATGCACATGAAACTAGTAGAGTTGAATAAGTGACAATATATAATTAAGTGCTATGTGGGTGGACAGGAGTTCAGGCAAGGAAGATTGAGTTAGTATCAAAGCAACTGAGGTAGAGTTCATGGAGAAGGTGGAACTTGTCCTGGGCTTTGAAGGATGGATAAATTTATAAAGGTAGAAAGGAAAAGGGAAGAAATTCTAGATGAGAAGAACACAGGGCATGCTATAATAAAAAGACATTAGATTAGGAGTGAGGAGGTTTGCGTTGCCCCACAACTGATGGGCAATTACTTTGTTTCCAGATCTTTGCTATCACAAAAGGTGTTCCTAGCAAAACTCTGGTATATTTGGGACCTTTCTTTCTGTCTTTGACCTCTTTGGCATATATGCCTAACACGGGCATCTCTGGGGTCAAAGGGTATACTTATATGTATGCGTGTGCATTGCCTTCTTTTCTTCTTGTTCTATAACAATAGTTAAAGGACATTTAGTCATCTTAAAACAACAACAAACTTAATTGAGAATTGTTTTCTGGAATGTCTGAACCAATTCACAGCTCCATCAATAGTGTATTAGTATGTCTGTCAAATGAAGCCCTTCCGGAATTTATAATGTTTGTCTTTTATCATCTTTGCCAATTTGTTAAAATGAAATCACAAAGCTGCCTGGATCGTTGGCACCACCTTGGCTATTGATAAGCTAGAAGCTTATTTAAAGAAGGGTGGCTTGGGTGGTGGTGGGACTTGAAACCATTCCATAGTTGAAGATGATGACAATGTTTGGCCAGGGGAAAAGAAAACTAAGGTACGGTATGACACATGAAGGATTGTCATATAGAAAGAGGCATTATGTTATTTGGCCATAGAGGTCAGAACTAGAACGATTAATGGGATGACTTTAAATAGGGTTTAAGTAGATGGGAGGGGAATGACAATTTTAATCCAATACCAGGAAGAATTTCTTAGTAATCAGGGCTGTCCAAGAACAAAATGGATTGTCTTGATAGGCAGCAAGTTTCCTCTTGTTTCTTAGGATGGTATCAATATAAAATACGATTTTCATAACACTGTAGTAGAGTGATAAATGCAGGTCTTTTTGAGGGCACAAAGTACATCTTTTTTATATCTTCCATACCTTGCACATAATAGGTGCTCAGTAAATATTTTTTGAATAAGTAGAAGAATGAATGAATTGAATTTTTTGTTTGACTCCATGATCTTTTGTAAATGTTTTGCTTAAAAATGGGCTAGTCTTTGCTGTGTACCATTACATTTTCCCTAACATATTTTGCATTTTCTTTAATCTGGTCCTTTCTTTCACTTTACCTAAAAAACAAAAACAAAGACCAATATTTCACTTAATTACCAGACACAGCGTAGGACAGCAAATACCTAATTCACCTTACTGAGATGTTCTCTGGTAAGTTATTTTACCTTTCTGGGCCTCACTTCCCTCAAATGTAAAAGAAGGGGATTATACCAGAATCTCTTTTCCAAAGCGAGTAATCTCTGAGTCTAAAATACATAAGCACCACCTGGCGGTAAAAATAAGTAAATGTAGGCTTTCCCCATGAAACAATGTGGAAAAAAAAATAACAGAGATGTAAAGGAACTTAAACATCATCAAATACAGCTTTCTCATTTTACAAGGTTTCCTCACAAAAGAAATTGAAGCCTGAGAGATTAAGCTACTTGCTAGTTAATAGCAGATTGAGGGTCAAAGTTGTGTAAGAATGAGGAAAATAGCCTTACAATCTTTGTTTGAGGGACACGTTAAGTTATCTAAGAGTTACACTCTTAAATTGCTTGCTGTCATTTCCCCAGACATTTTAAAAATCTGTTTTCTTCCTTAGTATAGATTCTGTCTAAGTGTTTGCTGCTACCTAAGAGTGAATTTCAGAAACTATTTTCCACTTGCCACAGTATTTTCAAAACAACCTCACTTTTTACATTTCTAATCATGCTTTGCTTGGAAAATACCTGTCATTTATTAGGCAGAAAATTCTGATGTTTTCTGCTTTCCACCTATGAAAATTTTTGAAGAGATATACATTCAATTTTTTTGCAGTCTCCTTTATTAAAATGTATGACATTGTGATTGGCTGTTGGATTGTGAGACTGAAGGACTATGGTTGGTAAGGTATTAGGAAACAGTATCATAACATCCTTTCAGACAGGATGGAGAAATCCAGGTGGGGTGGTCCATGAGTTATTATGTAGGTGGACTCAATCACACTTACAGACTCCTGATTCATTTACGAATACCAACTTGGAGGAAGGTCTCAAGTTGTAGGTTTCAGGATTCTGCACTTGATCACAGCCTATTTAACATTTCATCAGAGACATGATAAGATAGTAATTTTTTATCTTGGTAACACAAAGTTGGGAAAAATAGCTTAGAACCAAGAATCAAAGAAGCAAAATAGATTCTGATAAAGGGCTAAAATTATCAGAAAGTCCTGCACTGAGTTTCAAAAACAAATCAAAAACAAGTCAGAACTCACTTACAACTTTTTCATTTAGATGGTACTTAATAATTGGTTGTTGAGTAAATGAATGGATGCTTGGTGGCAGTGATTACCAAAAGGAAGTCTATGGGCAGGTTGGGGAAGAAAGGAGAGGCTAAATCAGCTCTATCCTTTTAAATATCCAGCAGCATTCCTTTCTTCCTACTACAACTTGGCTACAGTGGAGCCATCTCAAGCTTCCTGGACACACGAGCAGTCTGTGTCTAGGCCTCGAACAGTCCAACACAAGTAGGAAGGAAGGAAAATTCATGACATTGCTAAATCAGATGCATACCTCAGGCCCAAGAAATGTTATCTGATAGAAGTGAGGGAGTGGGGTAAGGCTGCCAAGGTGATTGCCAACACAGACGCAGGAGGCAAAGTATCACAATGTAAAGGACACTAGACTTTAAGTCAGAAGATCAGGGTTAAATCTTGGCTATGCCACTTACCACCTGAATAACAATGAACATAATTCACCTTTCTGGGCTTCAGTATCCTCACTGTAAAAGAAAGGGAATGGACTAGATGGTCTTCAAGGTCCTATCCAACTTAATCTATGACTGAAGTGTTTCTTTGATTTTTTCTTTTCTTTCTTTTCTTTTCCCTTCCTTCCTCCCTCCCTCCCCTTCCTTCCTTCCTTCCTTCCTTCCTTCCTTCCTTCCTTCCTTCCTTCCTTCCTTCCTTCCTTCCTTCCTTCCTTCCTTCCTTCCTTCCTCTTTCTTTCTTTCTTTCTTTCTTTCTTTCTTTCTTTCTTTCTTTCTTTCTTTCTTTCTTTCTTTCTTTCTTTCCTGTCTTTCTTTCCTTTCTTTCTTTCCCTTTCTTCCTTCCTTCCTTTTTTCCTTCCTTCCTTCCTTCCTTCCTTCCTTCCTTCCTTCCTTCCTTCCTTTCTTCCTTCTTTTGGTGGCTACTGACTTTTCAGAGCCCTTAGTTTTGATGCAAGAAGAAGGGGTACAAAAATATTCATCAGCTTTTCTTAGCAGGAAATTGCTATCTTTGAGAACCAAGGGTAGAAACAGGATATCCCATTACTATATGACGCTTCATAAATATTAATATGATTATGTGATCTTCATTTCTCTGTCCAACAAGATAATAATGCCAAAGGTAGCCAAATTCTAGGAAAAGCTCCAATTCCAAGCTGGAGAAATGGCCCATTTTTTAAATTCAATTTTTATTATTGTATATATTCTCAATATGCCAACAGGATTTATCTCCCGATTTTTCTCTGGTGGAAAAAGCACTGAATAAGAGTGCTTTCAATCTCTCTTATTAACATGTGACTTTGGATAAGTCACTTAGCCCCTCAGAGTCTGTTTTCTCATCTGTAAAATGAAGGAATTGGACAAATTATTTTTAAGATCTTTAGGCTTTTAAATCCTATGATAACTAGAGTGGAGGAAGTAAATGTCAATAATTAAACAGAGTGGTCTGATTATAGTTTTAATTTAGATAGGGGAACTGTAAGAAAATGATCCAAAATGACTTTCTGCTATGGAAGTGGAGGATGCTTAGAATGGAGACTGAATCTTAGTTTCCTCTGAGCTGCCAATTAATCCTATCTGAGACAAATGGGCCAATTAATATCTGAAACAGAACAAAGAGGTGAAGCCCCTGAGAAGATCTAGCTTCCCTACTCCCACCATTGTAAAGGACCCTAAAAGACTGGGGCAATACTGCCTTAGGGAGAGGTAAAAGAAAGTGAGTCAGTCAATGCATACAGAGAACCTCAGAGATCAAGACCTTGGCCCTCAGGTCTGTAAGAAAAACTACTGTGAAGATTTCTTATGTTTTTTTAAATGGAATTTCTTGTGTTACATCAAGACACTATGTTTATTATGTTTTTGATTGTTTCAGTAATTATGAACAGAAAAGACCTTTAGAAAATATAAAATAAGGTTAAGAGCTTATAAACCAAGGCAGGGAGGCAAGAATAGCAAAATCTGTGCCTCTTTCTACTAACAGATCTTGGTCAGAAGACACCATGTGAAAGAATAAAAGGTAAGAGGGATGAGCAAAGGGATAATTCTAAGCAAGGAGTATTCCTTGAACTCCAAGGTGTAAGAAAGAGGAAAGGGAGAAGAAAGAGACACCAGGGAGCCAGCCTGGGGCTGTGTCATATCTGGGAGATATTCAGCAGCAAAACTGAAAAGATTGTCATGTGGAAGGGTAAATTAGACATCTTTGACTCTACAAGGTAGAACAAGGAGTAGAAGCTACAGGAAGCCAGATTTTGGATTGATATAAGGAAAACTTCATAAAAATTGGAATTCAGAAATTGAATCAACTGCCTTGTGGAGGTAATGTGTTCCTTAACATTTGAAGTTGAAGCAGAGGATTGATGAGACATTTTAGAAGGGATCCCTCCTTTGGACTGGAAGTTGACAAGATGACCTCTGAGAGTCCTTCTGAAAATATATAAAGGTACACCCCACCTCTAATTTGCTAACTGGTTTAGTAAAAATTTAAGCAAAATTGTGTTGGGAAGGGGTGGAAGAAAGGTAGGTCCACAGCAACAACGTTCATAAATAGAAGATACTTTTCTGTAAGGGAAAAATTGGACTCCCCAGTTGGTCCAAAACCCTTTTATTATGCCCATTTTGCTAATAAATCATATAGCTCAGATTGTTTCCTCAGTTGTTATTACTTATCTGCCACAAAATCAATCCTTAGAGAAACCAGGGCTTTCCCAAAGCACTCTCTCCTTATTCCTTCCAAATACTGGAAGAACAGGACAACCAATGAAACAACAACTGAACTTGCAGAAGCTAGCTTAAATCGATAGATTTTAGCTGCACGAACCTGTGGATTATGTCTATATCTAAATGTCTAGATCTTGCCTCTTCTTTTCCTTTGGGTTCCAAGTCAACATCAACTTGATTATTGTGAATAGACTGCTACTGTTAAGAACAATATTAATTAGACAACCATTTATTTGGATGTGTTACAACATTAACTTGAATTTCTATAGTATCTAAAGGTGCACAAAGTCTTTCCTTACTAACCCCCTGTAAAGCAAACAGAAAAAAAACCATTATTATCCCTGTCTTACAAATGTGTAACCTGAAGCTTGAAGAGGTTAGCTCATTTGTAAACTCTAAGTCACAAAGCTGGTAAAATGGCAGATCATGGAATCAAAACACAGGTGTCCTGACATGAGGTCCAGGGTTGTTATTTGTAACAACCTTCTGATAGTGACTTTATTTAGCTATGTGTAGAACTTCAGCCAGAACAACTTCTTTCTTTAGATGTGTGTGTGTGTGTGTGTGTGTGTGTGTGTGTCTTAGTAACTTAGAAGCAAGAATCTCAAAATCAGGGTTGAACTGGGAAGGTGGGGATTGGCAGAATCATGTTACAGTGGGGTGTCCTGACTTAGGATGGCCTTTGAAAATTATATATTTACAACTCCATAGCAAAATTATGTTGACTAGAGCAATGTTTTCTTTTTTTAAATTTAAAATATGTTCCTGAAACTATGCCCAAGGGGCTATAAAACTGTGTAAACCCTTTGATCCAGCAAGACCACTATTAGGTCTGTGTCCCAAAGAGATCATTAAACAAGGGAAAAGGACCTACACGTACAAAAATATTTATAGCAACTCTTTTTGTGGTGGCAGAGAATTGGAAATTGAGGGGGTGCCCATTAATTGGGGAATAGCTGAACAAGCTGTGGTATATAAATGTAATGGAATACTATTTTGCTAAAAGAAATGATGAGCAGGCAGATTTCAGAAAAACCTGGAAAGACTTACATGAACTGATGCTGAGCGAAGTGAGCAGAGCCAGAACATTGCACACAGTAATAACAATATTGTGGGATGATTAACTATGACTGACTTGGCTCTTCTCAGCAATACGATGATCAAAGACAGTTCCAAAAGACCCATGATGGAAAATGCTATTCGCATCCAGAGAAAGAACTATGGAGTCTGAATGCAGAACAAAGCATACATTTTCATTTTTTTCTTTCTTGTGGTTTTTCCCTTTTGTTCTGATTCTTCTTTCACAGCATGACTAATGTGGAAATATGTTTAACAAGATTGTACATGTATAATATATCAGATTGCTTGCTGTCTTAGGGAGGGAGGAGAAGAGGGAGTGAGGGGGAAAAATCTGGAACTCAAAATCTTCTAAAAATGAATGTTGAAAACTATCTTTACATGTAATTGAAAAAATACTTTTAAGTGTATATACATACACATGCACACACGCACCCACGCACACATACACACGCATGCGCGCGCGCGCACACACACACACATATATTGTTCCTGAATTCTCTCCTTCCCATTACTCTTCCCACTCCACTCATTAAGAGGGCAAGAAAAACAAAACCTGTTTCAAATATGTATCAAAGCAATGTTTCTTAGGGGAAGCTTGTAATTAATATATTAACTCATAAATTTGTGCAATTGTGAAGCAGAGGTTAGGGGCTGGATATACCATCTTATACAGATGTCTCTTTGGTTGTAAGTAGTTTTCCTACATAAATTGAAATGTAGTTAAATGGAAATCATGTGAATCAGAAAACCCTACTCTTCCAAACCTATCACTGAGATACTCCCAAATGACAAATATTGTCTACAATTTTAGAAGTAAACTGTTTATCAGGATGAAGAGACTGCACAGGCATTACATGGGCAGTGTTGGAGAAGGGCACCTGTCTTCTTGGCAATAACAGTCAGACTAAACCAGAGTGAGGCATTAGCAAACTGCTCACAAACACGTCGTTCCGGTCCTGGGCTGTAAGTGCACAATCGTTAACATGAAGGGAATTAAAAAAAAACAGAAATTTGCTTTTTAGCTATCAAAGTATCATCCATTAAGCAGATATTTGCCTGCTTTAACTAAAAGTGAAAAGCAAAGCAACATCTCTGAAGGCAACATAAAGCATTGCTGATGATAGAGGTGATGGTAGAGTGGTGCCTCTGGCTGTCTGTTGGACACTGGAATGCCTGAGAGTATAATAAATGATTTAGGAGCTGTTATCAAAGATAAAACTTTTACTCAAATTAATCATCGAGCAAATCTTTCTGTGCTTTCTGTGCCCAAGATGAGATTACAGCATGGCTTGGAATATAAGATTTTTCCCAAGGATAAGGAATGAAGACACATGGGAAAGGCTGGGCAGGAATAACAAATACCCAAAGTTCTGTTGCATTGCCACCTACCTCAGTAACTCTTCCCTCCTACCAAGATAAACAGCTCTGTAAGTGCAGTAACAGAAAGGGTCACCTTATCAAATACCAACCTTCAGGGATTGGCTCAACTTGCGTTTATCTGATGCCTGCTTGGCAACGTCAGATTAACAGAGAAGCTTGACCCCTCATTACTACCTTTCTGTCCCCAAGCCCAACTGCTTTGTCTCCTCAATTCTGGAGTTATTCTGTGGCTTTTGGGTGGGAGATGGAGAGGGTTTAGTAACTCAGCCAACTAGGAATATCTTGGAGAAAATCTGGGGCCACTGCTGACACCTAGGATGGTGCACTGCACATAATAAGTACTTAATAAATGCTTGATTCAAAACATTTTTTCTTTTTACCAGCCGTGATTTCATCTATGTAGAGAGCTCCTGGTGTGGAATTTTTTCTACCAATGGAGGTATGTAACATCTGTATTTTATAGTCTTAGATAATTGGTCAGGGCTCTGAGAGGTTACATAGGGTCAAATAGCCAGTATGAGCCAGAGACAGCTCTTAAACCTAGGTTCACATGACTTGGAGGCCACCTCTCTATCTACTATAGCAGACTGCCTCCCAAAAATGCTACATAAATGACAATATTTTGGGCTCCAAGACTTTCTAAATATTTGGGTAACAGAAGGCAGCTATTTAGGGAAAACATTCCCTACATTTTTGGAATAAAAGGTAATGGTAAGGTAGCATTCAATGACAGACTTGTCACTTTCTTTTTATATTCATGACCTATTTGCAAACCAAGACCCTTTGTGTCTTTCTCAAAAGAGGTTATTGAAATGTTCTCAGTTGAATATTGGTAAAAAGGTAACATTTGGTGCTACTTTGAAATCTCGTGGAGCAGCAATTCCTTTCGCCTGCAAGTAAAAGAGACGCTGGGTCATTTGTTGGATACATTTTTTGATTGTTGTAGGTATTCCATCAGCACTGCTTTCCTACCAGAGGACTATGATTTGCTAGCTTGAAGTATTTAGGAATGCCAGGCTAGTGAAAATAAGTCTCCCATTCCCATGATGACAGGATGGATAAGAGATGTCAACAATAATTGATTATGCACCATATTTTGGTGTCCATGGCTGCTAAATATGAAACGAGCAGCATTTTACCTACCATTCCATATATGTGTGTATGTGTAGAGTTATATATATGCATATATATGTTATATATATGCATATATATAATATATATATATATACACAGAGAGAGAGAGAGGGAGAGAGAGAGAGAGAGAGAGAGAGAGAGAGAGAGGGAGAGAGAGAGAGAGAGAGAGAGAGAGAGAGAGAGAGAGAGAGAGATTAAATGTTCAAAACTCAAACAGGGAGTCTTTTGAGCCTTGGAAGTAGACATCCTACCATGGAAAGAACATGTGATTTAAAGGCAGAGGACCTGGATTCAAATTCGACCTCTGTCATTAGTGAAGTCACTTCACATCCGAGGCTTAGTTTCCTCATTTGTAAAATGTGTGATAAACAGTGCCTGGCAAGTAGTAGGTGCTTGATAAATCTTGATTGACTGACTTATTTCACCCATCATTTGTTCCTCCTAATTATACCATGAAGTTTAGCTTCAGCAATTTTCTCAATTTCCTCAATTGGCTGCACACTTCTTGTAAGAGGAATTTCACTGGTTCTGGCAAGGTGCTTACTGTAGCTATCTCTCAGATTTACCATTAGTTTCTTCAAATCAATCCCAGAAATTTAAGACCTTCTGGGATCTCTAAGCACCAAGATTCCAAAAACCTTTACTTGTAGTATGGAATGTTTTACAAACAAATACCACTATGGTATCTTGAACCATTTAAAATATTACAATACTTTTTTTGGAATGGAAAACAGAATTATTGCTCTATTATTTTATTTACAAGATATTCTGACATTTTAATTTATATTTTAAGGTTTAAAAGTTTCCAGTATTATCTCTTGGGGGACAAGGAAATAGAATGTCCCTTAAGATACTTTTCTGCCATTTTTCTTCTAATTCTGGACCTTGAGAGTGTTTCAGGGTGTTCAAGTCCCCTCCCATGCTCTTTATGGATGTATCTGGGCTCCAAAGTTGAGCTATATAATGATTCCAGTAACTTCTTTAGTAAATGAAAAAACTCCAGGGAAGCTCAAAAAACCCCTGAGACATGCTGTCAGTAAAATCAGCAATAATAGTCCAAAAGCCTTTTTCCCAGGCAATTTGAATGTCAACTAGCTTCCGTAGGTTTTCCTTTCCAGAAAATCCAGTACTGCTAGAACCATATAAGAATCCTCTAAGAACTCACCAGGAATTACTGACTGGGGATCAGGTTGGGGACCCAGATCCCTCATGGGGCATTTAACTTCATACATGACCTCAGCAGACCACTCTGTATTGATCATCCCAAAATACCCGTTCATTTTGTGAGAATCTTCCCTCAATAAATATGGCTTGCTTTACTGTTTGAGTTCCATATTTCCTTGTGTTGGGCTTTTGGTATTTCAAAACTTCTATAAACTTCCTAAGTTTATGTTACAACACAGTGAAAGAGGCAGCTCTTATTCTGATTCTCAGACTTTTAAACAGAGGGTCCTCAAGCCTGGCTTGGAAGAAGAAGGACACAGGCTAACCGCTTTGCTTTCCTTAACCTCACAGGGTGCATTCCCATTATCTAATAAGTACATTGTACCTACTGAAAAATCTTACACTGCCTTATCTACGTGTTGATGAATATACATTTTTTTTTCATTTAGGTGTATCTATTCCACTTTAGAAATGTTGCAATCTCCAACTCTTGAATGAATAGTGCCTTGCATAGAGTAGATGTTTAAAATATGCTTGTTGAAAGAACAAACAGCATCTGACACATTTTTAAGTTCAAGGTGTATGTCAAGCTGCTTTAATATGCCACCACTTAGATTTTTCACAGTTTGGATTATTGCTAAAGTTGTGATTTTTACTGTGCAATAGAGATATTGCCCTAAGAATATTCTTTCTTTCTTTCTCTCTCTCTCTCTCTCTCTCTGTCCCTCCCTCCTTCCCTCCTTTCCTTCCTTCCTTTCTTCTTTTCTTCCTTCCCTCCTTCCTTCCTTCTTTCCTACTCTCTCTTCCTTCCTTTCTTTTATAAAATTTCTATTGCTTTTCTAATTCTCCAATTCTTCTCTATCTCAAATAGAAGCTCTCCTTTATAAATCTTAAGTATAGTTGGGCAAAACAAATAAATATTTTGGCTACGTTTGAAAATGTAGTTATGATTTTCCATCACTAGACAATCAGCTCTCTGTCAAGAGGTGGAGAGCATGCTTCATCATCAGTCCCCAGATATCATGATTAGAGTTTTGAAGTCTTTGCATAAAATGTTCTCCTGGTTCTCTTCACTTCATCCTATATCACTGCATACAAGTCTTTTGGGGTTTTTCTGAATTTATCATATTCATCATACATTACCACATGAGGTCCCATAACATTCATATATACAAATTTGTTTAACTATCCTGCTGACCAATGACCAACTCATAGTCCCAGGGTTTGAGTTTCAGGTTGGATATGAAAGCTGGAGCCCAGGAACATGATAGCTTAAAATTCTTCGGTTTGGGGATGTGGTCAATTAGAAATTTACTTATCTTTAAGGTTAATAGAATAGGGGTCATGCCCAAACTGTCTTCATTGCTCTGAGAATTCCTATGTTTAAAACACTTGTTTTTAAAAACAATTTCACTGATGTCATCTGCATATTTTTAAAAACTTTAAATGGCCAGATAAGATCACCAATACCACATCTGGCTTATCACCACTTAAGTCATGTAGCATGCTATGAAACTACTCTGGTGGGTTGGAGATGCAGGGATGACAGAATAATATATAAGTAGCCATAATACAATGAGAGAAGTGGAGCCTTAAATGATGTGGAAAGAAGACATGTGTTAATTAGGAACATACTGAAAGAAGAATGGAAAAATTTATTTACTGATGGAGGATAAGGATAGGACTGACTCTTACGAACTGTAGCAATCAGAAGTGGAATGGATATTTTCAAGAAAATGGTGTCAATTCAGCAAGACGTAGAAACATAAACAAGATCTGTAAACATCGTTGCGAAAGAAGGGTCCATTTACATTTGCTGAATTAATGAACATATGCAGCATAGAAAATACCACTTTTGACGTGTTTGCTGAATCACACATGGTCTCCTTCAATAATTAATCTATAAACACAAAGGAACTCTCTTCTTTCGTTCTCTCAATGTTTTACTTATAGACAAGGAGACATATATTGTACTTTAGCCATGGAACAGAGTAAAAGCTACTTGGTCCACATAGGGACTAAATGTACCTACCACATGTTCTTTTCACCTCAAAAACCAAATTAGTAGGACCTGTCTTCCCCCTTCGGTCAGAAGAGATATGGAAAGAATGAGGATGCATAAAAATTCATCACTACTACTGGGAAAACAACCATAGCAGGTGCCCTCCTGGTGATGGGTCATGTTTGCATATGAAGGATAGATAAGAACACACCAATTTAATATTTATGAATGGCCAGAGTTGTTGGGTTTTTTCTTCCCTTCAGGTCTATAGCAAATGTCAGCAATTGTTAGTAGAAAAGGGCAAAAAGAAAAGAGAAACAGAATTTAGAATTGATGCATTTTTAGACAGGCAAGAGTAAAGAAGGTAAGGGTAACATGAATTGGAAGAAACCCTTTTATCTCAAGGAAACACCAGAAAAGTAACAACTTTTGTCAGTATTAATTATTGGCACTTTTATAAAACTTAGTGTCCCCAAAACATTCCAAGTGTGTAATATAACATCAAGCATAATCCCTGATCCATGTCAAAGTGTACAGCACCTAATAATTTGTTTAAGAAATATGTCAAAGTTCATTAGAAGAGATTAAAGGACAGAAAAACTCCTTAAAGAATGGGGAAAAGATAGGAAATTTGAGGACAGGAAAATCAAAATAAAATATTATGTCATCACCTATATCATCTTTGAGGGGCAGACTGGATCTGTGATTTCACTGGTATATGGAATTGATGATGGGGAAATTACCTCCACTAATGCAAATCTGCAGTTTTTATAGCCTTAGAAAGTTATGGAGGATGTGGGAAAATTGAATGACTTGCTCAGAGACTAACACAACTAAGCTGTGTCAGAGGACAGCAGGCTATCCATTAGGCCAAACTTCTTCTTTATCATATGGTCCACAAATGGTACATATATATGCACAAACACATATATACACATATGCATATAATTAACCTATTGTATTTAGTATATAATTACATTATTAAAATATCCAAACATTTGACCATATGAGAACAGATTCACAGAGCTCTAGAAATAATATCTGAATTTACTCTGCTACTGGTAAGCACAACAGTAACAAAAAAGTTAATAGCCTCAATTTCCCTCCATAGCTTATCAGCACTAAGTGTTGATATAATGGCTCTGAACTATAACTGCATTTTATTTATAAAATTTGAAATAATTTAAAAATGCTTAGCAATGCATAATTGAACTAGTGCCATGAATTTCTAATACATTTGTACTTGATCTAGTAGAGTTAAGAATGAGATGAACTCTAAATATGGTCAAAGAAAAAATTTTATTTTATATGACTTTCCATTACTTCTTTTCATAGGACCTAACCCCACCACTAATTTTGTTACAAAAGTACAAACTTCAATTTGAAGTTGCAATTACATGCAAAAAGGGTTCATGCATACAAGCAAGAGTTTGGCTGCTTATGTAAGGCAGAATTGCTGCCTTCCTGATATGTGGCATGGTATTTTATTAACATAGCCTTTGCCTGCATGCTCCCTGCTCTACATGACAAAGTCAACTGAATCTTGAAATTGCCAAAATATATTAAATAGAGGTGAGAAAGTTAATTTGTCTTATAAGGTTATCTTGAAACAGCTATTACCCTTTCAAAGTATTTGATACCACCATTAAAATAGTCCATTTGAAACTTTATTAGGGTTTGAAGTTATAATTTTGATCCCTTCCTTGATCTAATGGAACTATAATGGTTATCATGCATTAATCTTAGTAATAGTTAACATCTGTTATCACCACTACTATTCAACAAAATTTTAGAATGCTAGCTCCAGCAAAACAAGTTAAGGAAAGGAAATCAAGAGAATAAGATCCAGCAAAGAAAAGCTTAAAATATCCCTTTTTACAAATGGTAAAGTTCATTTAGAAGAAGTGAAAAAACCAAGATAATGAATACCTTAAACAAGATAGTAGGGTTATTAGATAAATGTGCCAAGAAAGTCAGCTTGTCTATATAGTACTAACAAAATCTCAAAGAACATAGGATCACAAAGAATCTTAGGGTAAGAATGGATTTCAAAGTACAATCCATTGTGTATCTGGAGAACCATCCTCTCTAAGACATAACCAAGGCAGCTAGGTGACACAAGAGATGAATGCCAGGCCTGGAGTCAGGAAGACCTGAGTTCAAATTTGGTCTCAGACGCTTACTAGCAGTATGACCCTGGGTAGATCACTTAACCTGGTTTGCCTCAGTTTCCTCATTTGTAAGATGAGCTGGAAAATGAAATGGCAAACTATTCTACTATCTTTGCCAAGAAAACCCCAGATGGGGTCATGAAAAGTCAGATAACACTGAATAACAACAACAAAAAACAAAACATACCCAAGTAGTATATTCACACTTCAAGCCTTTTCCTGAAAACTTCTGACTCCAGAGGTGGCTTCCTATTATTCACCCATGGGTTATTTATTCTAGTCTGTTGACCCTGTTCTGGGCTGAACCTGATTCAAGCCGGTTCCCTGGTAGTTTACATTCAATATCAGAGCAAACTGAATCACTCATAGGTCATTCAACAGTTAACAAAAGGAAATTTACTTAGCCATAGCAGAAGGGTATTCTATTCAACAAGGACAGGCACTGAGAACCTACTGAGTTGAATCAGCTGAGCAAAGCTACTATAGTGATCTACCAGCCAAGCATGGGAGAAGCTCTCCAGTTCCACATGGCTGCTTTGTATTCAGGTGATGAGGAAGTGACCTCAATAATCTGAGACTTTATTTCCCTTAGCCACTAGAGCCTCAAGGAATGTCTCAATACTTGTTGAGTTAATGCTACTTCAGACAGGTTAAGCTACTGCTCCAACCAAAGTGCCTTCAGCACAACGGAAGGTTGGTCCAGTGGGACAGGGTCATATTTTCCTCAGTCAGGTTCATTCCACCGGAGTGTTGTACTTTCAAAACTGGGTATCCTTAGAAAGTTAGTAGAAAATAAATTTACAATATATTTACAATACAATACACTTACAATACAATGACTAAATCTATAGACACTTAGCCATAAACCTATGTGAGATTTCTAGGAAGACACATAAAACAATTTTTACAGAAATAGAGGAAGAATATAATAATCGGAGAGAGAGATGATCAATGAAGCCTACATAATAAACAAAACAATACTAGTCAATTAATCTAGGGATTTGATTCAGTATTAAAAAAACTAATGGGATAACTGCTAGGGAGAATTAGAAAAACTGGAAAATTTCATGTGGAAGAACAAAGGCAAGAATATGATGGAAAATTATCAAGGAAAAAACTTGTTAACGACCAACTGAGCATTGCCATCAGAGAAAATATAAATGAAACAGCTTTATACAGTCCTTTAAGATTTGCTGTGTGCTTTCTATATGTTATCTCATTTGATCCTGACAACAACCCTGTAAGGTAGGTGCTATCATTGTCCCCATTTTACAAATGAGGAAAATGAAGTTGAGAGGCGTTAACTGATAGTGTTTGAAGCAGGACAGGAATTCAGGTTTTCTTGACTCCAAGGACAGCGCTCTATCTGTTCACTGCCTAGCTTTATATAGCAGAAAGTTGTTCAATAGTGTCATGTGTAATGTCATGGAAGGGTATTTAACAAAAGGAGTCCCTACTGCTGACAAAATTCTCTAAATATTCTTATTACAGATAACATTGTATGAATTGCTTTGACCTCCAGAAGCCTCCTCAATGGAAGTTTACAGAAACATCAAAGAGGTCTTATGATCCATACCAGGAAAACTAAATGGATTAAAGACTACATATTGCCCAGAATACGACATTCATAGATCAATTAGTTAGCATTTATTAAATGCTACTATGTGCCTGGCACTGGGGATACAAGAAAAATATAAACAATTGCTTGACCCCAAACAGTTTACATTCCAGTGGAGAGGGAGGAGGGAGACAACAATGCGGACACACCTAACCATATGCAAAATATATACAGAATGGTTACTAGGAGGTTTGGGGGAAGCATGAGCAACTGGAGAAATCAGGAAAGGAAGGACATTTAAGATATGGTGTTTTGAGTTGACACATGAAAGAAATCAGACCTTCTAAGAAGTGGAGGTGAGGAGGGGGCGGAGCCAAGATAGCAGCTGGAAAGCAGGGACTTGTGTGAGCTCCCCCCCAGGTCCCTCCAAACACCTATAAAAATGGCTTTGAACAAATTCTAGAACTGTAGAACCCACAAAATAGCAGAGGGAAGCAGGTCTCCAGCCCAAGATAGCCTGGATGGTCACTGGGTAAGGTCTATTGCAAGGACCTGGGAGTAGAGTGGAGCAGAGCCCAGCCAGACCTAACCAGCCCAGGAGCCCGGGTGGAACAGGCCCTAGCTTCCTAAATCAGTGAGTTGTGGCAGTTACCAGACTTCTCAACCCAGAAACACCAAAGACATGAAGAAAAACTGTGGGGGACAGAGTGAAAGGAGTTCATGGTTTGGCCACCGCCCCAGGGGCAGCAGAGGAGGTACAGCTACAGAACTACAGCTGCGGTTGCTTCTGGCCCCAGGCCCACCTGGTGGCAGGAATTAAGTGGCAGATCAGAGCAGGAGTGCACAGCCAGCTTAGATCTGAGTCTCGGTCTTGGTGGTTCTTGGGGGAGGAGTAGCTCTGGTGTGGCAGAGCTTGCTGTGTAGCTCTGAAAACAACAGTGCAGCCCCTCAAGCTTGGGACAAAGTACTCTATACTCTACAAAAGCAGTCATACCCCCAAGAAAAACTCAAGGGTCAAATAAGTTGGCTGGGAACATGGCCAGGCAGCTAAAAGAGACTCAGATTCAGACTCAGACTTTGTAATTTTTCTTTGGGGACAAAGAAGACCAAAACATACAGCCAGAAGAAGTCAACAAAGTCAAAGAGCCTACATCAAAAGCCTCCAAGAAAAAACATGAACTGCTCTCAGGCCATGGAAGAGCTCAAGAAAGATTTGGAAAAGCAAGTTAGAGAAGTAGAGGAAAAATTGGGAAGAGAAATGAGAAGGATGCGAGAAAACCATGAAAAACAAGTCAATGACTGGCTAAAGGAGACTCCAAAAATACTGAAGAAAATAATACCTTAAAAAATAGACTAACTCAACTGGCAAAAGAGCTCCAAAATCCAATGAGGAGAAGAATGCCTTGAAAGGCAGAATTAGCCAATTGGAAAAGGAGGTCCAAAAGACCACTGAAGAAAATACTACCTTAAAAATTATAATGGAGCAAGTGCAAGCTAGTGACTTTATGAGAAATCAAGATATTGTAAAACAGAACCAAAGGAATGGAAAAATGGAAAACAATGTGAAATATCTCATTGGAAAAACCACTGACCTGGAAAATAGATCCAGGAGAGATAATTTTAAAATTATTGGACTACCTGAAAGCCATGATCAAAAAAGAGCCTAGATATCATCTTTCAAGAAATTATCAAGGAGAACTGCCCTGGTATTCTAGAGTCAGAGGGTAAAATAGAAATGGAAAGAATCCTACCCATCACCTCCTGAAAAAAGATCCCCAAAAGAAAGCTCCTAGCAATATTATTGCCAACTTCCAGAGCTCCCAGATCAAGGAGAAAATACTGCAAGCAGCCAGAAAGAAACAATTTGAGTATTGTGGAAACACCATCTGGATAACACAAGATCTAGCAGCTCCTACATTAAGGGACTGGAGGACTTGGAATATGATATTCTGGAGGTCAATGGAGCTAGGATTAAAACCAAGAATCACCTACCCAGCAAAACTGAGTATAATGCTCCGAGATAAAATATGGATTTTCAATAAAATAGAGGAATTTCAAGCTTTCTCAGTGAAAAGACCAGAGCTGAATAGAAAATTTGACTTTCAAACACAAGAATCAAGAGAAGCATGAAAAGGTAAACAAGAAAGAGAATTCATAAGGGAGTTACTAAAGTTGAACTGTTATGTTTACATTCCTATATGGAAAGATGATGTGTATAATTCATGAGACCTCAGTATTAGGGTGGCTGAAGGTAATGTATATACATACATACATACATATATATGTATATATATATACACACATTTATGTGTGTGTGTGTGTGTGTGTGTGTGTATGGACAGAGGGCACAGGGTGAGTTGAATATGAAGGGATGATATCTAAAAAAATAAAATCAAATTAAGGGATGAGAGAGGAACATATTGAGAGAGGGAGAAAGGGAGAGATAGAATGGGGTAAATTATCTCACATAAAAGTAGCAAGAAAAAGCAGTTCTGTAGGAAGGGAAGAGGGGGCAGGTGAGGGGGAATGAGTGAATCTTGCTCTCATTGGAATTGACCTGAGGAGGGAATAACATACACACTCAATTGGGTATCTTACCCCACAGGAAAGAAGAAGGAAGGAGATAAAAAAGAGGGGATGATAGAAGGGAGGGCAGATAGGGGGAGGAGGTAATCAAAAACAAACATTTTTGAAAAGGGACAGGGTCAAGGGAAAAACTGAATGAAGGGAGAAGGGATAGGATGGAAGGAAATATAGTCAGCCTTTCACAACACGGGTATTGTGGAAGTGTTTTACACAATGATACATGTGTGGCCTATGTTGAACTGCTTACCTTCTTAGGGAGGGTGGGTAGGAGGGGAAGAGGGAAGAGAATTTGGAACTCATAGTTTTAAAAGCAGATGCTTAAAAAAAGTTGTTTTTGCATGCAACTGAGAAATAAGATATATAGGGAATGGGGCATAGAAATCTATCCTGCCCTATAAGAAAGTAAGGGAAAAGGGGATGGGGGGGAGTGGGGTGACAGAAGGGAGGGCTGACTGGGGAATGGGGCAACCAGAATATTTGCCATCTTGGAGTGGGGGGGAGGGTAGAAATGGGGAGAAAATTTGTAATTCAAACTCTTGGGAAAATCAATGCTGAAAACTAAAAATATTAAATTAAAAAATAGAAAAAAAAATAAGTGGAGGTGAGGATGGAGGGTACTCCAGGGATGAGGGTTAATCTAGGCAAAGTTACAGAGACTGGAAATTCAATGCATCAAGTTTGTTTGTTTATGAACACATATGTCTACATATGCATATATACACATGCATATATGTATATATGTGTGTATATATGCATATACATAGACACACATATAGATCTAGACATATACCATAGAAAAGTGTTATCATAGAAAACAAGTTGAATCCAGAACTGAGGAACACATAGAAGAGAAAATCAAACTACATATAGGAAATTGTGCAGTACTTTTATTGAACCCAAACTGGTCACTGCTAGAGAAAGCGTGTCTTTAACAGTATAATATATATTTGCAAATTCTAGAACACCAAGATTACTAATAAAGTACCAAAATCATAAGTAATCCAAAGGGCAATAATATTCCATTGCCTTTATATACATGGAGGAGTCTGGACCCAAGTAAGGTGGAGGGGAGGGGAAGAACAGATGTTTGCTGCATCAAGGCCTATTTCTAACTATACTATCAGACAGGTGAAATGAACTTTCTATTTTCTCCACCCACATGTAGGAAATGGGATAAAATTCCTCATTGCTACATGTTGGATGTTCATCATCATCCCATATGCAACTGGAAAAGGAGGTAGTTAAATCATGTATTGGGAATGAGAAATGGCGGATGAAATAGCCTAAATGGCATACTGACACCTATGAAATTTTTTTTAAATAAACAAACAGAGGAAGTCTCCTGGAACATTGATTAAAACCTCTCTAGAGCATTTATGGAAAGAGCTGAATAAGAAGCACAGGGAATGAGGAGGTGTAAAATAACTTACAATCTAAATTGGTAGAGGGAGTACCCAAGGATACATCAAATTGCCAAATTAAGTCTGTCATTATTCCTGTCTTTTATTATTCTAGGTGAGGCTGTGCTTGCTAAATGTGGTGAAGGACCAATGCCTCATGACAATCTTTGCCTCTTAGCACTGAATTAATATCTTAGCACAACTTTAGGAGGCATTCCAACTGGAGCAGATAGAAACAAACAGGATCTTTTCTTATTTCTGATCCTTGAGAATCTGATACATTCAGCTTAATAAATCCCATCTTTAGCCATGTTTATTTTTGCCTCTTGAAACTTCCTCTCATTGATCAAATTGTTTACCATACTTCCTACCAAAATGTATGGTGTGCTCTGATATTACCGGCTTTCATCATGCCCATTTCAGGCTTGAATGAATGACTGCATCCCAGGAATGGCACATGAAATCTGGGACTCCTGCAGTAGGCGAGCTACCACACCAATTTAAGTCATTATATTAGTTCCGATGAAGTGATCATAGAGAATGCTTAGAAAACTTTGTTTATGCAAAATTTAATTTTTTTATGCAAATATACCTACTATAGTAAAAAAAATTGAGGGGGACAAGTAACTACGCAGAGTAAGCAGAAGTAAACTCATCTATACAATGACAAACACATTATAGGTTTTAGAACTCTAATAAATGCACTGATAAATAGTGACTTGAAAAATAATCCAAAACACACACTCCCCTCTTCATAGAGAGGTGATGAACTTCAAATGTAGAGAGTGATGTTACATTTTTGGAGCTGGTTAATGTGGGGATTTGTTTGGCCAGACTATGCTGCTATGGCACCTGGTTGCACATTGGATACACAGATGGGCCTGGAGTTGGGAACACTTGGGTTTAAATCTGGCCTCAGACACTTTCTAGCTCTGTAATTCTGGGTACGTCACTTAAAATCTGTTTGCCTTAGTTTCCTAAAATATAAAATGGATATTATTAAAGCATTTTCCTTCCAGAGTTGTGAGGATCAAATGAAGTAACATTGGTAAAAAGCTATTAGCACAGTGTGTGGCACAAAGTAGGTGCTATATAAATGCTTATTCACTTCTCTCTCTGTCTATAAAGGGCTTAAATTTATTAGGTTTTCCTAAAATTTGCTCAATGGTGTGTGTAGGTGTGGGTAGATGGAAGGATAGATTTGTTCTTTAAAATCTGGTTAATTGAAAAAAAGAAAAATGAATAAAGAGAATAAATTTTAAGGCAATATATAAATGTGAGCTATTATTACAATTTTAAATCAGGCTGTTTATTAGGGAGAAATTTTGCCTCTCAGGAAAGTATTCTAACGCCCTCTACTGTTCTTTCCTTTAATGTGCTGTTAATGAAAAGGAGATGAGACACTTTTACAGATATAATAAAACTTATTGGGAGCACTAATAATAGAAAAATCCAGTATGTACACAATATTAGAGTGCTTCTTTGGAGCAGATCAATGTATTTTCATGGTAGGAGTTGGATAAAAGAGTCTAGGAAGAAAAATGAACAACTGCAACCCAGGAATCTTATAGAGATAACATATAAAAGTTCTTGCAAAAGTAGTACACGTAAGAGTTAGCTAGCTAATATGAGAGCTAGAATGTCTATTGTAGCTATTTGCCATGCCATACACCTGGTGCTTGACATCAGAGAATATCAACATGAATTATTTTTTTTTAAACAGCCTGCTTTATGCAAAAAGAAAGTCATCTGATGCCCCTGGATCGTAGTCATGGCACAGTTAAAAAGTACAGTGAATTCAGATTCAGATGACCTGAATTTAAGCTCTGGTTCTGGCATTTATGATCTGTGTAAATTTCAGAAACTCACATGTGCCAAGCTCTGTGTTAGGTACTAGGGATGCAAAGATAAAAAGAAAATATTTTAGGAGGGATGTTCTGGTAAGTATTCAGCAACTAGCTCTCCCCCTCCTATATACATAAATACATACATACATACATACACATATATATACACATATATATACACACATACATATACATACACACATATATACACACACACATATATGTATATACATATATGTGTGCACAGACACATACACACATTCATGCCTGAAATGGGCATGATGAGAGCCCGTAATATCAGAGGACACCATACATTTTGGTAGGAAGTATGGTAAACAATTTGATCAATGAGAGGAAGTTTCGAGAGGCAAAAATACACATGGCTAAAGACGGGATTTATTAAGCCGAATGTATCAGATTCTCAAAGATCAGAAATAAGAAAAGATCCTGTTTGTTTCTATCAGCTCCAGTCTGAATGCCTCCTAAAGTTGTGCTAAGATATTAACTCAGTGCTAAGAGGCAAAGATTGTCATGAGTAAATGCATATCTGCATTTACTTTGGGGTTTAATCTGCATGATTTTTTTAAGCAACTAGTTTATCCATGAGTTCTCCAAGATTAAGACACCTGAGGTTGGAATAGGCTGATATCATAGAAATGTCCATGCCAAAAGCTGTAACTTCATTTTAACCTCAGGCAGTGAAGTAGTAGGGAAATCTGTGAGATGTTTCTAAGTATTTGCTGATTTTGGAGGTGTAAATGCTTACACTGAAAATTAAACTCAGCTCAGAATTTGGAGCTAGCTTCAGCACACCATGCATGATTCCAAGGAGCTGATACTTCCCAAGTCTCCTCAGTTTTCTCATATGTGAAAAACAGTGTTTTTATTAGTTCATCTTTTAGGTCCCTTTTGACTCTGAACCTGTGGTTTCCCTTCTTCTTCTTCTCATCACAATTCATACACCAGAGCCTGTGGCAGAGGCACAACCTCTGTCCCCAGAGTCAGGACTGTTTTCAGCCTTCCTCCTTCTGAGGCTCGCTCACGATGTGCCTCATGCTTGGAGCAGTAAAAGATGGTGGTGTCGGCAATGGTAACAATGACATTCTCTCTTGAAAGCCCTACAAACATGGTGGCCTTCCAACTGATGGCACCCTGTGGTGACAGGGAGTAGGTCCAAAAAGATGTGCTTGGGTGGCTTGAGCAAAGCAGTCTTCACGGTGCCAGTCTGCAGGCATCCATGGGGCAAAAAATGCAAAAAGACAAGTTCGATTGGAGGCACAAGGACTTTCTTAAAGGTTTATTCGCCTTCATAGTCATTGAGCCATTGCCCTGGCAGTCAACTCCAAGTCTGTGTATGTGAGTGTTGGGAAGCATTATCAGAATATCTGGGCGCTCATCCAATACCATACTCATCAGTCTTCATTAAATTTTGAGATTTTTGCTCACATTTCCTTAGAAACAGTGACAATGTTGCTCAAGTAAACCGGATCTCAATTGAAAATTTCCCCTTTCTTCAGTAATGCCCCCAATTCCCGAGAAACAGCTCTTGGCTCAGGGACTTGGGAAGTGCCCAGGATCCCTGGCTATGGCAGGATTTTGAGAAAAACAATATTTGCAGGAACTCAAGTATATGGAATGTTTTCAAATTTGCAAAATGTTTTATATATACGTGTATATATATATATGTATATACATATATATACATATATATAAAATCTGTTTTTATCTCCATGAGAGATAACTTAATCTCTATTAATTATTAATTACCTCATGGTAATTAATAATTTTGCAGATAAGGGCTACTGAGCTGGGCCTTTCATCCTGTAGGGAATTCCTGCTCAGAATACTCCTTCTACTAACTGCCAATTATCTGTCTGCAGCTTTTTGAGGAGTGTGGGGGGAAGAAAGAGGGGGAAACCAGACCTGTGATTTTAATGGTAAAGGGAACTCCAGCAAGGAAATGTTTTCTACCCATGCAAGTGCATGCTTCTTCTGCATCTTAGAGAGTTGTCTGAGGCACTAAGAGGTTAAGTGACTTGGCCAGAGTCTTACAGCTAGCATGTACCAGAGGAAGGATTTGAACTCAGCTCTTCCTCTATCTCAGAACTCCCCTAAATCCACTGTTTCCTTGCTTCTCTGATCTGCACTTACAGTCTTAGAAGTTAAATGAGGTCTGAAAGGTTAAGTCATTTTCCCCAGGGTCATACAGTAAACATGTGTCTGAGATCAAATGTGAACCTGACTCCAGAGGTAAGCTTTCTAAGCTACTCTTCCAGGCTGGCTCTCAGGTGATAGTCAATAGATAAATCAACAAGCATTTATGTAGAACCTATTATGTGCCATATATAATTCAAGGTGCTGGAGATAGAAGTTAACATTTATATGGTGCTTTAAGGTTTTGCAATATCGGGGCAGCTAGGTGGTGTAGTGAGTAGTGCACCGGCCCTGTAGTCAGGAGGACCTGAGTTCAAATCTGGCCTCAGACACGTGACACATGTACTAGCTGTGTGACCTTGGGCAAGCCACTTAACCCCAATTGCCCTGCCCACCCCCACCAAAAAGTTTTTGCAATGTTCTTTATATACATGATCGTCCCAACAGCCATGCTGAGGGTGATACTATCATGATGTCCATTTTGATGATGAGGAAGCTGAGCATTAGAGATTTGCTGAAGGCCATATAGCTAGTAATTGCCAAAGATGAGATTCAAACCCAGATCTTCCTCACTACAACATCCATTGCTCCTTACATCAAAACATACTATTAGTTCCATTTTGCAGATGAAGAAACAAAGAGAGGTTAAAAGACTTGATATGGTCCCAGAGGGCAGCTGGATGGTACAATGGATAGAGCACCTGGCCTGGAGTTAAGAAGACCTGAGTTCACATCTGGCCTCAGACACTTACTAACTGTATGACCCTGGGAACCTGGGCAAGTCACCTGACCCTATTTGCCTCAGTTTCCTCATCTATAAAATAAGCTGGAGATGGAAGTGGCAAACCACTCCAGTATCATTGCCAAGAAAACCCCAATCACAGTCATGAAGGGTTAGGCATGAAAAAAAAACAAACTTAACATCATAACTGAAAGAACATTAGACTGAAAAGCAGATATGGGCTCTAGTTCAGGTTCTGTTAAATTGGCTGTGACTTTATTGGGGCAAATCATTTTCCTTTTTTTGGTAATCATCCTGTAGGATTGTAAAATGAGGGAGCTCTACTTGGTAATCCCCAAAGCCCCTTCTAACTGTAATATTATATTTTTATTTTGACATCATTGAAAAAGGACACAACTTTACCTCTAGAAAACAACCAAATGAAATGATCCATGTTAGCTACCATCAGCTATAACTCCCTGAATTTCTTAAAATAGCACATGGTAATGAACAGATTTCTACAGTTTTGGAAGAAAGGAAAGGATATTGGAGAATATGGTCAGATTGGAAGAAAATAATAAGATCCTGGGAGTATTATGATTATGACTCAATTGGACTTCTATTGTTATAAAAGAACTTTTCTACCACTGAAAATAAGCATATTCAGCATAACTTGTCTTCCTAAGCCATTTTTATTATCACTAATATAGCATTAGCATTTCATATTAAATATGAATAAGCAGAATGTCCCAGAGTACATGCTTGTTTTTCCTCTGCTCCCCAGATGAGAAAAATCCAATTATCAACAGCAGCATTGGCAGGCAATTTTCATTGATGCAGAGACAATGCTTACTTACACTGAAGATAAAGTATAGGAATACCAACATAAATATTAACTATAAAATAGCTGTTGACCTCAATGGATTCTAACTACAGCATAAAACCCACATAGAGCTGATGACATTAGAGACATTAACACTAAGTGAAAAACCAGGGCTCATTAAGGTTTGGCCCACACACAAACAAAATCCCCCTCAGCCTCTGTATATTCAAGGTCTGACTGGCTTGATGCTAAAAGGGAGGCATTTACTCCTGCTGCTGGAGAAACAAGAAAATGGCAGTTTCTGATATGTGCCCATGCAACCAATCACCTTATGAAAAGGGCTGGATGTTTTCTGACAATAGGATAAAATAAGTCTACTTCTTTTCATGCTCAGAAGACTGTAAAAAGAAAAAAAAGTCAGCATCAACAATACAGGTACGAAGGCCCATGTCTTCTTTTTTAAGAGTAACATACGGTCCAAACTAAGGGGAGACAATAAAACGGATGAGGATGGGGTCACGTGGGGAGAGACAATGGAATCCTAGAAAGGCACGGCACAACAGCTTGCACAGAGTAGGAATTTCATTTAGGGTCATCAAACAGAATAGTTAAAAATTTGTTAAGTCTGCTACTGAATGTATTCCAGTAAATATATTTCAGAGCTGGCCTTGGAGCCTAGAAGACCTGAGTTCAAGTTGCACCTCTGGCTAATATTGACTTGATGCTGGATGAGTTATTTAACCTCTTGATGCCTCAGTTACATTACAGGTGTTTCTTTACTAGGAGTTCCCTATAGCAATGAAATCCCACTTAGGCCAAAAAATTTTTTTAAAGGTCATCTACATGTTACATCAAATATACACAATAAAATCAATAGATAATTACATTTTGTCTAATAGAAGGAAATGACATAAATTTTATATGTGGGAAATTTTTGAGAGAGGTCAGTATATATCACAGGTAGCCTTTAGCCAAGACAAGATTATAATTTAAGCCCTCTGGTTTAGCTGATGCCCTTTTCCCACTCAGCTGCCCTGGGCATTCTGATCTCTCTTCTATCACCCCAAAGAAACCCCACAGAATTGGAAGAGTCCTTGGAGGTTCTGTTGTCCAACCACTCCCTGAAAAAGAATTGTGTTTGTCTATGCCCTTGAAGTCATCCATCAGTCAGGTTGAAATCTCATTACTTCACTAACGTATTCATTTTCCTTTAACTTATTTGTTAGAAGTTCTGCCCACTATCAAGCCAAAATTCACATTTGCAACTTGCTTCCATTGCACCTTTTTCTACCTTTTGGGCAAAAGCAAAATAAATAACTCTTTGTCTCTAACCTTTCTCGCATAGAAGTTTCTCTGAAGTTCTCTGAAGAAAGCTATCACATTGTCTCCTAACTGGTAACTTCCTCAGGCTAAATGACTCGACTTCCTTTAATTGATCCTCATATGGCAAGATTTCAAGCCCTCTCATCATCCTAGTCACCACTCTGGGAGGGACAGGAGTAGGGGGCTGTTCCAGTATGTCAATGTCTTTTCTAAAATATGATGCCAAAGAACTGAACTCCTCTAAAGCCATGTGGTGTGACCAGGGAAAAGAGCTGCAAATCCGTCACCTTCATCATTTGGGATCTCACATTCTTCATTCCTACTCATTCTGCTTGTATCTGCATTAGCTTTCTTGGCTGCCATATTACAATATTCCCTCATATTAAGGTGATTGTCCACAAAAAACCCTCAGGAATTTTTCCATATTGAAAGTTATTCTCTCGCTACATCCCTAGTTCTGAACTTCAGCAGTTTTTTAAAAATACAGGATTTTACATTTATCCTTATAAAATTTATCTTGCTGTTGTTCATTCTTTTCAGTTAAGATCTTAAATATTGACAATCATTAAATGTGTTAGTCATCTGTCCCTGCTTGAAATCCTTGGAAAATCTGCTAACTCTATTATCTATGTTTTATCCAAGTCATTGACAAAAATGTTGAACAGATAGGGACAATGATAGATCCTAGGGGCACTCTGCTTGATACCTTCTAGGTACAGGAGCTCTCAACCTTTTTTGTGGGATTAATTCTTTTGGCTATCTAACGAATCCTATGAATCTCTTCTCAGAACCATGATTTTAAAAGCACAAAATAAAAAAAAATAGGATTAAAAAAGAAACCAATTATATTGAAATAAAGATGTAGTTTTTCCCCAACCAAGCTTGCCAGCCCCTTGGGGCTCTGTGAACCACATTGTTCTAGGGAATCTTGGATTAATGATCATAAATTTGTTTACTATCTGTTGAGAGTGGCCATTCAAGCAGCTCTGAATTCAAACACTTTTCTGTCTCCTTCACATTGATGCAACAGAGGCTCAGCCAAATGTTTTTTGCCAAGATCCAGGTATCCCTGTCTATGGCAGTATTCTGATCTATGAGCCTAGTAACTCCATGGAAAAAAAAGGAAATGAAGTTAATTTGGCATGACCTTTTCTTGATGGCTAGCTATTAGTCATCACCACTTCCCTCTCTATATGCTCACAAACCAAAAACCTTAATGTACTAGAATTTTGCCAAGAATAAAAATTAAAATCAGGTCTATAATTTGAATTGTCCTCTTTATAAAAATGAGGACATTTGCTCCATAGGATGGAATTTAAGCTGGGCCTGGAAGGATGTTTAGGTTGGATAGCACCATTTTTTACACAGACACAAAGTACTAGTCTATGCCAGAGTTTCTCCCTTTAAACTTGCTATAGTTCTGGCTCATACTTTCCTTGGGGCAAAGGAGGTAATTGAATGTTTGGGCTCAGAAGGCTTTCTTTTGTGGTTGTTTAGCTACAGGCAGCAAGTGGGAGGAAGACTAAACAGAAATTACTCAGTATCAACAAAGGACTTAAACAGAACAGCTAATCATGCCAATAAAAACCTGAAAGCAAGATGTGAAATAACAAAATCTGGTCCATTAAAATCATTGCTTCTGTTAAAGTAACTCCTGCTAATAAAACTTTGGGCACATATGACAATAAGAAAAAATATAGCCTCTTGCTACAATAAAATTGACTTTTTTTCCCAATATTCTTACTATGGAAGAGAAACTGTATAACATGTTTGGTGGCAAATAAATGATTGATCCAGCAAACAAAATCATTTTATTTATTTGCAACTAAACTTGGAGGGGAATATTTTTGATACAATGTATTAAAGCAAATACAGAAAAATACAAACTAAGCAAATACAGAAAAGAAAAAAAAAACCCTGGATGTTCTCCACCATTTCTACTGATATGCATAGTTTCAAATTTTGGCCTTAATTGCTGTTTTCCAAACAATTTTCTGTCTCGCAAAACTTTTCATTTACATAAATTTTCGTATATTTTAAATATTGTTAATTTTTATATTTTATATGAGATTTAAGACCATCATTAAAACCAATCCTCTTTTTTTTTAAAAAATTGCTATGCATTTGGTGTTTATTAAGTTCAGGATAAAAATGTAGGAAAAAATAAATACTATGATAGGGAGTTCATATGTAGCACAGTTTACATAGTAGATACTCAATAAATGTTACATCAAAGCTATTGAATGAACAGTATATACAAACCCTGTGCAGTTTATATAAATAATGAAAACACTGACTAGAAAAAAAGATGCTACTAGTTCATATTGGTAGGCATAACACTAAGATTATTTTTCAAGTATATACATATATTTAAATTGGCATATCAGATTTTAACTAAACATTTTATTACTATAAATCTACATATTCTTACGGAAAGATGAAGAGATGTAGGCTAGATTTTCAATTTAAAGATCTCAACAGAACTGGCTTACAGGCCAGACCCTTAGAATAGTCATTGAATGGCCCCATGTCTTAGTAGATAAAATACTGGACTTAGGATCAGGAAGACATATTTTCAAATCCTATCCTTATTACTTACTAAGTTGTTTTTTTAATCAGTAGGCATGGTTCCTCAGGTTCCTCATCTGTAAAATGGAGATAATCATACTTATACTACTTCACAGGGTTGTTCAGGCCAAATCTAAAGAGATTGTATATATATATTGTATATATATGTAATATATTATGAAAATGTAAAAGCATTCTGTTATCTGTTGTTGCTGTTGTTATGTCAACTTTAGAAGGAGATCTCCAATGGGATGCCCTACAAAATATGGGAGGTATGGCTAGAGAGCAATTCTTTTTTTTTAACATTTATTAAATGCTTACTACGTTCCAGGCACTGTGCTAAGTACTTTTTACATATGCTATCTTACATCAACTGTGGAAGGTAAATGTTATTATTGTGTCTCTTTTACAAATAAGGAAAATAAGGCAAGTAGAGGTCAGAAAATTAGTACTTATCTGAGGTCAGATTTGAACTTAGTTTTTTCTGACTCCAAGGCCCTACTCATCATACCACCCATCTGCCTCATCTGACAGTTTTAATGTACTGCAAGCTAAATACGAATCAATAGTGTATTATGTTTATAAATTTTGTGTATAAATCAATAGTATATTACAACAGTCAAGAGAGACATCTTAGGGTGAATTAAGAGGGACAAAGCCTTTAGGTATAGGGAGGAAAGAGTCACTCTGTACTTTGTCCTGTCAAATCACATCGGGAGACCTGTTCATTTCCACTCTACATTTTGGGATTGATACTGATAAACTTGGAGAAGGAAATGGCAAACCACTCCAGTATCTTTGCCAAAGAAAACCCCAAATGAGGTCACGAAGACTCAGAGATGACTGAAACAAACAAGCAACAAAATTAATAAAGTGGACAGAGTCCAGAGAAATATAACTGTATTAGTGAAGGGCCTTGAATTCATGCCTTCAATGGATAAACAGAAGAAAATGGGTATGGTTAGCCTGGAAAAGAAAAGACTCAGGACATGGTATGAGAGCTGTCTTCGAATGTTTGAAAAGCTTATGTGGGGGCAGCTAGGTGGCACAGTGAGTAGAGCACTGGCCCTGGAGTCAGGAGGACCTGAGTTCAAATCAGACCTCGGACACGGGACACATGTACTAGCTGTGTGACCTTGGGCAAGTCACTTAACCCCAATTGCCCTGCCTTCCCACATCCAAAAATAAATATATTTTTTTAAAAAACTTATGTGAAAAATAAATTAGATTGCTTCTATTTGGTTCCAAAGAGCCACAAATAAAGGGCAGAAGTTGCAAAAAGACTAATTGTGGCTTGATGTAAGGAAAATTTTCCTAACAATTAGAGCTTTCCAAGAGTGGAATGGGTGGCCTCAAGGGGCATAAGTTTGCCTTCCTTCAACCAAAGACCTGAGACACTGGGAAGTGTTCCTTTTGTAATACGTGAGTACCATAAAAGCCAAAAGCATCCAGTTTGGTCTCTGAAAAGCTACTGAAAACTAAATATATTGTAAAACCTCAGCTGGCTGTTCTTGATTCTCACTGTGACTTTCCCCAATGCTGTGCTGTCTTCTCCTCTCAAATCCCTTGCCCTTTGCCATATTGTTTCTCAAGCCTTGTCAAACTCATCCCCTGTTGACTCCCAACATCCACCTCTTTTGCTCCTAATGGTGGAAACAGATTGTCCTGTGACAATCTTGGGGTGGGGGTGGGAGGGTCCTCTCTCAGTCATTGCTGGCAAGATTCTTGTCAGAGTCCTCGTTAATAGGCAGATCCTTCACCTGGAAAATGGTCATCTGGCTAGGAGCCAGTGTGGCTTCAGAAAGAGCCAAGGAACGGTCAATATGGTGTTTGATGCCTGACAACTGTGCAAAAAATGCCAGGAGCAGAACATACATCTGTATACAATGTTCATAGATCTGACCAAGGCCTTTGATACTGTTAGTCATGAGGGCTTATGGAAAATTATGCCAAAATTTGGTTGCCTGGAGAAGTTCATCAGCATTGTACATCAATTTTATGATGGGATGCTTGCCCTGGTTCTAGATAATGGACAATGCTCTTGTGCCTTTCCAGTCACCAATGGAGTGAAACAAGGCTGTGTGATTGTTCCAATGCTTCTTAGCATGATATTTTCAGCCATGTTGCCAAAATGCTTTCAGTGAGGATGAACATGACATCATGGTCAGCTACTGTACTGATGGTAAACTCTTCAATTTGAAAAGGCCATAAGCCAAGACCAAAGTGGAGGGAGTGTTGGTACATGCTTTTTCTGTTTGCAGATGATTGTGCACTCAATGCAGCCTCTGAAGTTGAGCTGCAAACAAAATATGGATCAATTCTCTGCTGCTTGTGCTAATTTTGGCCTAACAATTAACACCAAGAAAATTCAGGTGCTCCATCAGCCACCACAACACCATTCATATGTGGAACCATTAGTTACAGCAAATGGAGAAGTTTTGAATGCTGTGGATAAGTTCACTTACCTTGGTAGTATACTTTCCAGGGATGGACACATTGATAATGAGGTTGATGCATGCATTGTCATAGCTAGCTCAGTGTTTGGGAGGCTCCAAAGGAAAGTATGGGAGAGAAGTGGTATTAGACTGACTACCAGACTGAAAGTATACAGAGCCCTGGTGCTGACCTCATTGTTGAATACCTGTGAAGCCTGGACAGTCTACCAGTGCCATGCCAGGAAACTGAATTGCTTTCATTTGAATTGTCTTAGGAAGATTCTGAAGATCACCTGACAGGATAAAGTACCAGACACTGAGGTCCTTGCTTGAACTAAACTGCTAAGCATTCAAACTCAGCTTCAGAGAATGCAACTCTGATGAGCTGGCCACATTGTTCAAATGCAAAACATACACTTGCCAAAAAGACTATTTTATGGAGAACTCACACAGGGCAAGCATCAACCTGGTGGTCAGAAGAAGCAATACAAAGACACTCTCAAGGTCTCTCTTAAGAACTTTGGAATTGATTGTGTGACATGGGAGACACTGACACAGGACATGCCCACATCAGAGAAGGAGCTGTTCTCTACAAGCAAAGCAAAATTGAAACAGCTCAAAGGAAATGCAGGATGCGCAAGTTTAGAGTATCCACCCTAAATGTTCACATGGACTATTTGTGTCTGACCTGTGGAAGAGCATTCCGAGCTTGTATTGGCCACAGTCGGACACATTGAAACTTGACTCTAGCATAGTGATGTCACTTTGGTCCTCTTTGAGAATGAAGGACAACAACCAACCAACCAGCCAACCAATGGTGCTACAGAACAGAGATGGAGAACAACCTGAAAACATGCTGACTGAATCTACTACAATTACATATATATATGTATATATATATATATATGCACAAATATATATGTACATACATATATTCATGTTTATAAATACACACACATTTATATTTTATAAGTGTATATATTTGTATGTCCACATACCCACACACATACTTATTTATGTATTTATGTCAACATGTCCTTCCCTGAAGCAATGCAATTCTTTCACTTCTTAACTGATTCTCTATCCTACTCCCTACAGAAAGTGTTCCAAACTTTCTCTTCTACTCAAGCCTTCCAAATAATCTCTCCCCATAGCCACTCATCTAAGTACCTCAGTTCACATTTTACTGAGAAAACAGAGACCATGTGCCAAAAGTTACATTTTTTTCTTTCTTTACATTTCAAAACCTGACATCACCCCATCATCCCTCATTCTCTCACCTCTGTTATCTAATGAAGAGATGACTCTTCTCCTTGCCAAGGCTAACTACTCTAAATATCGCCTTGATTCCATCCCATCTTATCTTTGTACATTTTCCAGCAGATTATCCCTATAACCATTCTGTGTCTGTCTTTCTTTGTTTCTGTCTCTGTCTCATCCATCTGTCTGTCTCTCTTTCTCCTTACATTTTCAATCTTTCCCTACTGGTTCCTTCTTTATGTCCTATATTAGTTTGGAGTAGTTGACTTACTCAACCTCAACGCTATGTGAAATAAGTGAGAAGATTCCCACTCAGTCTCAATCATAGGTCTTAGACTATGAATATTGAAAAATCTTTGAAAGCCATTTGCTGAAGTGAAATGATACCAGAGAGGGAGTTTATGCCAACTGGCAGAGGGATTTTGCCATGCCCTCTGAGTCCTACATAAAAGCACTGAATTAGCAAGAGTTGGGAAGTTCCAGCAATGATAAGCAGGAGAGAGCATTCCAGCATATCTCTGAGGAGCAGAGGAAAGATTTGGCTGTGATCGAGATGTAAGATATCAAGGAGGTTCGTTGGCTCAACAGGCATATTGGAACAGAAGACCTGGGTTGAAGGCAGTCCTTGCTATTCCCCCAACTTCTCCTCCTGGTGCCTGTCTACATATAGACAATATAATATAATCTACCGGTTATTATCAAAATCTTTCTAACAAAGTAATTTTTTCCTCAAACACAAAGAAGAACAGGGATTACAAAGACACAGCTAAAAATGTAAAGTTAGGCAGAAAGCCCAACTTCTACATGAATGTTCAACATCTTGCTCAGAGAGACTGTGATTGAACTTAGAATTTTTCATCTAACACCAACTCCCTAAAGTCAAGAGGAATGAACTACATGGATATTAGTGGCAATTATATTGTTCCTGGGATTAAAAGAAGCTAATTATTGTAACAGTGTTACACCTACAAGCACATCTGTGTTTCTCCTTCTTTAAAATCTCTCACTAGACTCTACTATCCCCTCAAGCCAGCATTCTGTATCTGTTCATCCTTTTACAACCAAACTCCTAGAGGATATCTACACTTTTCCTTCCCTGCTACCATCAACCTTTTCCGGTCCGGCGTCTGACTTCATCAATCAACAAAAATAATTTTCTACAAAGTTACTAGTGATCTTTTAATCATCAAATCTGATTGCCTCTTCTCAATCTTTATTTTTCTCAACTTCTCTGTAACATATGGAACCATTGACTACCACCTCCCTTCTGAATGTTTACCTCTTAGTCTTCATGATACATTCCACCCTTGGTTCTCCTCCTATCTGGCTATGCCTAAGTTCCCTTTGCTGGTTCATACTTCATGTCATACTCCCTAACTTTGGGCATACCCCAAGACTCGGTCTTATGACCTTTTCTCTCTATCAGTTGGTTACTTCATGAGTTCCCATGGGTTTAATGATTATTATCATACAAATGACTTTCAGGACTATAAATCTAGTCCTATGAATGAATTTGTCTCATACCACTAAATACTTATTGAACAATACAAATTGGGTCTCCCACTCATCACTGAAGTATATCAAACTTACCATATTTCACATAGAATTCTTTCTCCTCACAAATCACCCATCTTCCAAACTTTACTAGTACTGCTGAGGATAAAACCATTATTCTAGTTTCTTGGGTTTGTATCATTACTGTCACTTCTGGCTAGTTACTCTACCTCAAGCTACATATCTATTCAGTATCCAAAACTTGACATTTCTACCTCCAAAACATCTCTTTCATCCATCTCCTTATCTTTTCTGACACCCCATCCATGAGGAATCCTTTTTCAATTTGGACTTCATGTTAGACATTTTCCATGACAGGGGCAAATACTTTTAGTGAGTATGACTCTTCCTGCTTTATTCCTCATTTAATATTAATTATCAGAGTGTGGCTGGCTGGGTGTCTTGGCACATATCTATAATACTTGCTACAAGGGAAAAGCTGATTGCATGTCTGCACTGTCAGGCACCAATATGGTGAGATCCTAGGAGGCGAGCTCCTTAGTCACCAGGCTGACTAAGCAAGGGTAAACTGGCCCAGGTCAAAGCTTCTGTGATAACTAGCTTTAGGATTGGGACCATGAGTGGCAGCTACACTTCCAGCCTGTGTGACATAGGGAACCTCAGCCTCAAGCAAAGATAATCAGAGTGGCAAAAAGTTTTATTTATTGTTGCATCTATTGAGAAGTTTTGATATATAGAAGTTCAGGCACAAGAAATTTATATAATTGTGTCATGGCACATATTTAGGTAGCTAGGTGGCATAATAGAATGCTGAACTTCGAATCAGAATGACCTGAATTCAAGTCCTGCCTCAGACATTCACTGTTTGATATACTGGGCAAGTCATTTAACCTATTTGTTCTTATTTCCTCATCTGTAAAATGGTGATAATAATAACACCTGTCTTCAAGAACCATTATGAAGATTAAATGGTATAACATGTAAAATGCTTTGCAAACATTAAAGTACTCTATAAATGCTAGCTATTATTATTATTATTATTACTATTTTGGAAATAGTATTTTTTCCAATTACATGGAAAGATAGTTTTCAATATTCATTTTTTTTATAAAATTTTGAGTTCAAATTTTTTTCTTCCTACCTCCCTTCCATCCCTGTTCCCCACAACAGTGAGCAATCTGATATAGGTTATACATATGCATTTGTCATGTTGTGAAAGAAGAAACAGAACAAAAGGGAAAAACCATGAAAAACAACAAAAAAGTGAAAACAGTATGCTTTCATCTGCATTCAGACTCCATAGTTATTTTCCTGGATGTGGATAGCATTTTCCATCTTGAGGCTTTTGGATCTGTCTGTGATCATTGTATTGCTGAGAAGAGCTAAGTCTATCATAGTTGATAACTGAATGTGTCCTTTTTCTAGCTTTTTAAATTTCATGCCCAATGCATTGATCTGCTTTTTCTCTATTTTGTTCATGTAAGCATTTAAAGATATAAAATTTCCCTTAAGTACTGCTTTGGTTGCATCCCATAAATTTTGGCGTGTTGTCTCATTATCGTCATTCTCTTTGATGAAATTATCAGCTGTTTCTTTGATTTTTTGTGTGATCCACTCATTCTTTAGGATTATATTATTTAGTTTTCAATTGATTTTTAATCTATTTTTCCATGGTCCTTTATTAAATGCAATTTTTGTTGCATCATGATCTGAAGAGGATGCATTTAATATTTTTGCCTTTCTGCATTTGAATTTGATGTTTTTATGCCCTAATACATTGTCAGTTTTTGTGTAGGTGCCATGTACCACTGAGAAAAGTATATTCCTTTTCATCCCCATTCAATTTTCTCCAGATGTCTATCATATCTAACTTTTCTAAAATTTTATTCATCTCCTTAACTTCTTTCTTGTATATTTTGTGGTTATATTTATCTAATTCTGAGAGGCGAGGTTGAAGTCCCCACTAGTATAGTTTTGCCCTCTATTTCTTCCTGTAACTCACTTAACTTCTCCTCTAAGAATCTGGATGCTATACCACTTGGTACTTATATGTTTTGTATTGATATTACTTCATTGTCTATGGTAACTTTTAGCAAAATATAATTTCATTCCTTGTCTCTTTTAATTAGATCTATTTTTGCTTTTGCTTTGTCTGAGATCAGTATTGCTACCCTTGTTTTTTCACTTCAGCTGAAGCATAATACATTCTGCTCCAGCCCCTTCCCTTTACTTTGTGTGTCTCTCTGCTTCAAATGTACTTCTTGTAAACAACATATTCTAAGATTCTTGTTTTTAATCCACTCTGCTAACCACTTCCATTTTATGGGAGAGTTCATCCCATTCACATTCACGGTTATGATTACTAACTGTGTATTTCCCTCCATCCTATTTTTTCCCAATTTATACTTCTCTCTCTCTTTCCTTTCACCCTGTCCTCCTCACCAGTGTTTTGCTTCTGACCACTGCCTCCCTCAATCTGCTCTCCCTTCTATCATCCCTCCTTTTCTTTTCCCCTTCCCCTCCTATTTCGCTATAGGATAAGATGGATTTCTTTACTCGACTGAGTGTATATGGTATTCCTGTTTTAAGCCAAATCTGATGAAAGTAATGTTCAAATAATGCTCTCTCCATCTCTTCTTTTCCTGTACTATAATAGGTCTTTCATGCCTCTTCATGTGATATAATTTACCCCATTCTCCCTCCCCCAGTACAATCTTTTTTTGACCTGTAAATAATTTTTTAATCATCACATCAAAATCAATTTATAGCCACATCCTCCAAGTATACTTCTTATAACTGCCCTAATAGAGATACAGCTCTTAAGAATTACTAGTATCATCTTCCCATGTAGGGATGTAAACAGTTTAATCTTATTGAATACCATATTTTTTCTTTACTGTTCACCTTTTTATACTTCTTTTGAGTCTTGTATTTGACTATTAAATTTTCTGTTTAGCTCTGGTCTTTTCATCAGGAAAATTTGAAAGTCCCCTATTTCACTGAATGTCCATCTTTTACCCTAGAAGATAATGTTAAGTTTCGCTGGGTAGTTGATTTTTGGCTGTAATCCAAGCTCTTCTGCCTTTCAAAATATCACATTCCAAGCCCTCTGATCCTTTAATGTAGAAGCTGCTAAGTCCTCTGCAATCCTGACAGTGGCTCCTTGATTTTTTAATTGTTTCTTTCTGGCTGCTTGAAGTCTTTTCTAGTTGACCTGATAGTTTTGGAATTTGGCTACAATACTCCCTGGAGTTTTCATTTTTAGATCTCTTTCAGGAGGTGATTGGTGGAGTCTTTCAATGACATTTTCCCTCTGGTTCTAAGATATCTGAGCAATTTTCCATGACAATTTCTTGAAAGACACCATCTAGTCTATTTTTTGATCATGACTTTGAGATACTCTAATAATTCTTAAATTATCCCTCATGGATTTTTTTTTCCATTTGACCAATTCTATTTTTTAAGGAGTTGTTTTCTTCAGTCAATTTTTGTGCTTTCTCTTCCAAGCTGTTGACTCTTTATTCTCCCCCCACCCAAGTTTTCTTCTACCTCTCTTACTTGATTTTAAAAATCCTTTGTGAGCTCTTCCAAGAGGACTTTTCGGGCTTGAGACACATTTATATTCCCCTTTGAGGCTTTGCATGTGGGCATTTTGACATTGTTGTCCTTTTCTGAGTTTGTGTTTGGATCTTCCCTGTCATCATAGTAGCTTTCTATGATCAGGGCTCTTTTTTGTTTTTTGCTCATTTTTAAAAGTTGAGCTCTGCTCCTGGGGTATAAGGGGCAGTGTCCCAAGATTCTTGCACTGGGGCCCAGGGGCCTGGTTACTGGCTTTCTGCCCTGGGGCCTCTGGGGCTGCAGCCTGCTCACTGTGCTAGGGTGGCCCAGCCTAGTTGTGCCTACCGTGCCCTGGGTTCTGGGCCTGGCAGTTTGACTGCTGCTCTTGGGCTGGAAGTCTCACAGCTGACCTGCTGTACCAGGACTATGGGGCTTCAGTTGCTGATCTGTCCTGTGGCTAAGAACCTCCCACTGGCTTGCCTGCACACCACCTGTGTTGGGTTCCACTCCCCTTTTATCCAAGTGAGACAGACCTTTCCTGAAGTCCTTCTAAGTTATCTTGGGCTGGAAATTATTTCACTCTGTCTTTTTGTGGATTCTGTCCCTCCAGAATTCTTTTAGAGGCTTGATTTAACATTGTTTCCAAGGAAGAGAGCTCAGGCAACTTCCTGGCTTCTCTCTTCCATCTTGGCTCTGCCTACCCTAGTATTATTATTATTCTGATTGCTATTTTACTTCGTTGAAAAATTGCTTCAAAATATAGTTTTATAAAGTAAAAATACCCTATCATTGAAAATCATTATAAATTAGTAGAAATGTTGCTTTTGAAATAATGCTTATGGAATTTAATTTACATTTCCTCAAAAGATTCTTCAGCAGAAGTAACAAAAGTAAATGTAATGCATACATCATTATCCATATTATATAGGAAATAGATATTTGGTAATAGAAAATAATGAAACAATAGTGACTGTAATTACTACTCTTCAAAATACAACTGGGGGAATCCAGATAAAAATAGGTCCCCAAAAACATGAATTAAATAGGGATTCTCTAAAGTCACATAGATATATGCTACTTTTACCTATATATTAACATAGTTTGGGTATAAAGTCAATGAATAGCATCAGGTACAGTATTTTGCATTAATCAATGAATCAATAAATGAACAAATTACCTCTGATGTGCAAGGCAAAATGAGGAGCATAGGAAATGGAATCAATACATATTTTTATGATATTTGTGGATTTTCTTCCATTCCCAATTCTAACCCTCTATAAAAATAATGGAAAATCAACTCAAATTAAAATCTAAAATTTGATGTGTTTGGATATTTTAATGCTTTTATTCTTAAATCTATGCCTGATTTCTTTCCATTGGAATACATAAACTATCAAGTAGCCTTGACCCATTCTTTTGTGGAAGAAGTGGTAAACGTTTGACTTCTAAAGCTCTATGTTCCTATTAGTGCTACAAGTACCACTAAATACATGACATAGTCCAAGCAACTAAATGGACTCCAGCACCCAAGAAAAATAAAACAAATTGGGTCCTTTCCTACATTTCTATGAAATAGAAGGCTCATTTAATTTGAGATTAAGAATTTCTGTTACTGTTAGTCCTAAAAGAGCTTATTGTACAAAGACTTAGAATTCTATATTGAGCATTTACTTAAATTAAAAGTTAATCTGGTAAATTACTTGTATACAACATAGAATAGATCTGATTTTGATGCAAAGCTGAGCATGTTAATACCTTATAAAGCATATAAAATTATTTATTTTTTCATAACTAGTACACTTAGAAAGCTCAGTTATTCTGTGAAGGTCCATTACATCTTAACTCAATTTCTTATGCGCTAGGATATATGGATAAATATACTCACCTTTTTTGAATGCTAATTTGCTCAGCATGATATGAATTATAGATTTATTACATCCACTTGAGATAATGGTCACATGGCCCTACCAGAGAGCCATCATGAACAAATATTACAACTTTAGAGACTACAAGCACATGACACTAAACTGAGCCCTACATGAATTAGGTTAAAAAGCACAATTCATGATGATCCAAAGCAGAAATTTTTGTGGGGGGAGTGAAGGAACTGGACATATGATTTCATTGATATCGTTGTTTGGTCGTTTCAGTGATGTCCGACTCTTTGTGATCCCTTTTGGGTTTTCTTGGCAAAGATACTGGAGTGGTTTGCCAGTTCCTTCACCAGCTCATTTTACAGGTGAGGAAACTGAGGCAAAGGGGGCTAAGTGACTTGTCCAGGGTCACATAGCTAGTAATTGTCTGAGGCCTGATGTGAATTCAAGTCTTCCAGATGCCAGGAAGTCCACTGCACCACCTAACTGCCCCCTTTATTCGTATAGGAAATAAACAAAACAAAACAAAATGAACAAAAAACTCTTTCTACTAAAGAACATTGGTGTTTGCTCTGCAATTAAGTTGCTGGAGAATTGATAATCAGTATTTGTCCGAAAGAGGACTTGAATTCAAGTCTTTGTGAGTAAGAGGCACTTTAACTACTACAGGCCTGTACAACCTTTGGCCACAGGCCACTTATGGCTGCCCACCACTTGCAGCCTGTAAAAGGATTTCAGGCGGCCCACAAAAAATGTAGAGGATATAAAACAGGCCTGCACAACATACTGCCTGTGGACCCTTTGGCAGGACACAAATGGCCTGCGGGCCATATCTCGTGCAGGTCTGATCTACTTGCTGAAGAAATGTAAATAAACAAATGGAGTATAAGTAAGTATGAACACCTGCACTGAATAGCTCTATGATATTTTGACAGCAATATCATCAGGTGCAGTGGAAAGGAGACTGAACCAAAATTCCCTCAAATTAGCAGTAATCCTTTTTGTGATCTTAGGAAAGTCATAACACCTCTGGGGTTTCCTCATTTAAAAAATAAGGGGTTTGGACTAGAAGGGTCCCTTCTAGCTCCAATATTATATAGGATTCACGAAAGGCTGTTATATGAAAGGAGGATTATATTTCTTTTCCATGGCCTTGAAAGCAGAGCTAGGAACAATGCGCATACCTTATAAACTAGAGAGAAAAAATTGTGACTTGACATAAATAAAAACTTCCTAACAATTAGAGCTGTCCCAAGGTAGAATGAGCTGCCTCAGTAGGTCATGGGTTCTATCACTAGAGGTCTTCAAGTGAGATTAGGATGATCATTCATTGGGAATGTTGTAGAAGGATCATTGTTCAATTATAGCTTGAACCAGATGGCCTCTATTATGGTTTTTTGCTAAGAAGACACAAGATATTTCTCTGCATTATCACTGTTGTTGCTCAGAGATGGAGAAGAAGAATCCTTCACGACAGCAGAGTTGTAGAGGCTTTAGCCAACTTTAGGATAAATGTTCGCTTTTGGAAAAAACATAACACTATTTGAGCTAATGGTGTCACCTAAGCCTCAAACTGGAAGGAATGGATCCTATAGTCACTACTGTCGAACAAACACAGAAATAACTTAGAAGCACAGAATCAGAGAAGTCATTAAGTAGATAGAATAATTTTAGTAAAGGCATCATGGCTTGTGAACTGAGACACAAAACACCCCTCTTTACAATTCTAGATTTGTAGGGTATCCCAAGAACATTATAAACATCACTATAATCATAATTACGGCTAACAATTATCTCATTTGATCTTCACAACAACACTGTGAGGTAGGTGTGACTATTATTCCAATTTTACAATTGAAAACATGAGTTTTCCTCAAACATGCGCATCCTTGCTAGATTCCTGTGTATGCTCACTCTTCTCCATAGCTACTGAGTGCATTGGTGAGAGAGTATGGCATAGGATTATGTTTGGACCATGATATCTTTATTATTCTGGCATTTCTTTTTAGTTATCTGTGATATTACAATTATTACTGTTGCTTTCATCTTATTGTTAAGTAAATGGTTATGTCTAAGATCTACTGTTCCATCACCGCGAAAGGCTGGGTATATGTAAATGGAAGCACACTGGTGGTGGTTCAAGAGCTACAGTAGTGCATAAGTGGAGTGTATTTCACCATGCCAGAATCATCCCTAATATTTTGAGAAAGCGAGTATAGCCACATGTTGGGCCTTATCTAGGAACTCATATCTGCTAGTGAGGGTGGACTAGAGTGAGTGAGCCAGAGTGTGAATTTGGCATCCTTAGAGGTATCCTTACATAAGAGTTACACCGAAATTCATCTCTATTGACAAAAGTAGAAACTTTAGAAAATAATAAGCATTCTCAGTTTCTGAATCACATTTTCAATGACATTTCTATCAAAAGAGTATACAGATAATCATCAAAGCATTCCTGAAATCATGAAAGTATACCTAATAATGAAGAGGGAAAATTTTTACAAGAAAGACAAAAACCAAAAGAGTCAGATTGTTTCTAAACATATTCTTCAAATTTTCTCATAGTACATTACTGGCTCTGTAAAAGACCTGGGGTTTGGGTTCTGGAAAATACTTTAGGATTGACTTTCAGGGCTGGGAAAGACAAAATCCCTCCCACAAATGAGACAGTACAATTAGTCACAGCATAAAGTGCCCTCTTATTGCGATAATAGTTCAGTTTAATAGAGGCTGAGTAAAATAATTTTGTGAAAACAAAAAGCTTCTCAATTTTAGACCTGTCTATATCTAACCATTTCATGAAAAGATCATGATTTGCCTTAAAAAGCAGCCTAATATGAGAAAATCAACATTTGTTTAACTATGAATAGAATTTAGAAATGTCCATGTACTGGAATTTGATGAAGATTGGCTCTTCTAGTCCCTACTCCTTGGTCACCTCACCAATTGCTTTGCCTTCTGGGTTGGAAAACATGCCATGAGGGCTGTAACCCTTGGTGGTTTAAAGGCAGGGAGGGGGAGAGAAGAGGAGGAAAGGGATATGGAAAAGAATAAGCATTTATTAAGTGCTTACTATGCGCCAGACACTATGCTAAGCACTTCTACAAGCATATCTCATTTCATCCTCACGACCACCTTCAGAAGTATTATTAGTAGTCCCCACTTTACAATTGAGGAGACTGAAGCAGAGGTTGTCATTTGTCCAAGGTCACACTGCTAATAAGTGTCTGAGGCTGGATTTGAATTCAATCCTTGCTGAAATCAGGCCAGGTGACCTATCCAGTGCCCCAGCTAGTTGTCTCCCCCAGTAGAATGTAAGTTTTTTGACAACAGGGGCTGTCTTTCCATTTGTATTTGTGTCCCTGGGCTTAGCACAGTACTTAGGGCTTACTATGTGCTTAATAAATGATCTTTTATTCAACCCAGAAAATCTTCCCTGAGGCCCCACTGTCTTGACTGCTCCACCTGGCTCCCTCTTTCAGGAAGGTTTCTGCCATACTTCCTTTCACTACCTACTCTCCAACCATCTTCTCACCAACTACTACACATGTACCCTCACTAATGCCCTCCCAACTTCTAGTTCTGGAACCATGATGAAATCAACTCTGGAACTCTGCCATTACTCCTGAAAAGGGTGTATCATTCAATTCCCCCTCTGTCCCTACTAATCATCCCTATAACTTTCTCTATTAAATGGCTCCTCCTTGGCTACCACTGTCCTTTGTGTGTCTCTCCCAATCAGAATGTGAGCTCCTCGAGGGCACAGGCTGGCTTCTCTTTTGTATTTACATTCTTGGACTTAGCATAGTTCATGGGACCTAATAAATGCTCTTTCACTTTTTTGTTCCTTCGTTCATTCTTTATTCAGTCATCAGTCAACAATTTTGGCAGATTTTTAAAAAGTATGGTTCCCTGAGTAGAGACTGAGTTATTCCAAAATTTAGGCAGTCTCTTTCATTTACCACAACCCTGGTTGATAAGAGATGAGAAAGTTTCCATACTTATACACAACTGAATATGATAGATCAAAAATCAATTCACCTAAACATTTTTTAAAAGTCAGGGGACACACTGAAGACAATATTATGGCCTGAGTAACTATTATATCTTTTCTCACATTTTTTCCCCTGTAGGTAGCTATGGTCTGATAGAAAAAAGATTGGATTTGAGGTCAGAATATTTGGTTTCAGATCATACCTCTGCTTTCTATTTATTATATGTGTGACTTGAACAAGTTACTCGGGGCTTCTGTTTCTTCAATTGTAAAATGAGGAAATTGGAGTAGATGATCTCCAAGGTCACTCTTGTGTAAATATCATTACTATCAACTGTCTATACCATTCAAAGCATTTAGCTTATAGTACCTTGCATTTTAGTTACTGGAGGACATTTTTATTGCTTCTACTCTATTATAAATTCTTTGAGAGGATATATGGTGTCAAATTCTTCTTTGTTTGTACCATAGCTCCTAGCACAATGACTGATGCTAGTAGAAAATGAATAAATTTTTATTCAATTACTGCTTTAAAAAATTAAGTCCATAGGATCAGTTATTTAGTGTGTGACATTCAGGGAAAGTGTCTTTCAGAGTTGAATCTCTTTCATTAAATTCTTAGCCAAAAATTTCTAGGGTGTATCTATTTTAAATAACATTTAATCAAGATGGACTTTTGGAAATTTAACTCTAGGTCTAGATTGTCTTCTAGAAAATTCACATAGAATTATAAGTCTTAAATTTCTTCTCTTTAAAGAAATATCATCAACCTTCTATTATGATCTGTGCTAAGCAACCCAGCCCAAAGAGTCTTTCTGACTTCTTGTAAAATGGCCCATCTACATTTAATTAAGTGGTTAGAGGGAGCAGTTAGAGGAAGTGTCAAGAAGAGGCTTCCCTCTTTTGGCATGCCTCTTCTCAGAGATCTGCTTTTCCTTAGAGATCTACTTGTCTACTAATAATCATTCGTGCTGTAAAATTGTCTGAACACACTGAAACAGAATAGCTGGAAGAAATTTTTGTTCACATGTTGGTATTTTCAGGCTTTCAGTGAAAGTCGAAAGTCAGTGAGTGACATCACTTTACAGAAAACAAACAACTATCAATGAAGCAATAAAGCAAATGCAAAGACTTGCAGATGTGGGTTCAGGTCTTTGCTCTGTTGTTTACTACCTGTGGGACCATAAAGAGTCATTGAATTTATATAGATCTCAGTTTCTTTTCATTATTGACTTATATTATTTTTGAAATTTGTTTCAGTTGTGGAAAATACATTTGTAGTATTAATGTGATGGAAGATCTTCCCTCAGGTGGGCCTAGGTGAGAAAGCTTGATTATATCTTTGTTTGTAAGTAGGCCTAAAGCCCCTACTTACTAGGTGGTAAGCCAATGTGGGTGTGAAGCCCTCAAGACCCTAAGGGGAGTTGCTAAGACCAGAGCCAATGGTATGTTCACTGAGTTCTAGTGAATCAAGAATTCAGCCAATCAGAGACCTGAGTTCCAGCTAATCAGATGTGGGCTAGGACTGTATAAAAAAGAGAGCCCAGAACTGAGAGCAGCAGAATTCAGAAGCAGACGTCAAGAAGACATTGAGGCAGTAGACACTGAGGGACAGCCAGCATTGAGAGAGATTGCAGGTGGAGAGTGCAGAATAAGAGAGTTGAGGAGATCAAAGAGCAGAATCTGCAGAGAGCTACAGGAATCAGGATTCAGCCCAAGGAGAAAGAGCAGGAACTCAGAATCAACAGAGCTGCAGAGAGAGTGCTGAGTGGAGAGTTAGAATTTGTGAGTGATTGTTTACAGGAAGGCCCTAGCAGGGGAGAAGGTTACAGGATGACTTGGTTCCTTGCTATAATACTGTGTTATAATTTCCTTGTTACTACATCGAGGTGGGCTTACTGGTTTTGGAATGTAACTGCTATTATGTTGAACTGGGGGTATTGGTTGTTGGATTTGATCCTCTGGTCTCTAAATAAATGTTATACTTCCTCTCCCTTCTACATACAGAGTTTTTCATACTTTGTGATTCTGAACCATTCAGGCATGTTCCTGGTCATCCTTGAGGTCATGAATCTAGCCTTACTGATAAAACATTTTATTTGGAGTCCTAGTATCTGGAATTGATTCTCAGCTCTGCATGATATTGAACAAGTTATTTTATCTCTCTGAGCTTCAGTTTTCTCATTTGCAACATGAAGGGGTTGATCTAGATGACCTTCAAGTGACTTCTAGACCTACATTTATAATCTAAAAAAATCAACTCTGAATAAAATTACACGAAGGTGATAAAACCACAATGGGTAAAGTTCAGATTACTTAAGTGAATTAAAAAGATACAATTATTTGCTATGGAAAAATTCAAGAAAATTCATTAGACAACTAGGATTTTAAAAAAGAGAACATAATTTTGGAAGCAATTAAATCCAATTCCCATACAACTGGAAAATTTTGGATGTAAAAGAATTTGGTTTTTTTGAAAATTCTACACAAACAAGGTTTTCTTTTAAAAGAAAAAATCCCATGTTTCCAAATTCAGTGCTCTTTTAACCACAACACATCTCTCAGGCCCTGGGAATCATTAAAGGAGTTTTGCAATTTTCCAAAGGCATTCCAGTTCTCTCTACTTCAGTTTAGTTTTGGACTCAACTCAGCCATTTGCATTATCTTATCCAAAATATATAGACTTACAGCAGGGTTCTTTACATTCATCTAATTTCATGACATAATCTGAACAATAAATATTCTTTACACACGTGGTTTTTCATCATTACATGGCTAAGTCTAACTCTTGTAAGAGGTTCTAGAACTTGTTGAAACTTTTCTTAGAAAAAAAAATGCATCTTTCTAGTAATATTCTAACATTACCAATAAGTTTCTGAGTTAGGCAACACTACAGTCTCTAAAGAATTAAAAATGGTTATCATACAAAGGGCAATAAAAAGGTAGATAGATATTGGGTATGAGTAGGCTGCAACATATATCAAAGAAGGAACAAATAAAAATAACTAAAACTGGAGTAAAATATATGATCAAGGAAATAGATGGGTTGGTTATGTTTCAAAACCCACGGATATCAGATGAGCACTGTGAATATTTGGTGGTGCCCCTATAGCAAATTCACCAGAAAAATGGCCACAGAGGATGGGTAGGCATGGACAGGCTACATTATCATTAGAAGGAATGTTGTTATTCAGTCTTTTGAGTTGTTTTTGACTCTTTGTGAGCCAATTTGGGGTCTGCTTGGCAAAAATATTGGAGTGGTTTGCCCTTTCCTTCTCCAGTTCATTTTACAGATGAGGAACTGAAGCAAACAGGATTAAAAGACTTGCCTAGGGTCACACAGCCAACAAGTGACTGAAACTGGAATTGAACGCAAGTGTTCCTGACTCCAGGCCTGGTGCTCTAGCCACCTAGCTGCCCCCAGAAGAAATATACAGTCCATTAGATCACGTATCCATTTGATTTGTATAGAGGACCTAAAAACCAATATCATCATAACAACAGAGGTCATAGGATCATAGATTTAGAAACTGAAGTAACATTAGAGTTGTTGTGAATTATATTTCATTTAAAACTCTAATTTTACTAATTAGGAAATTGAGGCCTTGGAAAGTTCACTAACTTGCCCAAGATTAAATAGGGAATCAGTAGAAAAGCAATAGCTTGAACACAGACCTTTGACTCTAAATTCAGTGTTCTTCCCCATTGTACCATGATACCCAAGTTTAGAGTCAATCCTAGGTTTGAAATATATCTCCATATCTTACTAACAATATTACTAAAAAGTGGTAAGGCAATATGTTTTAAAGAATATGTACAGTTATAGAATGAGGTCAGTGAGTTTGGGTTAAAAAGTTTCTCATAATTATAACATTGGATGGTTTACTGCTTACTATCAATAACAAAAGCTTAATGTGGCACATTTTGTTTTTTTTTAATAATTAGGTGGTTATCTAACAAGGTAAATGGGGATTTTGTGACATTGGCCCTACATAAGTTGCCAGGAGAATCACACTCTTAGAGGTCATCTATTTCAACTCTTACCTGGACAAAAATCTCCACATCAATAGCAAGTGGTCATTAGGCCTCCATTTGAAATCCTTTATTGATGGGGAATTCACTGCCTACTGTGATAGCCCAATTCATTTCTGGGAAGCTAATTGTTAGGACATCTTTCTTTACATTGTGTCAATATCCACATTTATTAGTTATAAATTGTAATTCTGGCACCTCAAGCAAATTCACTTTGGCAGGAGAGAGAAGACTGCAGTCTGGAGATCTGTTTTTCAGCTATACTGTGATGGGGATGCCTGTGAGCTTTACTAACCCTATTTCTGGACTGAATATGATTCAGAAGATCACATTTTCTACCCCCAAAGCCTGGCACCTGTCCCTACACAGCATGTTGCTGTAAATTCTGATTCTGTCACTTAAAAGCTGTGTGATATTTTTTTTTTTTTGAAATTCACTTAACCTCTCTGGGCTTTAGCTTTCTAATTAGTAAAATCAGGTTTGGACTAGGTCTGTCTTTTGTTCAACTCTAGCCAGTAAATACTTCCATCAAATCTGGCATTATTTACCAAAACCAAGGCTAGAATATGGGCTTCTGGGATATTTATAATATAGTAATTCATTATATTTGCCTTTATCTGAGCTTTTGTAGGAATATTGTGCTGATGTCCAAGAAAGAAACACAGATTTAGCACTGAAAAGAGACTTTAGGGGTTATCTAGACCAGAAGTTCTTAACCTAGTGTCCATTAACCCCAAAAGGGTTTATGTATAGATTTCATAAGAGCAACTAGGTGGCCCAGTGGATAAAGTGCTGGGCCTGGAGTCAGGAAGACTAAGTTGAAATCTGGCTGTGCGACCCTGGGCAAGTCACTTAACCCTGTTTGCCTCAGTTTCTTCATCTGTAAAATGAGCTGGAGAAGGAAATGGCAAACCACTCCAGTATCTTTGGCAAGAAAACTCCAAATAGGGTCCCTAGGAAAAAGACATGACTAAAAACGACTGAATAACAACAATAGATTTCAAGGGGTCCATGAACTTGGATGGGGAAAAATCATCTAGCTATTTTCACTAACTTCTAACTGAAATTTATTAATATAAGCAACAGAACATTATTCTGAGAAGAGATCTATAGGCTTCATCAGACTGCCATATGGGTCTATGACATAAAAAATGTTAAGAACCCATGATCTAAGCCAACTCCCTTGCTTTAGTGAGCAGAGCCACTGAACTTAAGAGAGGCTAAGTGACTTGATCATAGCCTATGGCTATTATGTGGCAGTGTTGGTATTCTAGCCCAGATCATCTGATTCCAAACTTATGTCCCTTCTTCTCTCAGATACTCTCTGTTTTCTAGGCTTCTGTGATACTGTTCTCTCCTTGTTCTCCTCACACAGCTCTGACCACTTCTCTGTATCATCTGCTGGATCATACCTGTGGGTGTCTCTCAAGGCTCTAACTTTAGCCTTCTTCTCTTCTCCTTCTATACCTGCATCATGATTAACATGAGTTCAAATAATGTAAAATTTGATTTAGTATGAATTATGAAATGGTATCAGGTCACATTTAATATAAACCAAAATTCAATTAATGTGATGCATGCAAGTTAACAAAGGGTTTTAACATGCTGCTAGGTTACCAGTCTGCACTTGCCTATTGAATTGTGCATGTATGACAACCTATATTATGAGTTGTGGTTTTTTTAAAGATGGAAACACTGCCAACATAAAAAGAGGTTTATTATTACACTAAAACAAAATGTAATGTCATTGAATGGCATGAATATGGTCATAGTAACACTAGATGTTGGAATGCCTAAATCTATGGTATGAACTATATATAGCATGCAGGAGAAATACAAATAATTAAAAGAAAAAAGTACAAAGTTGCATTTGCTTTTTGTTGTTTGCAAACCACCAAGAGGAATGAAAGTTTATAGAGTATCATTTAGCTGTATGAATTGAAGATTGTAATAAAAAACACATTCCTCTTAGCAGAGCAGCCATTCAGACAAAAGCTTTAAGTTTGTTTAAAGAAATAAAAGAAAATTGAAGTAAAGTGAATAGAGAAGAAACTTTTATTACAAGCATTGGTTAGTTTGACCACTTAAAAATGCAATTTAATTGCTTATTGTAGGAAACAAAAAATAGCTGTCTGAGTTTAAGAAGGCTAATGACTTGCTGTTAGTTGTACAGGAAACTGGGCAAGGTGGTATGGGCATTTCAGCTCAAATATATGACTATTTCTGGGGAGAAAAATTCAAAATATCTATCATCCTAAAGGTGAAGATTTTAGAACAAAACAGATTTGTGATGCTTTAATTTTTTTTAGGATTTTCTTCCTGGTCATTCAATGATTCTACCTCTTCCTGTGAATTCCTGTACAACTCACTGCCTATATCGAAGGTTTTAAACTGTAATTTACTCTTTCAGGTTACATCACTACTCTATGAGCATTAATCCTTGTTTCTCTTCACACAATTTTATCTGTTTATGTCCATTTGAAAAGAAGGTCTGCATAATAGATTCGGGTGAGGGTTGGCAGAAAGCTGCCAAAGTAGGCATCCACTTGAGATCCCAATGTCTCTTATGTCACTTAGCTGGAGCTACACTATATTTTATTTTTTCATCTGTATATGTCTTGTATTCTCAGTTAAATTCTAAGTTCTTTGAAGGTGGATGTGCTGACTTTTCTGTATCTCCCGGCACAGAACCCTCCATGACTGTTACATACGGTCAATAAGTGGTGCTAATGACTGCTTTGGAATTCATGGGAACAAGAAATATTTATTATTTTTTTAAACAAATACCTTCCCATTTGGGCAGGTTTCCTATTCTAACAAATCAAGAGAAACATTTTTGTCTGCCCAGAACACAGAAAGTGAATATATATGCCTTTAATCAGGATCCTGTCCTCCCTAGTGACTCCTATGTGAATGTTTTTATAGTCTTGGATTTCTCTCTTCCAAGATGGAATCTCTCTCTTTCCCTTTCTTAACCAGATGCCTGGCTAAGATCCGGGAAGGTGATGCTCAGGCCAGCCAGTTTGTGGGACCTAGAAATGCTAGGCATGGAATTTCTTTGCACAGAAAAAATAGAATTTTCTTATTCCTGGAAAAGAGAGAGAAAATACACAAAACGAGAGGATGGAAAGTGCTGTCCAGTTCAACTTTAAATCCAGGAAAACTGCCATGTGTTCCTGACCTCATGAAACTAGGAATTTTATCCACGACCTAAGTTCAGATGACATCAGTGCCAAGTTCAGTCCAGACCGGAATTAAAAGAAAATAATGATGATGATGATACTGGCAGTGTGGTATAGTGGATAAAGAGGTGTTTTCAAAGCCAACCAGGTGCAAGTCCATTCTCTGACACATCCTGGCTTTGTGACTCCTAGCAACTCATTTAAACTCTCAGTGCTCTAAGCCACAGGTTTCAAACAGGCACAGTGCTGACCCAAACAGATTAAGATATAACCGGGAAATATTTAACAAAAAGAATAAAAATACAATTTGTTGTTCAGTTATGTCTGACTCTTTATGACTCCGCTTGGGATTTTCTTGGCAAAGATACTGGAGTAGTTTGCCATTTCCTTCTCCAGCTCCTTTTACAGATGAGAAAACTGAGGCAAACAGGGTAAAGTGTCTTGCTTAGGGTCACACAGCTGGTAAGTGTCTGAGGCCAGATTTGAATTCACTTCAGGTCTGACGCTCTATCCACTGGGTCACTTAGTTGCCCCCAAAATACAATACAAGAGCACAGATAATGTTAACATATGGTTTTCTAAGTCAATAAGCTGCCTGCAGGGATTCTTAGGTAAAGTTTAAGGACTCCCTTTTCCATTTGAATTTGATACCACTATGCTAAGCAACTCTCACAGTCTACGCATTGCAGGGAAGTAATCTACATTAGCCCAGGAAGTTTCCTCATCTGAGAGTGACCTATACCAATTAAATCATAGGCTAGTACCTATTCCCAGTATAATTGGCATTTAAAATCTCTGAATGGTGCAAAATTTTCAACATGCATATGCCAGAATGACAGTGACAAATAAGCCATATTGCCTTCATGTGGTATTCTAATTTATCCAAGCACTACCAGTGTAAATTGGTACAAAAAATTGCTAAAAAATGTTGCTCCAGATAGCAACCAAACTTTATAGTGGCTAGATCCAGAACTGTCTGACTCAACATTTCTTTCTGTTACCCGTTTTCTTTCCCCTTTAGTAACATTATTCACATCTCTGATCTACCCTTGATTAGGGCCTTGGAGAACTTCAGAAAAATTAAGAGGGTACTGTGAGGTCTATGTATTTTTGGTTTGTGTGCCAAGGAATAGTTTTATGACATTTTTCTTTCTAAATAATTTAATTAGCTAATTAATTAATTTTACAAGTATTTATTTCTCCCTTTCACTGTCCCCACTGGATAATGTGAAAAATAAAACTCTCATAATGAATATGAATAGTCCAGCAAAACAAATTCCCAAATTAGTCATGTCTAAACAATGTATGTCTCATTCTGCATTTTAAGGCTATCACCTCTTTGATATAACGTGGTTAGTTGGGTTCGCAGGTGGGGAGGCAAAATCACCCAGGAATTAGGGATTGATATGGAAACATGGAATGTCACAGAAGTTAGAGACTAATGAACTCATTATCTCAACAAACATTTATTAGAGATCTACTATGCATTGTGATGGAGTAACAGGCAAAAAAGCTCATATCTTATGGGAAGGGAAGCAAAATGTACACAGATAATTAAACACACACATAAATACGCAAGTATATAGGTGTTTGTACATGTACACATCTATATACTTACACATATACACTAATACATATATACTTACATGTATATAAGTATACATATGTGTGTGTCTCTGTGAATTGCTGTTCAGTCATTCAGTAGTGTCTGAGTCTTCATGACCCCATGGACTATATCATGCCAATACTGCCCATGTTGTTTTTTAACAAAGATACTGGAATGGTTTACCATTTCCTTCTCCAGTGGATTAAGGCAGAGGCTAAGTGACACTAGTTTCTGAAGCTGGATTTGAACTCAGGTTTTCCTGACTCCAAATCTAATGCTCTATCTATTGAGCTACCTGGCTGTTTATGTGTATCTGTGTAGATAGATGGATGGATGGATAGATAGATAGGTAGATAGATAGATAGTTAAATAAATAGATTTCTCCCCCCAAGCCTCATGTAGTAGGTAACAATTAAGCTGAACCTCAAAGGACACTTGGGATTTTAAAAAGGAATAGGTGAGGAGGTTGTACATAAGAGGACAGACTATACAAAAAAGAAGGAATGTGGAGTATGGGGAGCAAGAAGCTTGGCTGAACTATGGAATGAATCAATGGGAGTAATGGGCAACATGTCCAGAAATGCAAGTTGTAGTAAGAATGTGAAGGATTTTAAATGAGAAGCAGACAGGTTTATCATAGAAGCTCCAGGGAGCCACTGTTGGCACCCTTCAGATAGAGAGTGACATAGTCATACTATGCACTTATCAGAGATGAGGGGGAGCCATTGTGCAAGAACTACACAGGGTATTCACTCAATTACCGCAAAACTCAGGGATTTAAGGATTAACTAGTATATCCCCTTCTGAGCCTACTTTTCAAGAGAAGCCTGTTATAGACTTCTCTAGAAATGGAGAAGCATGAGAAGCAGATTTGCTCTATTGTAGTAGAGCTACAAAGTAAGTGATAGGAAAGAAACAATTTTACTATAAGAAATTTATATATGCAAAGTAATCAATCAACAAGCATTTATTAAGTACCAACTGTTTTTCAGGCACTGCTATAGGTGCCTGGGATTCAAATACAAAAAGCAAAACAGTCCCTGCCCTCAAGGGGATTTCATTGTATTAGAGGATAAAAATATGTCCTATATGGGACATATTTGTATATACAGAATATATAAAATAGATATAGGGTAATTTTTTGATGGGGAGGCATTAGCAGCTGGGGGATCAGGAAACGTCTCATGAAAAAAGGCACAGAAAATGAGTCTTTTTAAATTTATTTTTTATTTTGGGTTTACAACACTCAGTTTCACAAGTTTTTGAGTTCCAAATTTTCTCCTTCTCCCTCTCCTCCCCCCTCCCCCCAAGACGGCATATAATCTGATATAGGTTCTACATACACCTTTGCATTAAACTTATCTACACAATAGTCAAGTTATAAAGAAGAATTATGACCAATGGAATGAATCATGAGAAAGAAGAAACAAAACCAACAAAGAAGGGGAAAAAAGAGAGCAAATAGTTTTCCTCAATCTGCATTTAGACTCCGTAATTCTTTCTCTGGATATGGATAACTTTTTCTATCATCAGTTTTTTGGAGCTGTCTTTGAACCTTGTATTGCTGAGAGTCTACCAAACTTAGTCATCACAGATAGTGGGTGTCTGTAATTGTGTATAACGTTCTCCTGGTTCTGTTCCCCTCACTCAGCATCAGGTCACGTAAGTCTTTCAAGGTTATTATGAAGTCTGTCTGCTCCTCATCTCTTATAGCACAATAGTATTCCATTACATTCATATACCACAAGTTATTTAGCCATTCCCCAATTCATGGGCCACTACAAAAAGAGATGCTATAAATATTTTTGTGCATACAGGTCCCTTTCCCACTTCTGTGATCTCTTTGGGATACAGCCCTAGAAGTGGTTTTGCTGGGTCAAAGGGTATGCACTTTTTATATACCTTTGGGCATAGTTCCAAATTGCTCTTCAGAATGGCTGGATCAACAACGTAACAGTGTTCTAATATTCTCACATCCTCTCCAGTATTTATGATTTTCCTATTTTGTCATGTTGGCCAATCTGACAGGAGAGATGTGGTACCTAAGAGTTGTTTTGATTTGCATTTCTCTAATCAATAGTGATTTAGAGCATTTTTTCATGTGACTGTAGATATTTTTATTTTCTTCCATTGAAAACTGCCTGTTCATATCCTTTGACTATTTATCAATTGGGGAATGACTTATATTCCTATTAATTTGACTCAGTTTCCTGTACATTTCAGAGATGAGGCCTTTATCAGAGACACTGGTTGTAAAAATCCTTTCCCAATTTTCTGCTCCCCTCCTAATCTTTGTTGCATTGGCTTTCTTTGTACAAAAACTTTTCAATTAAACATAATCAAAATTATCCATTTTGCATTTAATAACACTCTCTATTTCTTGTTGGGTAGAAAATGAGTCTTGAAGGAAAGTAAGATTCTAAAATGTGAAGAGGATGCATTCCAGGCATGGAGAAAGCCTAGTATAAAGGCATGGCAGTGGTGGTACAAGCCCAAGTTCCATGTATGAGGAATGGTCAGAAGACTAGTTTATCTATACCAGATGAAGGGAAGTAATGTTTAATAAGGCTGAAAAGGCTGGTTGGGGCCAGGTTTTGAAGAGTTTTGTATACTGAACAAAAGAGTTTATATTTTATCCTAGAAGTACTATTGACATGTTAGATTTATGTTTTAGGAAAATAATAACAAAGACCTTGTTCAATCAATATAAAGAAATAGAAATTGTTGAAATTAAATCGAGAAGGGGAAGTTCCAAATTGGTGATTTTAGAGGTAAAGTAAAAGTGAAAGAAGGATCAAGGTTCATGCCAATGGACAACTAAAATAGATTGAAAAGTCTGAAGAGAAATAAAGCTTACTCAAGTTGGTGAATCATCAGTTCCCTCAACATCAATATTGAAATGGTAAGGATGAACAGATTAGTAAGTATTGGTATGGAAAGAAATGTAAAGGTCTTCTAGGCAAGGATGACACTAGTAGATGGATGGAGACAAAAGTTATGATGTCACCAAAAGCAAGAGTCTTGAAGCTTTTCTAGGGAGCAAAGAAGAGGCTGACTCTTCTACAGACACTTAAAATAATATAGCTTACATTACAGTATTTCTTGGAGTAACCAGGTTTGGCAGTGGTGTCCTGAAGTTTACTTTTAAATCCCTTGTTTAATGAAATAAAGCTGAACCCATTCTAGGTCAGAGGCCTGGGATTAAAAAAAAAACTGAATGGAAAAAGAAAAGAAAAAAGAAGAACAGAATAAGAGGGTGGTTTATAAAATGTTTCAGCCAGATCTATTCAACATTTAGAATGTTAGAAGTCAGGGCCATGAGGTCTAGGGCCCTATTTAAGAAAGGGGCTCAGTACAGTCTTCTCTCTATTTACCATCAGCTATACCAATTTTGGGCTTCTTTAGATTTCTCCATTATCTCAAGAATCCAGGTACAATTGCTCCTTTTTTTCTCCTCCCACTCCTCGGCATCATTTTATGTGTTTTTTTTCCCCACTAGTGTGTAAATTTCTTGAAGGCAGGAATTGTCTTTTTTTAAAACTTATATTTCTAACCCAGGGTTTATCACAGTGCCTGATACACAGTAGGCACTTAATAAATGTTTATTGACTGATGAACTGACCTACAATGAGGTTGGACCTCCCTCTCATTAACTACAATTTTCTTGCACTTCAGCTCTTCTACTAAATTATACTTTGGGAATTCCTCCTCACATTGTGAATTTCAGTCCCTTGGTCCCTCCCCGCAACTTCTTCAACTTTCCTTTAATTTTACTTGATATTCTACTCAGCCTTGACACTGTGGTCAGCCATTTTCATGCTTCTCTCTCTAGTACCTTGGAATCCTTGATACTCCTGCAAACTTGATACCATATTCTACCTTTCAGCACCCAACTCTGGGTCACCACCATTATCAGATTTCTGGATTCCTAGTCTGTCAAACACTGGTGAAGAAAAAGCTGAAAATCATACTGATTAGGTCCATTCTAAATGTACAAACCTGAACTTTGGCCCTTCTACTGGTCCCAGAAAATCACTTCATTAATCTCTAATAGACTTTGAAATTCCTTCACAGTTGCTGAAACAAATCTCCATATCTCTTTTAATGAGAGTGGTGTGGTGGAAAGAGTGCAGTATTTGGAATCAGAGGACCTGAGTTTGAATTTCTTCTCTGTCAGTTACTACCTAAATGACCTTGGACAGGTCACTGAACCTCTCTGAGTCTCAGTTTCTTCCTCTGGAAATGATGGGGCTGCTAAGATGCCTTAGAATTCTTAATCTATAACTCCATGATCTTCATTCACAGTATTTTTGTGAGCTAGTAATACAAAATATTATCCCACTAGGGCAGCTAGGTGGTACAGAGGATAGAGTGCCAGGGTTGGACTCTGGAAAACTCATCTTCCTGAGTTCAAATCTGGCCTCAGACACTTACTCTCTGCGTGACCCTGTTTCTCTTAGTTCCTCATACGTAAAATGAGCTGAAGAAAGAAATGGCAAATCACTCCAATATCTTTTCCAAGAAAACCCCAAATGGGATCATGAATAGTCAGACAGACTGAAAAATTGAACGACATTATCCCTATTTTACAGATGAGGAAACTGAATCTCCAAAGGAAGTTCAAGTGACTCACCCAAGTTCACTGAGCTTGGAAGTGGCTGAGTCAGAATTGGAACCTTGGTCCTCGGACTTGAGAATCCAGTGTTCTCGGTACCACCTGGCTAAGGTGACTGAAGCCATCCAATTCAAGCTTCTTTAGTGTATAACACCATGGTAAAAGGACTGGGTTTGAAGTCTCATGACCTGATTTGGAGTTCTAGCTTTGAAATTTTTTACCTGTGTGACCTTGGACAAGTCACTTAACTTCTCTGGGTCTCAATTTCCTTCCTCACTTGCAAAAAGAAAAGGTGAATTAGAACACCTTTAAAGTGCCATCTAGCTTTAAAGCAAATGATTCTCTCTCCCCTACATGCCTACGTATCTGTAATCATCCTCATGCCTTTCTGCACCATTTCTAAATTTCTCTGTATTCTTACGCATTCCGTCGTTGCTATTGTTATTATCACTGTTGTTATTATTATAGTTATTACTTAGAAGAGGGATTTACATCTTCCACTCCATGGATAGCTCCTCTGTATTTTCACTCTTGATTCCATCATCTCTTCTTCTGAAACCTTTTACCATTCATTTACCTGCTCTCTCACCACGTGGCTTCATTACACAATGCAAAAATTTTCAGATTTCTGCAAATAAAAAAAAAGTCTTCCCTAAAACTTGCTATTCCTATAGGCACAAGAAAATAAACTCTCTACCTTTTCTGCCTCACCTAAAATCTCAGCATTACTAAAGACTTTCTAGAAACATTCAAAATATAGGAAGAACTTCTTAGAGAATTTTAGGGCTTAATGAGACTTCAGAGCTTATCTAGTGCAATGTCTTTATGAGAATATATGGGCCCATAAAGTTTAAGTGTCTTGTTCAAGGTCACACAGAATGCCACCTCCGAGCATTCATGAATCTGCCTAATCAGGAGATGGATAAAGTACAGTTTCATGTCATCAAGAGCACATGATCAGCTTCCTGTATTTAAAATTAAGATAGAAAGCAATGTTTCTAGCTTTTCAGTGGTGAATTTTCTCTGCCTTGTTTTGTAAATATTAATAAAATTCTACTCCTCTGTGTAAAGAGATGCTTTGCCTAATATCTCTATGTACGTCTGATCCCACAAACTGGTTGGCCTAATGGTCACCTTCCAGGATGTTAGCCAGATGACTCTTAGATGCCATATCTATTGCCAAAGGCCAAACCACTAACCAAAAGGCAATTCAGCAGACCAATGAGTACTACTGCCAGAACTGTGGTTAAGAAATAAAAAATAGAAAAAAAATTACTCTGACGTGCTGTACAGGAATGATTACTTGAAAATGATGCTCTCTGCCAAAACATACTTGTGTTAAGCATTTATTGAAGTTCATAATTTCTCCTAAGGGATAACAGAATCTTCCAGTCAGTGACATCCCTGGGAAATAAGCTACATCAAAAGGCATGTGTCTTTAAACTGAAGCACTACTCTTAATTTTTTTCTTAAATTTTAGTATCATTTATAATTCTGAATGGGACAATTCAAGAGTGAGGGTTTTTTCCTCATCAATTCCTACCCCATATTGTCACTAACTGCTATTTGTCTCTATTTCCAAATACCACAGGCCTATATTTTGCATTGAAAATAGATATCCCATAATGGTCTCTCAAATTAAAGACATATGAACTTAAGCTTAATTTATATAAAATTCCATTATTAATCTTTGAACAGGAAATCTGATTCCAATGAGCATTGAGCTTGGGAAACTAAAATATTTCTTCATATTCTCTTTCTCTCTCATTTCCCCATAGTAATGTACAATTTCCTTACAGAGCTTGCCTAATCACATTAGAGTTACTCCCAGGTCCCTGCTGGCTTTGAACAATTAACCCCGAGTTTCACAGTTGATTTTAATGTCACACACACACACACATATGTATATACACACACACACACACATATACCCATATATGTACATACATATATGTATATATATATACATACACACACTTCCCCCCCCATTTCTTTCTTCTACAAAATTTTCTTATTCTCTCCACATGAAACAGCAGGTGTGTGTTTTACTCATAATTTATGCATACCTGCTTACAGTTTTGAATTTTGCTGCTGTCTAAAACCATTAGTTAAAAGCACTCCACTAAGAATAAAATTCTAAGGGTCTATTATTCCAGCATGGAGGATAAGTGGGTTATCAGAAAATTAAGGAATCCTCAAAGAGTTTTAAGTATAGGGGAGACAATATTTTACCCTCTACCTCCAGTCCCAGTATGGGTGATTTTTCCATACAGCTATTCTACTAACAAACTCCAGGGGCTCCAAAATTCTAGTCTAAGACACATCCAAAAATGGGGAAAGAAAGAAATGTGTTTTGGTACCTATAATAGTAATTTAAATTTGAAGATCTTTCCCACCCATTAGTAGGTCTATGTGACCTGCTTATGTCACAGGAAGCCTAAGTCACATGTGGTGGGAGGAGCTTGCTAAAGGAGAGAAACAGGAAAGGGTGGAGCAGAAAATGCTCAGAGCAGTTAGAGCTGAGGGAGAGAGAAGAGACAGGTGTGCTAGCTGTGCTGTGAGTGTGTTTGTGGGCAGAAGGTTATGGGATGGTGAGGCTCCATGCTGTGATATTGTGTTTTCAGTTCCTTGCTGTTATGATAAAGTGGCCTTATTGGTTTTGGGAGTTGGTTGCTCCTTGGATGGGTTGGACTCATTGGTTATGGGATATGGTCCTCTGGTGTCTGAATAAATGTTTTACTTCTTCTACCTTCTATATGGAGGGTCTCTCATATTTTGTGATACAGAACTAAGGCATATTCACAATTATCATCAATGTTATGTTTATTGTCTTGCTGATACAGTACCTAAACACATAAATATTTATTTAAGCTCTGTACTGGAAGAAACACAAGAAACACCTCATAAATGCTTTCTTAAGAGGAATATGGTGTTTTGACACAAGAAAAGGACTATTAGGCATCATTATAATGAAAATAACACACATGTTGCATAATACTGAACAGTTTTCAAAGTAGTTGGACATACACTGACATAGTTTTCGTTACCACATCTGAAATAGTTTTCCCTTTCCTTCAACCTTGTATAGAATCAGTCTAGTTCAGTGTAAAGAACACTGGACTTAGGAGGCAGTAGACCTAGGGCCTAGTCTTGACTAACTAGCACTAACTAGCACTGACACCTTAAGCAAGTTATTTCTTCTCCTTGAGACTTATTGTCCTTAATTGTAAAATGAGACAAGTGGACTAGATGACTTCTGAGATTTCTTTGAGCAGCAAAATATGCTATTTTAATTGTTCTTGTATCCCTAACAATCTATTTGAAATTGTATATTTACTGCATATATGTAGATAAATACATATATACATATACACACATATATGCGTATATATATACATGTTATATGTTTCTAATTCTTCTACCTCCTCTGTATTGTAAATTCCATGAAATCAGGAATTTTATACATCAATTAAATGCCTACCATGTTTCAAGGCACTGTGCTGGGCAAAACCAAGAATGCTGAAGGAGATATAGAAATCATAATTTTGTGGAGTTCATTTCTTTTTGAAACATAATATTTACTGGAAAAGATATAATCTAACGTAGATTGATCTAGCAGCAGAGATGCCAATTTCTTCATTCGAGGAAATGATTGATCCATCAGCTATGCCATACTCAGAAGTGAACTGGCTGGTGGAAAGAATGTTTGTAACTATCTATTGAAGTTTGTGCCCACTTTCTCCAGGGGCTGAGGTATAGAGAGGAGAATGTGCCCTGGTTCTAGGGATGTTTTTGTTCTTTGGTTTTATATCTTTTCAGTAAATATCCATTTGTAAAAATTAGTTGATGTTAATTGCCTATCAAGGAGATATAAACTGATTAGAAGATAATAGAGAGATACTAACTGGCACTGACAAATTATACTGGGGCAGTAACCACTGGTGATTGATACTGGTGTGAAACTAGAGTAGGGGTTTAAGCCAATAGCAGTATAAGAATACCACTGCCTCTCAAGTTACCCTTAGAACCTTGAGGGGGAGGCATGGATTGCTTGGCTCTAAGGACCTGACTTTCCAGTTGAATTAGGTTTAGGAAAGTGAGCATAGAACCTATTTATATGAACTGTACTAAGATTATCAGATACACATATTTAGAGCTCAGAGGAGGCAATGGAAGGAACACTGAACTTGGCACCTCTGTTATTGATTAAATGAATGATCTTTGGCAAGACATTTAACTTGTCTAGATATGAATTTCTTCATCTAAAAACTAAGATTGTTATATTAGATGGTCCCAGATTGCTTCCAGCTCTAAGTCTCTGATTCTATGATCCTCTGACCTTAGAAATCATGTAATTCAGCCTCCTTTTGTTTTGCAGATAAGCAAACCAGTTCAGGTAAGTTACCTAACTTGCTCAAAATCATGTTAGTAGTAAATTGGGAAGCTCAGATTTAAATTAAGGTCCTCCCAGGGCTCTTGGTACCACCTCACAGATAACAATGCTGGGGGTTATGGGAGGGTTGATGATTTGTCTAACTGAAGTCACATAGCTTATATATAGAAGAGTCAAAACTCAAACCCAAGTCTTCTGCTTATAAGACCTGTGCTCTCTCTGTCTTACTAGATAAAGCAGATAGGGGTTCTATCACAACAGCCATGAGTTTTTAAAATAGATATCAGAGAAACAAAGAGCTAGGGGGATGATAAACATTCACAGTGATGCCAAACACAAATACAAAAGTAGGTTTCTAAAATAGATTACTAAAGCAAGAATTAGCTGAACTTTTCATCCATATAGCTTTTAAATGGGAGTAACTCCTTAGACTAACTGAACAGTCAAGATAATTTTATATATTGTGTTAAAAATAATTATGGGTAATGGTCTCACTTCCCACAATAGAGTCTTGGACAGCCTTAAAAACAAAGATTAATTCTCAGCTTTGCTGTTTTCTGTCTGTCTCTGGTTTGAGATGATAGCCTCCAAAATTGCAGGAATACTCATAAAAATATAATAAGGATCTTCACATATTATTTCACAGCAAGAAGCATTTTAACATGTCAGTTCAGCCATCTCATGTGGTTTCTTATCTGCAGGAAATCTGAGAATCTAATATATTATGTGTATAACATTGTCATATTAAATTAACTTAATAGTGAAAGAAAACATTCTCTGTTCAAGTGATCCTCAGCTAAGAACAAATCTAAAAACTGAATTTTGTGCTTTGAGCAGGTCAATGGGCCAGTCAGAGTTTCTTTATTTTTACTGATGCCTTTTAGTTTTCATATTGTATTCATTTCTAAATATGTCGCTCTCTACCTCTCCTACCCAGCAAGCTATTCTTCATTTAAGAAAGAGACTAAAAATGAAAGAGAAAAAAAGTAATTCAGCAGACCAATCAACATGTCAACAATATGTCAGGGGTTGAAGATTTTTTCATCAATTCTTCTTCAGGGCCAAGGTCAGTCATTTATAATTACATAGCATTTTGTTTCAGTTTATCATTCTTTCCCTTACTGTTACTTTAACCACCTTCTGGTATAATGGTGACAGATATATACTGTCTAACAGATCCAAATTTCACAGTAGGCAAGAAATCAAGTACTTTACTGTCCAAAGCCACAGTAAATAAAGTTCCTAGGATAAATAGGATACATAAAATGTCAAGATTTTGGAGTAGTCCCAGTAGACAAAAAACCTAAACACATAATCCCTGTTTTTCATTTGGTGAAGTCCATATTTCCTAACACTATCTTTGAGAAGAATAGAAGACCTCCAAAACTGTAGCTTACCTACTATCTTCCTGAAACATTATGTTGAAATTAAAGAATTTATATCAAATTCACTCGCAATGCTTAAAACCTTCCATCCCTTGATATGGTCTTTTGAGAATATTGGCAGTGAATTGAATGCTTCTGACTTTCTCCTCAGCTCACACAACATGTACTTCAGGCTGGAAAATGGACCACATCTCTCAAATTTGAGCTGGAAATTGACATCTCTAACAGCCATTTGTAAGGAGATCTGCTGGTGTTTGGGACTATTCCCTACTATTTGATCACTTATAACCTTTGATGCCTTAATCTGTGCCACTGGTACCTCATAGGCCACTACTGAGATACAAATGAAGAACAACACAGTTGCTTCAGGAGGGGATGAGTCTCCTCACAACTAGCTGCTTAATTACCAACCTTATCACCTTCCCACAGACTTTTCTATTGATTGGGGTCAAAGCTGTGTCTTCCCTGTGCCTGTGGACCCAGGCAACAGCCCTACTAACCAAACTAGATACTATTACACCTCCTGAATGTCCCATTTCTTCATCTAGCTACAGAGGCTCTTTGTTAGCTCTGGAGACAAAAGTCACATAAATATCTCTCCTAGAATTGGAATGGGACTTTCACAGTGCTGTATTTTTCTTCAGTTTTACATTCATGGGGTTTTTAATTCCTATCATTTTATTTTTGGCACTTAGGTGGGACAGTGGCTAGGGTACTAGATTTGGAGTCATTAAGACCTGAGCTCAAATGCAGATTCAGACACTTACTAGCTGGGTGATCCTGGGAAAGTTACTTAACCTCTGTTTGCCTCAGTTTCCTCATCTTTAAAACAGGGATAATAACTGAACTCACTGGTTGTTGCGAGGATTGAATGAGATAAAATTCTTGAGGGGCCTCACAAACTTTAAAATAATATATAAATGCTAGCTATTATTGTCTTTGGGTAGAGGGGGAGAAGGGAAGAGAATAAACATTTATGTAGTGTGTGTGTGTGTGTGCCAGGCACTGTGGTAAGCCCTTTACAAAAATTATCTCATTTGGTTTTCATAACTGTTATTATCTATCATTATCTTCATTTTACAGTTAAGGAAGCCTTGTGGTCATCTGCTCTTGGGGACTCGCCATACTGGTGTCAGACTTTGTATAGATACTTGATTAGCTTTAGCCCTATGCAGCTCTGAATTCTCAAACTCAAGTGATTTACCAGTCTCAGTCTCCCAAGTATCAGGGATTAGATGCCTGACTCACCCCTACTTTCTCATCATATCATCACAAAGAACCCACTGACCATCAATTTGTGAATACTCTGATACCAAACTTTGGAATCTGGGAACTTGAGAACGCTATCATCAATAGCTCCACTTCCTTGGAATTATTCCTATCAACGTTGCTAATTTTCTGCAGGCATGAACTCCAGATTGAAATTTCTTCATTACTGCAACTCTCCACTGACAACAGAAACAGCTTAGATCTCTTCCTCACCTCTCAAGGTGAAGTCTATACCCTGATCAATATCTCTTGCTGCACCTACGCCCCGCTCTCCCCTTCTCTGCTCTAGCCAACTCTGGCTCTGAAGGCTCCAAATACTTATTCTCTTAATGAGGTCATCCCTAGGTACACATCTCTTTTTTGCATTTCTGATTTTTAAAAGGCTTTTGCTGCTTGAATGCTTCAATGTGTTGAGCTATGGTTATTTTCTATGATAAACATGCACTTCAAACTCCCAGAAATTTAATGGTCAAAACTCAATACCCAAACCAAAAACAAACAAACAAACAAAACCAGATCTTGCTAAGCTAGGAGAAATGCCTTCCACTATGAAGAAATATCAATTTGAATAAGCTGAACTTATTCCATAGCCATGAGAATTGGAGAAAAGAGCAGAATAGGGTATCAAAAAGCAAAACAGCTCAAAATGTAACCGAAAAATAGCATATCTTGCAAAACTGAAACTATCCATGAAAAAACTGATTAATTATATTTGTCTGAGGCAGCTCTAACCCCAGCACCCTTTTCATTCAGGTTCAATGTCTGAATGAAATGAGGTACTTGTAAATCACCAAACAGTGGAAAACAGGAGGCTTATTTTGCTCTAAACCAGCATATTAACTAGGAGATCCCAGCAGATCATCTAACATTTTAGTGCCCCAGGCAATACTTTAAGATGATATAAATTGCAGAGCAGGTGTTGATTCATACTGCTAGAAGAAGTTCCTCAGACAGAGCTCCCTACACTTATGAAATCACAAATCTGGTTAAAAAAAATAGTAAACCTGCACACACACCCCCACCATGTATATGCTTTCCCCTTTCCCCCAAAGTATACCTCAAGTTCTAATTCTTACCTGCTAGATGCCTTTCCTGGTCTCCCCTCCTACTAGCTTTTGGCACTGCTCCCTTTTGAAATTATTTATTCGTTGTTGTTCAATACCCCTTGAGTCATACCTGACTCTTCATGACCCCATTTGGGGTTTTCTTGGCAAAGACACTGGAGCGGTTTGCCATTTCCTTCTCCATCTCATTTTACAGATGAAGAAACTGAGGCCAACAGGGTTAAGTGCCTTGCCCAGGGTCACCCTGCTAGTAAGTGTCTGAGACCAGATTTAAACTCAGGAAAATGAGTCTTCCTGACTCCAGGCCTGGCACTCTATCCACTGTGCCATCTAACAGTCCCAAATTTATTACTTTGAATCTCTCTGAAGCAGAGAATTGGGCTGGCCATTTTGTTCGAATGCAAAACGTGTGTTGGCCAAAAAAACTGTTTTATGGAGAACTCACACAGGGCAAGCATTCACATGGTGGTCAGAAGAAGTGATACAAGGACACTCTCAAGGTCTCTCTTAAGGACTTTGGAATTGATTGTGTGACATGGGAGACACTGGCACAGGACCGCTCAGCATGGCATACCCACATCAGAGAAGGTGCTGTGCTCTTTGAGCAAAGCAGAATTGGAACAGCTCAAAGGAAACTCAAGATGTGCATTTCTAGCTCGTATTGGTCTGATCAGCCACAGTCAGACACATTGAAATTTGATTCTAGTATAGTGATGTCATTTTGGTCCTCTTTGAGAACAAAGGACAACAATCAACCAACTTTGCATTTACTTCTGTAGATGTTGTAACCTACCAATACAACGTAGCTCTTCAAGAATAGTGTTTTGTTTTTGTCTGTATTCTCAGGGCCTAACATAGTGCTTTGCATATTTTATTTTTGGTCTGTACTTTTCATTTCATTGGCATAAGGAATTTCCAAGGAGGAAATTCCCTTTACCAATGCAAATGAACTTTTGTTCTGTAACTTAGAGTCCAAGACAGTTGTACCTGGTCTTGCACACAGCGGGTATTTAAGTGCTTACTGAATTGTCCTTGGAAAAATAGCGGGCAGGGGAAGGAATGAAGAGTTTCTGCTGTAGTTTGATCCTGCTCTTGGAGGCAGTGTGATAAACTGGAAAGAATTTGGGCTCTGGAGTTTGTATCCTGCCTCTGACACTTAACATCCTGTGTAACCTTAGGCAGCTCACAACCTCACCGGACTTTCAGTTTCCTGATTTGTAAAATGAGGCCCCTCAGGCAGCCCTTCAGGCTCTACATTTCTGATCTGGTACTTTCTGGAAGAGGTTATGATAGGTTTTCAAATGAATTCTGATACACAAGTCCTGGATACTAGACAATATGAAATTATTTGAGTTGAATTCAGCATCTAAGCTCCTCTCTTCATGCCAAATACTTTCTTTAAGACCATTTGACTTGCTAAAAAAAATGCTTGCTTATTCTTCGGTTAATTTGTGTGATATTGTGTGATATGCTAACTATGCCATTACAATATATCTCTGACCAATGTTACCAAGGTCAGATGGCTTCAAGTTTGGACCTTGTGATGTGCTATTCTGTTGGAGTGCCAGTCTTACTAAATTGGAAAATTGGAGAGGGTCATTACAATGTTGGCTGTAGGATGATGAAATTTTTGACCACTGCAATTCTTGCAGATAGTGTACTGTAAGTCAGAAATTGTTATACAAAGAGTGCTTATGCTTTCGATTTTCCAAATATCTAACTATATTGTGGGAACAGCACTGGATTTAGAGTTATAAGACCTGAGAGTTCAAACTCCATAGTTCTTCATGGCATATGTAGAGCACCATGACCAAGAGTCATTTAATTATGTCATTTAGTCACTCTGGGCCTCAATTACTTTATTTTACAAGAATAGGGTACTCTCCAAGATTTCTTCCATTCTTAAATCTTGTGCTTCAACATACCTGAAAAATTTCAAGTAGACTTTCACTTGAAGATGTTACTTTAATTCTCATGTCCTACACTATTATTTTTTTAAAAAGGGAAAATTATCCTTTCACACATAATCACCTTTCCCACATACTTGTACTTTCTCTCCTATGGTTAATTTGATTAAAAGGATTGTCTGTATCTAAAGTCAGAATTAATCCAGGTCTTGGTTTGAGGGTACATGTGCCTGATGCAAGCAAATTCTTAATAAATATTTATTAAACACCTACTATGTGCAATGCCCAGGTGCTAGCCACTGGGGAAAAGAAAATTAAAATGAAAGAGTATAGGTTTTTAAGGAGATATGATTCTACTTTTCTTCCATGTTGCTTGAAAAAAAGAGAGACCTGGGTTTGAATCCTTGTTCCAATGCATTTCTTAGATATATAATCATCGGTAAGCCATTTAGCCTTGGTCAACCTAAATTTCTTCCTCTGTAAGATAGAGAGAATAACACTTCCTACTTATCTGTTAGGGTCATTGTGTTTAAAATTTAAAGCGCTATGTAAATGTGAGGTGTTGTTACATGCAGTTACTTAACCAATTTCTTGAAAGAGTAGGGGGGCAACATATGGAGAGATCAAAAAATGAGGATGCTTTGATATACTGTAACACTCTTCACTTACATATTCATCTGTCTATCTGTCTATCTCTATCCTAATTTGTCTTTCTTTATTAATGAGGTGAGTCAAAGGAAATAAAAGAGGAAGACACAAATTATACAACTTTACTTTTTTATTGGAGACCTATTAAATTTAATAGTCTCTTCATAAATCATGTTAAGCTACCTAGATGAAGCAGTCAATAGAAATAACAGGTCAAATACATACACATACATATATATACACATATACATAGATATGTACACATGCATATATATATAATACATAAATACATATGTACACATGCATACATATATGCACTTATAAAAATACATACATATATACCCACATATACATACAGAAAGAATCAACTAGTAATCCTCTGGTGGATTAAAAAAGAAGGTCCTCAATCTTTTTAGGAAGATATACCTTTTCTTTTCCTGTTCCTGAAGTCTCAACAGGCTCAGGGTAGGAGTGGAGATAGAAATGAAATGAATTTCTGGAATGCAGCAGAGTTTTGATGGCATCAAGGCCTACTAGAACAGTGGGAGAGGCGCCCTGCCATAAAGCTATGCCTCCCTTTCTAGATGAGAATCTTGGCAAATGAAAGAAATGAAGGAAAGAGAGCAAAGTAAGGGACCTACTAGGTAAGGCTTCATAAGTTACTGGTAGATCCCGACCAACAGGCTTGGGGCATCAGATTTAAACACACACACACACACACACACACACACACACACACACACACACAAATTTGAGTAATAAATTGGATGGTACTAGAGCAATATGAATTAATATCAAACTCTCACTTGAAATTTACAAATGAAGCTTATAAGCCCAAATTTAATTTGGAAAATGCCTACAAAGTAATTCCATTTTCATTCTAAAGAAGGAATTTGAAACTTGATTCTGCCAATGATATACAGGCATTCTTGGCTCTGAGTGAGCCTGCTAGACAAAAATAAATAAATAAATAATGCATAAAAATTAATTAATTAATAGATAAATAAAAATAAAAATTATAAAGTGAGATATTCACTTTTTGAAAGGATTTTCTAGTTTATAAAAGGCATCAAAATAGTTTACCATTTATTGTTACATTTAAAATGTGACAACTCTCCTCACGTGCACATACTCTATGCATTTACAATGTCTTGGCTTACAAAATTTTGATTTTCAAAAAACATCTCAGCAACATAATCCACTTAGTGAAATAATCACATGCTTGGACAGATCTTTCCACTGATGCTGAAAATTCAGAGGATACTGCTACTAAAATGTCCCTGCCACTGCTAGCCACAGCATTCTTGGCACGATATGGTGAAGACACTGAACCAAAAAAGCAAGAACTGCCAGCTGGGCCAGGAACAACCTGGAAATGCTGGGCAAAAAGGCTGGGCTGAGAACCTTCTTTGCCCCCCACCCCAAGTGAAGTTTTGGAACATGATTTTAGAATTCCAGAACTACATCTTCTCAGTCTAGAATAATGCTACAACAAATTCCACATCATTAATTTCTCTCTTCAGGACATCAAAAAGACAAAACCTCTCCTAAATGATCCCCTTAAATTATTGCTCCACATATTTGTTTGAATACCATCTTTACTTTATCCATTCTTCCCCTTCCCTTTTCCTCATGGTGCCCCCAATTTCCCAAACCCTCCATTCTACTTTAGCTATAGATTCCCTAATAACTATTGTCTTTACTTTCACCCTAGACTTCTCATTTTCCCAGAAGTATAAACCCTTTGAGCATGCCAAAGCCTAGAGCAGGGGTGGGGAACCTTTCAAAGGTTACCCTTTCAAAGGGCTGCACTTGAGGACCTAGAGGGCCACATGTTGCCTTGAGGCTATAGGTTTCCCACTCCTGCTCTAGAGTCCTGCTCTAGAGTGGTCTGCTCCTAGGCGGTCTGGTTTGTCGAAACACCTTGGCCTGGAACACTTGAAGGATGCTGCAGACCCTATAAACTGAAAAGCATTAATTTAGTCTTATGGCCTTCCCAGACTACCTATTCCTTGCAAAAATCAAAAGTGGATTAATTATACTCTTCCTCTGACCTGGGCATGTTTAGTAGCAGATTCTAGTGACAGCAGAAATGTTCAGCAATAAGAGTTTTGCTTCTAAAACTAATTTTTATCAATATCTTTTTCTTTACATTGGCTGAATTTCTCCCTGAATCCTTCTCCTCCTCTTTCCATAGGGCCATAAAGAATTTTTAAAGATAAAAATAAAAAAGAGGAAAGAAATATTCAGCAAAACAAATCAATTTATTGAAAAATCTGGCAGTATGTGCAATGTTCTACACCAAGGAACCCTCTACCTCAGCAAAGGAAAGGTGAGGGGAAGAGGAGATATCTTCTCATACTACTTCTTTGGGACCAAATATTTGGCAACATTATTTTTTTGTTGTTTTGGGGTGATTGTTCTTTCCATTTAAATTGTTATAATTATTGTGCATATTGTTTTCCTGGCTTTGATTAAAGTACCTTGAATCTTCTCTGTAGTCATAATGTTCACTTCTTGAGTTGTTCAGTCATTTTCCAGTAGCATCTGACTTTTTGTGACCCCATTTAGGGTTTTCTTGGCAAAGATACTAGAGTGGTTTGCCATTTCTTTCTCCAGTTCATTTTTGCAGATGAGGAAACTGAGGCAAACAGGGTTAAGTGACTTACCCAGGGTCACATAGCTAGTATCTGAGGTCAGATTTGAACTTAGAAAGATGAGTCTTCCTGACTACAGGCCTGGCACTCTATTCAGTATGCCACATAGCTGCTGCCTTTATTCACTTTTTACTGCATGGTAATATTTATTTCATTACATTCATCTGCCAGAAAGTATCTAGTCATTCCCCAATCAAAGGGCATCTACTTTGTTTACACTTCTTTGCTACAACAAAAAATGATACTATAAATATTTTGGTGAGCAGGAAGAGTTTTTGCTTTCAAGGTTCTATGTGCCTGAATGTTTGGTTTGATACCCAACAGTAAAGTCTTCTCTTTCTCTCTCTCTCTCTCTCTGTCATGGTCACAGTCTTATTACCTCAACTCCAGCCTTTAAAAAAAACTAATCTAATTGAAGTATTTGTTAAACATTTACTGGCAAGGGTTCCACACTGTGCTAGCAGGGATGCAGCATCCTTCACGACCAAAGGAATACAAAGGAAAACAACACTGAACAACTTCACATAGTGGTGCATGTTGACTTCAGAGAAGTGATGATGAAATGTCCTGGACAATTCACTTCCTGTCTGTGGGCCTCACTTTCCTCATGTGTAAAATGATGGGGCTGAATGCATCTAAATGTCCCTTCCAAATCTAAATCTAAGTTGCTATGTTCTATCTTTTAGCAGAGAAGTGATAGGTGAAAGGTAAAAAATTAGGAATAAATACATTTTTCAGACATGAGTTATATGTTGATTCCCTTTGCTTAACTGTAATTATTTGTTAGAAGGAAGAATTCTACAAGGGGGAAGGATCGTAGGGAAGGGAAAATGGTATTATTTTTGGAAAGTAACAACAAAATATAAATTTTTGAAGGAAACACAGACTATAAGACTACTTGTTCTAAACTAACTTAACTAGTTGGGAGACATATTAACATACCTAAAAGGGGAGAGAATAAGCCATGACATGACTTAATCAATTCCTAGATGCTTTGGTTCAGTTAGTATTATAGAAAAGGGAGATCAAACAGGGCTGAAAGTCAGGCAATAAAAATAACAGATTTGTAGATCATATTTTGGTTTCCAAAGACCTTTATACATATCATCTCCTGTGATCCTCACAACCCTTTGAAGTAGGTACTATTATTTTTGTAACTCATTTTAGAGATGAGGAAATTGGAGCTTTGAAAGAATAAGTACTTTGCTCAGGATCACATGTCTAAGTAACTGTCAGAGATGGGATTTGAACCAAGGTCTTCCTGAATCCAGGTCCATTATACTATCCACTATGCCATGCTACCCCTTAGGAAGTAGGTAGATGAAAGTTGAGTACCTCACCTTTGTCCACTACATCCTGCTAAGTATTGACTGCTGTACCTGGGAATCTACTTCCTGTCATTACCTGCAGTCCAGAACTAAGATTTTGAGTTGCCTGGAAAGTATCTTTGAATCTTATTTTAAAAAGCTGGTTCAGTCTGGGACCATTGATTGCACTCTGACTCCACTTCAGCAGCTGCCTGAAACTAGAATACGGTATGCCCCAGGAGGAAGCACCAGCACTGAGCAACTTTGGTCCTGCTGCCATCCAGGAAAAATGTGTGTATTTTCCTTACACTGACTACTAACATCAATGATCATGGCAACATGGTCCTGTTCTGATTTTTTTTTTTTGGCTGGGGAAGGGCAGTGAAAAGGTGAGAGAAAGAAGAATGTTACAGCGAGCAGAAATCACTCTATATCTGTGGGCAGAAATCCGGAGTTGGAATTCCAGCCTAGCTGCTACTTACTATTTTATGGCTTTGGGCAAGTCACTTAATCCCTATGGTGGTTTCCTCACACACCCTTGGACAATAATTTTAATCAGATTTCAGGTTGTTGTTGTTATCCTTCAGTTATTAGTCATGTCCGACTCTTTGTGACCCTTTTGGGGTTTTCTTGGCAAAGATACTGGAGTAGTTTGCCATTTCTTTCTCCAGTTCACTTTACAGATGAGGAACTGAGACAAACAGGGTTAAGTTACTTGCCTAGGGTCACACAGCTGAGACTAGATTTGAGCTCAGGAAGATGACTTCAGGCTTCAGGCCTGACATTTTATTCACTGAGCCACCTAGTTGCCCAAATTTCACCTACATAAAAATAATAAAAACTATAAATTAAACATGCCAACTATGTGAAAGTCATGTCCTAGTTCTAGATCTGAGTTAAGACATATCTAGTGTCCTTAATTCATGGAAATCTCTGCCGTCACGGCATGTAGGTTAGATCCAGCCACAGGCTAAACATGGGCTAAATTCATCACACGGACTAGGGTTGGGCTCAACAAACTTGGTTTAAATTAAGAAGCCAATCCTCATGTTAGGAGTCAAATAAAATTTTCAAATTTTTGAGGGAAGAACAAAAGAGAAAAAAAAAGATTCATTAGATCATTAGTTTAAAAACTCAAGTAAAACCTCAAATTGAGTCACTAAGGTATTGGCTGTTTGCTGGTGCTTAATGTGTCAATCATGGGCTTAACAAGAGCTATTTATGTCCCAGTTATTTAATTTGTTCCACAAAAGGAATAGTTGGATCCACAATTGGAAGAAAGAGATAGGACTACATTTGGAGAGATAGTTTTCTGTTGGTGAAAATGAAGGACAGTCTACCACCACAACCTTGATGGCCTGACTTGGCTTGGAGTATGTGGATTTCAACTCCTAGGTTATAGAAAAAAAGAAAACCTTAAAGAATACAAATTACATTGATATACAGAATCATAATCACACAATATGAATTTAAAGGGTTTAAAGGGTCCTCCTCAAAAGCCCTCTAAGATGTATTCTGTTTCTGACCAATAATAGTCTCTACAACATCAAGATTGCTTTTTGATGCACATGAGGGTATAAGAAACAGACAGGTGCATACCCTCTGCTGCCCCTTAGAATAATGGCATTTTTAAAAAAAATAAAAGCTTAAGACTTAGTCCCTCCTTTTTCTGGGCAATACATACAACAGTTGGGACTATGAAGATCACTGAAACCTAGCAGCCTAGGGCTTTTTTGCTTTGAAATCTGGCATTCGAGTATCAAGAGTTTTATTCTGGTGAAGTGTAATCCAACTCCATCTTGTCTGGGAGAATGGATGTATGGTTGAATCTATAGGGCCTATGAATCTATAGGTGACCTAATCTATGAATTGTATTCTTGTATATCTACCTAGCTGCAATAATCTAAAATTTTCCAAAAGTTACCAATTTACAATTGTAGTCTGAAACAGGCTTGATTAATACACATTTTTCTTACTTTCCAAATAGATGGCATTGCCTCTTGGAATGGCAACAACCAAAGAAGAGATAAGGAGGAGATGGCAGTTCAAGCAAATGCAGGAAGTTGGAAAAAGGCAGGATGAGATCTAAGTAATACTAGCACCTCAATTTGCTTAGAATTAGAGAATATGAAAAGGTTTCAAATGAAATAAAGTTGGAAAGACAGGCTGGAGGCAGATTGAATTGGGTGTTAAATAGTAAGCTTAAGAAGTCCATCCATCTTCTACTCTTCCCCATCTCCATCAGGCCCAAGAAGCCTGAATTAATTCTCGGTGCCATCATCCCCACAAGCAAGACAAATTATTGGCTCTAGAGCTAACACATTTTGGACCCCTCTGAAAGTTCTGTCATGACTCCACAAAGCAAGTACTGTAGAGTTGTTTTTATAATTAGCTCCTGTGGCAACAAGAAATGTGTGTGGTTACTTTTCTTCATATTTAATTGTGAGAAAAATTCTATTCAGAGGTTAAATGTTTAGAGTTGGGTCAAAGAAAAACCTTTGGGGAAGCCTACGCTAATTTAATCCAGCTGGTTGAACATATGTTCAATTCTCCCCATTTAAGTTTCTGCTAGAGTTTTTGCTTTTTGTTTTTGTTTTTGCTCATAATAGCAGCAGGAGGAAAAATATTTCAATTTCAAATTCACTAACTTCATTACTATGAAATCTTGTTTTCAAGTGTACTGGTGGTCAGCACAATCTGTTTAATTGAATTATTGTTAATGTTTCATCCCATCAAGCCAATCACTAAGAAACCAGGGCCTATGGGAATCTATATCACCACTCCTTTGCTTCTTCCAAGAACAGTGATTCTCTGGACACTGGACTCCGGAGGCCAAGCCACTCTCATACCACTCTGTTCATACTACCCCTCTAACTGGGGCCCCAATTATCCTGATTGGTGGGAGAGAATGAAAATTCAACTAACCCATTATACCTAGCAGGCTCAAGATGCCATCCAGCCATGCACAAGGAAATCTGTCTTGTCACTTCAGCCCTTCATGAACTCCCTCTTCCATCTCAGCATATAATTAACTAGAAGGAAGGCATTCTACTATAGTGGAAAGGAATCCAAACATATCTGTCATTAACATGTGTTAATATATATGACCAAAGGCAAATCATTTTACCTTTTAGGGTCTCTCAATTTCCTCATCCAGATGTTCTCTAAGACCCTTGAATCTCCCTTATGCTTAAAACAAGGCCATCTCTAGTCCCTGCAATATTCAATATCTCCTGTCTCTTTTTAAGCAAAATTCACAGAAAAAAGCTGTATCAATTTGTCTTCACTGTTCTTCTCTGTCTTTTCACCTCTGTGTAATTTGGTTCCCAATATCCCTCAACTGAAACTGCTCTCTCTAAAGTTACCAATGATCTTTTAATTGCCAAATCTGACTGCCTTTTCTCAATCATCAAGCTTTTCAACTTCTCTGCTGCAACTGATATGCTTCTCTCTGAGTTTTTGAAGCAGTTAGGTGGCATAAGGGATAGAGGGCTGTATGTGGGGTCAACAAGAACTGAATCAAATCCTGCCTTAGATATTTACTAGGTAGATGTGTGACCCTTGGCAAGTCACCTAATTTTTTGTTATTTCCTCATCTGGAGGTAATAGCCCCAGTCTTACTAAATTGAAGGGGCTTATCACCATATTCGCTGTAGAACGATGACATTTTTGAAGAGGACCCAGGACAGAACCCTGAGGAACACTTATAGTTAGAGGCCGGGCATATAGTAAGTAGGTGCTTAATAAACACTTCTTGATTAGTTGATATTAGCTGAATGAGGACCAGGAGAGACAAAATAGTTTCCTAAATGTTCAAAGCATTGTTCATTAATGTTTGAAATAAATGCATAGAATATTGGCCACAGCCACATAAAAATTAAAAGAAAACACAGTTTTTAAAAGTAACTAAACTTAAGTTAGTAATTATTGATGCTGAAGTTTGGCTTACAAAGCCTCAAATCTCTTTGAAACATGACTTTTTTGGAAAGCAACAACAACAAATATAAAATAATTAATATCACTTTCTAATGCAATTGTCATAACGTCTACAACATTACTACATTCACAAATATTGTCTTGTGTAATCCTTATGACTAGCAGGGTAGTTGTGTTAAGTATTTTTACTCTTCTCTATAGATGCAGGCAAAACAAATAATTTCAATACACAGAAATGAAGCATTAGACCTAATTTTCAAAAACTGTAATATAGTTACGGTTACTATTTTAAGCACCTGTGAATTTTAAAAAAATCAAAGTCTTGACTCAAATTCATTTTTATACAATATTTAACCAAGGTCCTTCTACGAGCCTCGATTTCTTAATTTGTAAACTGAGGGGGTTAGATGAGATAATGTCTACCGTCCCTTTCTATCTCTAATTTCTATACGTGTTTTTTTATTCACCAGCTAACATGTTCCTCCCTTTTTATAGTGAAAATTTTAACATAAATTTAAGGCCTTTCTGCCACTTGTTTAATTAATCAGGCTTACCATAGGACACATTATTATCACTATATTCTAATTGAAGAAGAGATATAGATTTTTTCTGACATTTTTAAGGGTTTAAGGAATAGATAATGAAGTCATTCAATTTTGAAGCTGCTTACAATACACCAGATATATTCATATCTTAATTAAAAAATCTTCTGGCAACAAAGCTTATTCCACTCCTTGTCTTTTTCAAAATATGTACATTGATAGCAGGATAGGGGAAGTTTCAACCTCTTCAGCATAGGGTATTTGGTGGCTGTTGTTGAAACAGTCTTGCCAAGGGCAGAGCTTAACTCCCAGGTCCTGTATGGCCTTTTTATCTAGGGATGGAAAAATGATATAGGCTGAAACTGTGTGGTGACCCCAAAAGCCAAGGGCAGGGGTGGGGAACCTCCGGCCTCAAGGCCACATGTGGTCTTCTAGGTCCTTAAGTGTTGCCCTTTGACTGAATCCAAACTTCACAGAACAAATTCTTTCATTAAGGGCTCTAGGTCATAGGAAGTCTTCTGAGAATTGTAGGAAGGTCACCATATTTCACCTAAGAAGGTCAGGAACTAATATAACACTATTTCTGGATAGAAAGGAAGAAAGCAAGAGTAAGAATGGTAGTCTGGATTGGGGAGGAGGAGGCAGGAAGGGAAGCTGTGTGAGGAAACATACACTCCTGTTAACAGAGCCATCATCGTGCCTTAAGTAACAATGCTAAACGGAAATATGATTAGACTCATTTCAGATTTATAGAGCATGTCTTGCAGAACACAAAAAATCTCAGGGAATAGGCTATCTCATTAAGTCTGTGTGTGTGTGTGTGTATGTATATATATACATATATATACACACACACATATATATATATAGTAGATATATTTATATTTTTCTGGTGCTGGAGAAGACTTTTGACCATCCTGTGGACAGCAAGGTCAAATCAATCAATACTTAGAAAAATTCATTCAAGTTATTCACTGAAAGGTCAAATACTGAAGGTGAAGCTTAAATACTGTGGCCACATAATGAGAAGATGGGACTCATTGGGAAAGACTCTTTGTTGGGAAAGACTGAAGGCAAAAGGAAAAGGGGCTGATAGAGGATGGATAGACAGTGTCATGGAAGCAAGAAACATGAGTTTGGATTTTGAAAGACTTTGAGAGAAAGTGGAGAATAGAAGGGTCTTGTGTGCTATGGTCCACAGGGTCACAAAGAGTTGGATAGAACTGAATGACAACAACAAATATGTTTCTATATAGATGTGTGCGTGTGTGCGTGCGTGCGTGCGTGTGTGTGTCTGTGTGTGTGTGTGTAATCTTTATAGAGAAGTGTATATGTATCTTCCTGAACTCTGTACCTCATGAAATGGTTATAGGTAGGGGTAAGACCATGAAGATAAGGAAAGAAAGGAATAAGGAAAAGAATAAAGATTCACCAGGATTCTATGCTCTAAAATTCTATCCATCAATGCCTTCTCATCCTGTGCAGTTCTTTTCTGTGTCCTTTGAAATATTTCCTTAGAGGATCTGCCCAATGTTCTAGCAATCTTTCTCTAGATCTTTTAAAATTTTACAGCTACCAATAATAGAACTTTCACCTTACATTGCCAGACCGCCTCCTTTTCCAGTTATGCAAGCTTTGATGATATTTTTTATTTACGTCATTTCTGAAACACAAGATATCATTGATAATATCTCAGTCTACTACTTACATCCATCTTGCGATTCTATTGTTCTTTGGATCATCTAAAATTCTGATTTTTCTCAGATGATGATACTCTATGATATTAAACCATATAGCCAGGAGAATATTGATGTAAAAAACGAAAAAGAACTTTTTGGAGGACAGGAAGAATCTTGGGATCATTGAAAGCACCACACAATATCCCAAATATAATCCAACTTCATATTCTCCAATTTGATTCAATTATTAGATATAAAATAATACAGTAGAATCTTGGCAACAAAAACATATGCATAAGTTATTTACCATTCAAGGATCAATACGCTTGTACATTACTTAAATTAAGTATTTCAAGAAGCCGCCAATGCCAAAAACTTTTGGAAGACATTTGATAGAAGCATTTTCCTGTCTTGTAATTTTCTTCTTTTGAATTAAAAGAAATCTATTTTCTCTCTCACTTCTACAACTTTGGGGGGGGGGAGAAAGAAAAAAATTCTTGGCCACAAATATGCAAAGTCAAGCAAAACAAATTCTTTCACTGGCTGTGTCCATTCTTTGCCCTGAGTTCATTGTTCCGTCAGAAGGTGGATAGTATGCTTCCTCGTTGTTATGTTGGAATGAGGGATGGTCGTTGTAATGATCGGAATTCTTACAACTTTCACAATTGTTAGTTTTTAAAATATTGTTCTGATTCTGCTCATTTCACTCTACATTATTTCATACAAGTCTTTTAATGTCTTACTAACTTCACCTTTCTCTTCATTCTTGTAAGAAAACACTATTCCATTACCTTCATATATCACAATTTGACCAGACATTCACCAATAGACAGATATCTCCTTAGTTTTCAGTTTTTACCAACAAAAATATTTGTACTTTATCATAAATATTTTTGTACATCTTTTTCCTCTTTGTCTTTGGGATATAGTCCCAGCAATAATATATCTCAGTCAAAAAGTATGAACTTTTTAGTAACTTTTTAAAAATATAATTCTAAACGGCTTTCCAGAACAGTTGGATGCATCAAAGTTTCACCAACAGTGCTTCAATGCTGCCTGTTTTCCCACAGCCTCTCCCACATGTCATTTTCATTTTGCAGGGTAACTCTGCCACTCTGATAGGTGTGCGATAGAGCCTCCGAAATGCTTTAATTGGAATTTCTCTAATTAGTAGCATTTCAGAACTTTTTTTTCGTGTGGCTGCTTTCTTCCCTTGAGAATTGCCTGTTCATATCCTTTGACCATCTATCAGAGAAAGTCTCTTATTCTTACAAATTTGAATCAATTCTCCATAAATCTTGGAAATGAGACCTTTATCAGGGAAAATCATTGCAAAAACTTTTCCCGGACTTGTTTCCTTTCTAGTATTAGCTTCACTGGATTTGTTTATTATTGCTGTTGTTTGGTCATTCCATTGTGCCTGACTCCTCATGACCCTGGCGACCATAGCGCAGCAATGCTGTCCTTGGGGTTTTCTTGACAACGATACTGGAGTGGTTTACCATTTTCTTCCCCAGGGGGTTAAGGCATGTAGAGGTTAAGTGACTTGCCCAGGGTCAGGCAGCTAGAGAGTCTGAGGCTGGATTTGAACATAAGTCTTCCTTACTCCAGGTCCAGTTTAACCACCTAGCTGCCTCATTCAGGTTTGATTTGTTTGTACAAACCCTTTCCTATTTTATGTACAGGCAGACCTTGTTGTATTGCATTTCACAGATTTTTAAAGACAAATTGAAGGTTTGTGACAACCCTGCATGTGATCACATTGTATCTCTGTGTCACATTTTGGTAATTTTTGCAATGTTTCAATCTTTTTCCTTATTTTTATATCTGTTGAAGTGATCAGTGATCTTTGACGTTATAGTTTTAGGGTACCATGAATTATGTCCATATAAGATGATAAACTTAATAAACGTATGTGTTACGACTGCTCCACTGACATGCTATTTCTCATCACTGTCCCTCTTCTCAGGCCTCCCTATTCCCTGAGACACGATAATATTTAAATTAGGCCAATTAATAACCCTATAATAGTCACAAGGTGTTCAAGTGAAAGAAAGGGTCTATTGATATGGCAAACTTCATTGTTGTCTTATTTTAAGAAATTGCCACAGCTACCCCAACCTTCGTCAACTACTATCCTGTTCAGTCAGCAGCCATCAACACTGAGGCAAGACCCTCCACCAGCAAAAAGATTATGACTTGCTGAAGGTTTGGATGATGGTTAGCATTTTTTGGCAATAAAGTATTTTTAATTAAGGTATGTATATTTTTAAAGACATAATGCTATTGCACATTTGATAGTCTATATTATACAGTGTAGTATATTACTACAGTAATAGTAGTAACTTTTATATCCACTGGGAAACCAGAAAGTTCATGTGATTCACTTTATTGTGATATTAGCTTTATTATGATAGTCTGGAACCAAACCCACAATATCTCTGAGGTTTGCCTGTAATCAAAATTATCCACTTAATTTTCTGTGTTCTTCTCTATCCCTTATTTGGCAATGAATTTTTCCTCTATCAGTAGGTCTCATAGGCAGTTTTTCCTAATTTCTCTAATTTGCTTAAGATAAAAAGCAGTTTTTAAAAATAGTAACTGCAACTTCACATCTAAGGAGGTCCAAGGAGATATTTCACTGAAGGGCCAGAAGGTCATGTAATATAATGTTGTATTTACCCAAATAGTAAAGCAAGTTAGGTTGTTGGTGACTAAAGACAATTTTTAAAACAATAGTTTTATTGTTCCAATTAAAAAGCATTTAAAAATTATTTATCCCTCTTATTATCCTTCACTCCCACTGAGCAATTTTTTTTAAGTCCCTCAATCCATAGCTGCAAAGGCTGGCAAAACAAATTCTGGCATTAGTTTTGTCTGAAAAATGTATGTCTCTTTCTGCGTTTTAAGCACAGCACCTCTCTATCAGGAGGAAAGTGGCATGCTATGCATTCATTCTTCTTTTGATTCATATCATTGCCTTGATTAGAGTTCTACACTTTTTCCAATTGTTTTCCTCCATTCTGTTGACACTATTGTATAAATTGTTCTACTAATTCTGCTCACTTCCCTCTGCATCAATTCAGACGCCTTCCGAGTTTCCTCTGAATGAAGTTGTCCATTTCATCATTTCTTATTGCCCTATATCATATTCCATTATACTCCCACAGCCAATCCCCAATAGGAGGATACCCTCTTATTTGGGCTATCAAGAAAAGTTGTTGTTTAGACATTTTTAATTGTGTCTGACTCTTTGTGACCCTTTCTGGGGTTTTCTTGGCAGAGATACTGGAATAGTTTTACATTTCCTTCTCTAGGTGTGTGTGTGTGTGTGTGTGTGTGTGTGTGTGTGTGTTTGTCTGTCATTCTTAAAGAGGACCATGACATCAGGGATCTGAGGACATGACTTGCAGTTGATTTTGATTTGAGCGAAGGAGGGCTGTGCAAGGTCACCAGCCTCACTTTCTCCTCGAGAGCCATCTGGGTCCAGTGGCCTGATATTCACCAGGACGACTGGAGATGGCCCAGGAGTCCCTGGCCCTTTCAGGCTAAGGTCTTTTCAGGTTCTCACTTTTTGAGTGAGGTAATGCCCATTCAGTGAATAGGCCTCTTTAAGAAGTGAATTTTGGGGAGACAATCAGGGTTAAGTGACTTGCCCAAGGTCACACATCTAGTACATGTGTCAAGTATCTGAGGCTAGATTTGAACTCAAGCCCTCCTGACTCCAGGGGCAGTGCTCTATCCACTGTGTCACCTAGCTGCCCCTCCTTCTCTAGCTAATTTCACTGATGAGGAAACAGAGGCAAACCGGGTTAAGTGAATTAGCCAGGGTCATACAGCTAGTAAGTGTCTGGAGGCCAGACATGAACTCAGTTCTTCCTGACTCCAGGCCCAGCGCTCTATCCACTAAGCCATCTAGCTGTCCCCTATCAAGAAAATATATGTTTTAATTATTTTTACACATATCAATCCTTTTCCTCTTTCTTTGATTTCTTTGGGAGCATAGGCCCAGTAGTGATATAGGTAGGTCAGAAGATATACATAACTTGGCACCTTTCTGGGTATAATTACAAACTGCTTTACAGAATGGATAAATTCACAGTTCCAACATCAATACCAATGCACTGAATCAGGGTTGGATAAGACATGCGATTTAGATGGAGCTTACCAGACATCACCTGTAACTGACTTGATACGGATGCTTCAGTTAGCATAGCACCTTCCCTATTTATCCTATATTCCTGTCACAGACTGTTTTTATGTACACCATTCCTTTTCTAGTGAAAAATAGTCTGGCCATTAATTATCCCTTCTTCTGGGTAAAATCTTGCACGTCTTTGTAGTCTGCCCCATGGTACAGGAGGCATTTAATAATACTACAGATAAAATGATCTCCATAGAGATGGAGATGAGATGAGAGAACTAAAGCTCAGAAAAGTTGCTACGTGTCTATGGTAATACAGACAGCAAATACCAGAGGTGAGCTTTGAACCTAGGTCTTCTAACTTCTAGTCCAACACTCATGCCACAATACCAAAGTGAGGTTTATTAATAAGAACCAACAATTTCAATAATCCGCAGTGCTATGATTTTTATATTATAAATAAGTCATCCAGATGATAAAGCTCCTAAAAGCTAAAGAAGGCAGAATGAAGATGATTCTCCTTTACCATCTTTCTGTTATGGGGCGATAACAGAAATGACTGTCCATGCTACCATGAATCACAGCCAGAGGTGGGACAGGAAAATAAAGCTAAGGCCTACTTTCCCACTATCTTTTCAGTATAAATCATGTCATGGTCAACAGCAGTCAAAAAACAGCAGCACTTGTCTTTTAGTCATAGACAGATAAGCAGAGGGAGAGCATGTAAACTCATTTCTTGACCATGATGACTAAAAGAAACTTTTTTTCTCAGCCACAACAGCATTGAAATGACTTCTCTCTTTCAAGGGATATAGAAAGGGGAAATGTACTGTATAAGAAAAAAGAGAAGAGTGAAAAGGCAGGGAGGTGACTGAAAGAAGAGAGGACAGAAGTAGCAAAAACTAAAAAAAAATGGAATGGGAAAGGAAAAGAAAAAAGACTGTTTGTGGTCTATGTAGTAATTATAGGGTGACTCCTCTTTGAGTCCATAAAGAATTAGCATTTATTCATGTCTTGAGTCTTGCCTTGAAGTTTTCTCGTTACTCTTAAAACTAGTCTAAACAACAGTCTTGCCAAAAGTTCTTATTCAGCAGAATTCCTTGTTATGTAAATGGTTATGTGCCTTTCAACCCGAAATACTTTAAGGAAAAATTATGTTTTTCATCTCAAGGTTTCATGTATTTCTTATGCAATTAGTTTCCTCATGATGTATTGATTGTACTTAATAACAATTTCTTGGATAGATTATAAGTCATGAGGCAATAATATAGATCACCAATATTAAAATATTTTTGATGGTATTTTCTATAGTGCTTTCAGTTGATTTATTTAAAAAAACAAACACAAAGATTTCAGTAAAAGTATTTCAAGTAATGAAACAATTCCCTTTATGAAAACCTTTTATTTATGATGTTGTTAAATGTAATTATATTCTAACTTCACAAGAACAAAATAAAATAAAAATCTTTGTAATGTTTTCATTATATTTTTTCAAAATATGGAGCAACTTCATTATATATTTAAATAACTTTATTATATTTAAAAGGAATAGCAAATTGTAGATGATAGATTTGCAGTTTCATATGCAATCATCTTTTTTGATATATGATATTACGGAAATGCTTTTTTGTTCCATAAATAAAAATAAAATTTAAAAAACAGCAATGGAAAAAATATGGAACAAAAAAATCTAGGTATGTTTCTACTAATAATAAAAAACTAAATAACAAAATGTCATCATTACGGGTAGAATTGATTATTCTTGATTATTATTAAGACATAGAGTCTGCTTGTTCTCTCTCTCAGAAAAGTAGCATGGTGTATTGGAAAGAGCCCCAGACTAAGGGGTACAAAAAAAAAGAATCTTGGCAGAGTGGGAAGAACATTGGCTCTGCAGCCAGATAACCTGGGTCTTATTACCTTCATGACCTTGAGCAGGTAGTTTAACTCAGTGGACCTTAAATGACCTTTGAATTCCCTTCCAGCTCAAAATCTATGATCTATGAACTCAGGGAGAAACTTGTGTTCTGCTTCTCACACTTTCATAAGCAAGTCATACTTTCATCTTTAATGGAGATGATAATAATAATACTTTACATTATGTAAAAAACCCTCAAATGAGAATATGTGCTGCACATTTGCAAACTTCAAAGAACTACTTTTGGAGAACATCTTTTTTAATAAATAAATTAATTTATTTTTAGTTTTCATCATTCACTTCCATAAGTTTTAAATTTTCTTTTGGAGAACATCTTGAGCCAGAATGGTGCAGAACCTCAAGTTCATGGCATGAGGATAAGTCCCTGAAACAGTGCCTGTCCTTCAGGAGCTTTCATTCCATCAAGAAAGCTAATTTATTTGTATATAAATACATACACATATTTAAAAATAGATATATAGAATGAATAGAGGGTAATTTTTGAGGATGGGAGACACTAGCAGCTGGGAGATCAAGAAATGCCCCAAGTGGAAAGTGGTACTTGAGCTGAGCTTTAAAGAAAACTATTCTGAGCAGTAAGCATATGGAGAAAGTACATTCCAGCGCATGACAGACAGCCTGAGCAAAGGCATAGAGATGCAGCATAGGGAATGGAATGTCAGGTGTAAATGAGGAGCAGCCATGAGTGAGGCCAGTCTGGTAGAAGCACCGAGTGCATGAAGGGGAATGCTATAATAAGAGTGGAAAGGCAAGTTGGAGCACCCAGTTCTCAAGACCAGTAGAGGAAGAAATTTTCAGCATTAGAAGGGCAGTGGAGATGGCAGGATAAATTCCCATACCAGCTTCTTAAAGCAGCACCCTTTAAAAAGAGACCAGAGAGACAAAGAGAGCCTGAGACAGAGACACAGAGACACACACAGAGAAATTACCATGCAGCCTGAAATCAATACACAAGAGAGGTCTAGGAAGAATGCCATATCAAAGATGGAGAGGCATGCATTTTAAGCCTGGAATATTGTGTGGACCAAGGTTAGGCTATAGAGGATTGTCAAATTTAGTTTGAACAAAGAGTCAGAGAAGGAAAATAGTAAAACATAAGACTTTAAAAGTAAAATAAAGTTAGTCTTGAATGTCAGTTTATCAGCAAGCACTGAGGGATTTGCCCCCCCAAAGGACATAGGAGCTAATATCTAACAAAAGGGTACCCAGGGCTCTGGGAATTAAAAGGTATAAAGAGCTCACAATTCAAGCTTGATTCCATTCCTCTTGAATAGTGGGTGGTGGAAAGAGAAAAAGATTTCTAATCAAAGAAACTGGGTTTGAATCCCAACTCTGCCACTATTCTAAGTGACCTTGGACAATTCACTCAATCTGAACTTTAGTTTCTTAATCTGAAAAAAGAGGGAGTTAGATTGGATCAAAAGGCTTCTAAGGGCCCTTCTAGTCATATGGTCTATTATTATCTAGAGGTAGTGATATGCTAGCACAGATTAAATATATACCCCAAATATAACTGTCATTTTTAAAAGAACACTGGCACTTGTTGATAAGAAAACATACACAGAGGATACAAATATTTAAAGGTAATTTATATCCTTTAAAGACACAAAATATTATTATGACAATGTTATGACATCCTATTAAGTGTATCTATATCCTGGGTTGGGTTTTTAAAAAATTATTTTCAGTATACATACACACATATACAAACTCACAGAATATCTAAGTTATAATAAGGACAATCTAAAATTTCTTTTTTCTTGTTATTTTTGTCAAGTTGATACAAAAAGAGAATATAAAAGTTTTACTCTGAGGCCTGAGTGGGGGTGATTTATTCCAGGTTCTTCAAGGGAACATCCGCTCTGTCAGGTCCTACTAGAAATAACTCAAGAAAAGAACCTCCAAGAACCAGCTTAAAAAATATGGAGACAGCTTGATGATAAAGCGTTTAATTCTTCAGTCATAGTAGCTAAGGGATAGATAGGGTGAGATTTTCATCAGTGGAGAGTGCTTTCACTACAATGAAATCATAAATACTATGGAAGATTAAAGAAACTGAAAAAATTAAATTAAGGCTTTTTAAAGTGTAAATCAGGGATGTAGCAATTTCAAAAAATATTTCCATAATTATTTCAACATAATGGGTTTCCTTTGAAAGCCTATGTATTTTAGTTTTTGCATTTAAAAATATTATTCTTGACTTCTGGGAACCAAGATGGCAGAGTAAGCAGTATATCGCCATAACTCTCCCATGTTCATCTCCGAATAACCATAAAATAGAGCCCCAAAACAAATCCTGGGACTCTAGAACCAGCAAAAAGACAGGGTGAAACAATCTTTTAATCCAAGAAACTTAGAAGAGCATTAAGAAAGGTCTGTCTCCCTTGAGTAAAAGGGGAATGCAATCTAGGACAGGGGGCATCCCAGCAAGCCAAAAGCAAGCCCCACCTCAGCAACCTAGTGAGAGATCCTGAGCCCCAGTGTGGTAGAGCAGGAAAATGCCAACACCAGGATACCCCATGTGCCTAAGGATAGCCAGGGGAATGGGCAGACTCCAGCTCTGGGACCACTTCAGCATAGCCCTGGGGAAACAGGCAGCTGCCAGTGGCCAGACCTCTATATGCTTACCAGTGTAGCCTCAGGGAAATGGAGAAACACCCCACCAGCCTCAGCATACACGACACCAGCACTAGGACCCTGGCTCATAACCAGGTAGGTTGTCAGACCCCTATGGCTGCCAGCAGCACCAGATACCCTCCATCTACCCCCTCAGCATAGCACCATACATGAGGGTCCGCTGTGGGCCTCAGGACAATATCAGTGCAGCACCAGGTAAACAACCAGGGCCTGCAGCCCCTGGCACAAGAAGCCTGAGACAGTGCCCCTCCTACCTTGGAAGCAGAGTTCAAATTTAAAAGAAAGGGAATAGGCCAAAAAAGGTGAGCAAAAAACAAACAAACAAAAAGAAATCTGACCATAGAAAGCTACTATTGTAACAGGGAAGATCAAGACAGAAACTCAGAAGACAATAATATTGAAACACCTACGGGCAAAACCCCAAAGAAAAATGAGGAGTGGTGTCAAGCCCAGAAAGAACTCATGGTAGAGCTCAAAAAGGAACTAAAAAATCATAAAAAAGAGGTAGAAGAACAATTGGGAAAAGAAATGAGAGTTATGCAAGAGAATTATGAAAAACAAGATTCAACAGCCTGCAAAAAGAAAGCAACTGCTCAAAAAGAGAATTAGCCAAATGGAAAAGGAAACACAAAAATCCACGGAAGAAAACAACTCCTTAAAAAGTTCAATTGGCCAAATGGAAAAGGAAGTATAAAAGTTAACTGAGGAAAACAACTCTTGGGCAAGTAGAAGCTAATAACTCTATGAGACATCAAGAATCAATCAAACAAATTTTAAACAATGAAAAGAACAGAAGAAAAAGTAAACTACCTCATGAGAAAACAACTTACATGGAAAACAGATCTAGGAGAGACAATGTCAGAATCATTGAACTACCTGAAAGCCATAGGCTTTCAAGACAGCAGCTTTCAAGAAATTATCAAGGAAAACTGCCTTGATATCCTAGAACCAGAGGGCAAAATAGGCATTGAAAGAATCCACCGATCACCTCAGGAAAGAGATACTGAAATAAAAACTCTAAGGAACATTATAGCCAAATTACAGAACTATAAGTTCAACGTAAAAATACTACAGATGGCCAGAAAGAAACAATTCAAATATCAGGAAGCATAATCAGGAATACACAGGACTTAACAGCTGCAACATGAAGGGATCAGAGATCCCGGAGCATGATATTCTGGAGCTAAGACTACAACCAAAAATCACTGACCCAGTGTAATGGCAATCAGAACAGGATTTTTTGCTATCAAATGCCTTTAATGAGTTTGGTCTTTGTTTGAATGGGGCAGGCAAAATGGGATCTTTTTTGTCTTGGAGTGTTTCTCAGCACGAAGACAATTGGGAGTCATTGATTTGTATATGCTGTGATGCTGGTGGTTGAGGGATTTTCCTGCACCCTAAATGCTAAGTTGGTCCTTGCCCTCAGGGGTCCAAACAGGGCATATGTGTTGGAAGGTTAGCATTTTACTTTTGGGGTACACTCATTGAAAGAGTGACAAGACTCTGGGCAAGCCATTGAAAAAGCCCCCCTGCCCCTGGCTTTGATAAGCCAGACAGATATTGGTGTTTCTCTGGTAACTATGTATTGCTATGGACAGACTGGTTTGTGTTATTTGCTCTGTTTATAATGTATGCTTGTAATTTCTGTATGTATTTGCCCTGAAGTTCAGGGGGCTAATCTTTCCCCCCTGAACTAAGTGAATGATATAGGTATGTTTAATTAAACTGAGACTGAAAACCTCTTAAAGTTGCTTTCCCTAGAAAGGCAGGTCAAAGAACCTTTGTTAGCAACCCTTCTGTATGCTCTTGATGTTGCTTTTTCACCCCAAAATAGCTGCCAGCAAGACTGTTGTTACACCCAGCAAAATTAAGCATAGTATTTCAAGGAGAAAAATGGTCATTCAATGAAATAGAAGGATTTCAAGCATTCATAAGAAGACCAGAGTTGAACAGCAACAACAACAAATGATCTCCAATATCAAGACCTAAGAGAAGCCTAAAATGGTAAAAATGGAAAAGAATCATAAGGGATTCAATGGAGTTGAACTGTTCATATCCCCATGTGGGAAGATGATGCTTGTAATTCTTAAAAGTTGTCCCACTAATAATATAGGTAGAAGGACTTTACATAGACAGAGGGTATGGGTATAAGGTGAATTTGAGGGAATGACATAAAAATAATTAAGTGATGAGAAAGAGGAATATACTGGTTGCAGAAGGAAGGGAGAGGTAGAATGGGGTAAGTAATTTCATGTGAAAAGATGTGAAAAACCTATTACAGTGGAGGAAAAGATGGGAGGGGGGTGATGGCCATCGCTTGAACCTTACTCTCATCAGTATTGGCTCAAAGAGGGAATAATATACACAATCAGTTGAAAATACAAATCTATCTTACTCGATGGGACAGTAAGAGGGGAGGAGATTAGTCCTAAAAGAAGAGAGGGTAGACTGGGGGAGAAGGTAGACAGAAGCAAAACACTATAGACGAGGGAATGGGTGAAAGAAGAGGGAGGACAAACAGGGGGAAAATAGGATGGAGATAAATACACAGTCAATAATCACAACTGTGAATGCGAATGGGATGAACTCTCCCATAAATCAGAAGTGGATAGCAGAGGGGAGCAAAAACCAGAATCCTACAATATGTCGTTTACAGGAAACATACCTGAAGCAGAGAGAAACACACAGAGTAAAGGTAAGGGGCTGGAGCAGAATCTACTATGCTTTAGCTGAAGTAAAAAAAAAAAGCAGGGGTAGCAATCCTGATTTCAGACAAAATAAAAGCAAAAATAGACCTAATTAAAAGAGATAAGAATGAAACTAATCTTGCTAAAAGGTATCATAGACAATGAAGTAATATCAATACTAAACATATATACACCAAGTTGCATAGCATCCAAATTCTTAAAGAAGTTAAGTGAGTTACAGGTTCATGATCAAACAAGGGACAGAGAGCATTATGAAATGTAAAATAGATCATTTTGATTATATTAAATTAAAAAGCTTTTGCACAAACAAAAACAATGCAACCAAGATTACAAGGAAAGCAGAAAGCTGGGAAGCATGCTTTACAGCAAATGTCACTGTTAAAGGCCTAATTTCTTTAATATATAGAAAACTGAGTCAAATTTGTAAGAATGCAAGCCATTCCCCAATTGATAAATGATCAATGGATATGAACAGGTAGTTTTCAGATGAACAAATCAAAGTTATCTATAGGCATATGAAGAAGCACTCTAAATCACTTTTGATTAGAGAAATGCAAATTAAAACAACTCTGAGGTACCACCTCACACCTATCAGATTGCTAATATGACAAAAAAGGAAAATGATAAACGTTGGAGAGGATGTGGGAAATTATGACATTAAACACTGTTGGTGGAGTTGTGAACTAATCCAACCATTCTGGAGAGCTATTTGGAACTATGCCCAAAGGGCAACAAAACTGGACACACCCATTGATCCAGCAATACCACTACTAGGTCTGTATCCCAAAGAGGTCATAAAAAAGGGAAAAGGACCTATATGAGCAAAAATATTTATAGCAACCCTTTTTGTGGTGGCAAAATATTGGGAACTGAGGGGATGCCCATCAACTGGGGAATTGCTGAACAAGCTGTGGTATATGAATGTAATGGAATACTATTGTTCCATAAGAAATTATGAGCAGGCAGATTTCAGAAAAACCTGGAAAGATTTGTGGGAACTGATACAAAGTGAAATGAGTAGAACCAGGAAAACATTGTACACTGTATCAGCAACATTTTGTGATGATCAAGTATAAATAACTCAGCTCTTCTCAGCAACACCATCATCTAAAACAGGTAAAAAGGACTCACAAAGGAAAATGCTATCCACATCCAGAGAAAGAACTGATAGACTCTAAATGCAGATCAAAGCATACTTTCTTACTTTATTCATTTTATGTCTTTTTCTTTTTGACCTGTTTCCTCTTCACATCTGTGACTAATACAGAAATATGTTTTACATGATAACACATGTATAGCCTATATCAAATTGCCTACCATTTTAGGAAGAAGGAAAGAGAGAGAGAAAAATTTGGAACTCAAAGTCTTGTAAAAATGAATGCTCAAAGTTGTCTTGACATGTATTGGGGGAAAAATAAAATACTATTAAAATTTTTAAAAATTAACATGCAAAAAATAAAAAATATTATTCTGGAAAAGCGTTCATAAGCTTTTACAGAATGCCAAAAGAGTCCATGACACCAAAAAAACTAAGAATCACTGATGTAGGGTGATGCTAGGTCCTATATAACATATAACATTTATCGAAAATATGAACCCTATACTCTCATGGAGTTTACTGCCTAGTCTTCCCCTTCTATAACCTTATGTTATTTTGTCATTACTGTCCATGAGTTTCTGCTTAAAATATGGAAATACAAAAGTATTGAGAGATTGGGGGGGTGTTTCAAGAAAAAAGTTCCTTATACTTGGCTCCCTCCCACATATTCCTTGATCCAGTGACAAAGGGCTCTTTACTCTTCCTCAAATACCACACTCTATCTCCTAACTCTAAGAATTTCTGCTAGCTGTCCCCCAGACTCTGTCCCCTCAGATTTCCCCCTGGAATTCTCTCTATTCTCATCTCCATCTCCTAGCTTTCCTGGCTTCAAATCTCAGAATTTTAATCCTGCCAAAAGCCTTTCCCATTCTTCCTCCATGTCAGTGCCGTGTGAGTGTGTGTGTGTGTGTATGCATGTATATATCTATTTTTTGTACTTAATTGTTTGTACATTGTCTCCCCAACTGACTATGAGTTCCTTGGGAGTAGGTACTGGGTTTTTTTTTGCTTTACTTTGTATCTCTAGTGCTTAGTAGGGTGCCTGTCACATAATAGGTGCTTAATGGTTGCTAGTCAACTTGAATTGATTGTAGAGGGAGAAAGATTATAAGGTATATGAGGACAGGCACTATACTTTAGACCTTATATCTCTCCTAGAACCTAGAACAGTACTCTGCACAGGATAATTGCTTAATATTGCATATGGTTTCCAGCAAAAACAATGTTATCATGAATGACTCCTGGAGCATAGTTTGGGGCATATTTTTATTACTAGGGATACAAAGACAGAATATTTTTAAAAACTTTGTCTTTGTATCTCTAGTAATTATATTATACCTTGCACACGGCAGGTACGTAGACACGTGGAACAATGGAGTCATTGGACTTGGAACAAGGAAAACCTGAGTTCAAATTCCATTTCTGAAACTTACTACAGAGTTACCTCAGGAAATTATTTAACTTGAGGCTCAGCTTCCTCATGTAATAAAATGGAGAAGAGAATACCTGTAGTAACTACCTCATAGCATCATTGTGAAGATCACTAGTATGGAGATCATTTTGCAAACTTTAAAATGCTATATAAAGCTTAGTGATTGTGATTATCAACAAAAGCTTGCGGAAAAGGAAACGAAATATGTTTGGGTTCTTTTTTGCTATGAGTACCACAAAATACTTTGAGGACATGAAGAACTAAGTACAAACACCTATGAAGTTCTTACCCTCTCTATAAAGAAAAAATAAGAAAAGATACCACAACAACTTGAAATTTGTCTCTTCACTCTGTCAAGGACCACTTGACAATAATGGTCAAATCTTTCGGAGGAATTTAAATGTTTTTCCTTGAGGAAAGTTGAAAATGGAATGGCTAATACTATTTAAAGCTCTATTTTAGCTGTTAAAATGAACATGATCTGCATCTACTGTGAAATAACTGCAACACCCCACACTTTTGTCTGTAGATAATTTTGAGGACAGTTCGAGTATCACTGGCAAATCAAGTAATACCAGAGTTTAAAAAGACTTTCTTATTCCCCTCATAATACTTCATTTCACATCTGACTACTAGGTGATTAAATGAGGCCATAATCAACTACACAAATCCTAGCTTGGAGTGCTGTGGCCAATCAAGAGGGAAAGTGAAAAGGATATGGGAATTTTCATGTACTGAGCTCAGTACTGGTCCACAATATGACATAGAAGCCAAAACAGCTGATGTAATCTTAAGGCTGAATTCAAGAAGCAAAGTTTGCAAAACAAGAAAAGCACCAGTTCCAATATACTCCACCCTTGTCAGATGACATCTGGAATATTTTGCTTAGTTTTGGGTACTGCATTTTAGGAAGAATACTGATGAGCTTGAGTGTGACCAAATTGGCAAGAGGACTGAAGATCCTGCCAAAGTTAGCAACAGAAGAAAGTGGAGGATATTCAGTCCAGAGAAGAAAAGACTTAGGGGATTTTGTTCAGTTGTTTCAGTCATATCCAACTCTTAGCGACCCTGTTTGGGGGTTGGTTTGTCTTTTTGGCAAAGATACTGGAATGGTTTGTCATTTCCTTCTCCAGCTCATTTTACAGATAAGGAAACTGAGACAGAGTTAAGTGACTTGCCCAGGGTCACACATCTAGTAAGTGTCTGAGGCCAGATTTGGATTTAGGAAGATGAGTCTTTTTTGACTCCAGTGCCAGAACTCTACCTACCGTGCTACCTAGCTGGGAATACAAGATAGTATTTGAAGGTCTGTCATTTGGAAAGGGGGTTACACTTGTTCTTTCTAGCTTGGATGGCAGAAGTGGGAATGGTGGGTGAAAGCTGAAGAGAGGCAGATTTCAACTTGACATAAGGTAAAACTTCCTAACAATTTACACAGTGTGATGGTAGAATGGGATACATGCCTCAGGAGATAGTGAATTTTTCTTCACTGAAAATTCTCAAGTGGAGGCTGAAAGATGATTTGCAGAGTATAGATTGGACTAGATGACTGGCCTCTCTGAGCCCTTAAAATTCTGTGATTCTCTGTTTTCCACTGACAATATGTAATAGTAATTAAGGGGGGCTTTTTGCTGTTGACCTTTAATGATTCTGGCCTTTGTTTGAATGGGGCAGATAAAGTGGGATGTTCTTGTATTTCTCAGCACTGAGACAATTGGGAGTCATTGATTTGTATCTGATGTGATATTGGGGGTGGGCAACTTTTCCAAGCCCAGCCCGGGTGAGGTTGGGGGCCCTCAGGGCCCTGAACAGGATATATAAGGGCAGAGGTTGGTGTTCTTTCTTGGAGCTCTGCACCACAGCAGGAGTGGTGCGTAACTCTGGGCCAGCCGTTGTGAGCTCCCCAGCTGAACACTCAGATGTTGATAACTACATATTGTATTTGGTCTGTAATTCAGGATGCTGTTTTTACCCCTGAACTCAGTAAATGATATTTGTATGCTGGATTAAAGTAAGATTGTTAACCCCTTAACGTTGCTTTCCTTAGTAAAGCAGATGAAAAGGACCTGGGCTTGCAGAGTTCTGTGAGCTAGTTGCTGTTGGCTTACCCCTCCACAGCAGCTGCTACCCAGATTGTTGAAACACAATACAAAGCTAGAAGCTGTCCCTCCCAAAGGTGCAATATGGTCCAGAAAACGGCAAGGAAACACAAAACTGAACCAAGAAGATTAACACATATTTTGAGAATTAATATAGTACCAGTTGCATTCTATATAAAAAGAACATTTAGTGAGCAGCAGGAATATCAAGTACTCTTTTAAAGCTAAAAGTCTACTGTTAGGGTCAAATACAACTTCTTCAGTGACATCTATGACATACCTAAAATGCCAAAGAATTACCAGCACCCTACCTACATCAAATATTTGCTATAATTCAACTTCCTTGCTTTGGACGAAGATGGACAACGGATAGGTGAGATGAAGGGGAGAGAGGAGAACTATAATAAGTGTGGATACATGGGCCTCCGTGTAAATACAAAAGCACACCTTAAAATCACATAGCATGATCATGGTTCAATTAAGAAACACACTGACAAAGTACTTTCACATAACTTATGTAATCCTCAGAACAATTCTGTAAAATTTGCCTTACAAGTATTAGCATCTCCTGTTAACAGGTGAAGAAATTTGAGGCTCAGTGAGATTAAGTGATTTCTCCAAAGTCATACAACCATCACTGGCCAGTCTGGGCTCCAGTGCTGGTCTTCTCCAAGTCCAGTATTTCTACTATTTCACCATAAAGATCAATTTAATACAGTTTATTGAGCATAGATGTTTGACGAATGTTTGTTGAACTAAATCCAATATAGTGTTACCAGGTAGAGTATGATTCTTTCCATTAGTGGGTATTTGGGAAACTGAGGAAATGAGACAGTATACTTATTGCTACCTGGTACTTTATAATGAATGGCTACAACTATAAGCCATTACTTGTATAGAAGAATAGACTTGTCATCTATTCAGCCATACCTGCACATCTCATTCCAGATTATAGCGCCTTGCATGTAATAAACATTCAATTAATATTATTTATTAATAATCACTATCAATACCATCTTTGAATACGAAGACCTGTAGAAAGAACCCAAGACTTAGAGTGAGAGAGAAGACCTGGGTTTGATTCCTGACTGACTGGGAAATTCCATTCACTTCTCTGAACAACAGTTTGGTCACCTATAAAATGAGGACAATATTTCTTGCACTATCTACCTCACAAGGTTGTAATGAAAGTACTTTGTAAAAGTTAAATCCCTATCGATATCTCTAAGTCCCAGAGACTTAATCATTTTGACTTTGGGACAAATGCCCTCCCGGTCCCTGGAAGGGAAGAGATTTTCCATGTGTTAGAAGCAGAGCTTGAAACAAGGTCTCCTTGACTTCAAGGCTAGCCTTCTTTTTATTCCCCATATCATGCAGATTCAACAACAGACTAACACACTTATGGACATTTTAAGATAAATATTTTTAAATAACTTTTATTAAAAAGTGCTGTACACTGATGGAAAGCAATTTGTGGCTGTCAGTAAGTTCTTCGTAGGAATTCTGAAATTGTGTTGATTTTTTTTCACTTAGTGTTTGCTGCCACCCCCAGGATCAAGTATGAAGTGCAAGCTCTCCTTACTGTCAACTTTAAGGGGAAACAAAAAAACACACATTGCATTTCTCTTGCTTGTCAGGCTTATTGGTGTTTACTGGAATGGCCACTTCATATGTCAACCCCCTTCCGGATGCTTCTGTGGAAGTGTAGAAAATTTCAAAGACCGAGTCCTTACAATTCTCATAGAAGCCTCTCCCTATTAGCACAAACATCCAGAAACAATTGGGTAGGTGTAGCAGCAGCTTCTTTGACAGTGTGGTGACAAAACAAAAACCACTTGTGGTCCTTTACTTAGCAGATTAGAAACTCACAAAACTCCTTCATGGTCAGGGGTCTATATAGATGGGGAATGGGTTCCCTATGCCTTAACTCCTGACTCTTACTCCTCCAACATATCTAGTCTTTACTAAATTACTGAGGCTTGCTGTTCGTGTCTTTGAAATATCTCTCAAGTATATCCCTTTTTCTCCTCTGACACTATTAGGACTCTGGTGTAGTGATACTACAACACCTCACACCTAAACTATTACAATAGCCTTCAGTTAGGCTAACCTCAAGTCCCTCTCTAGTCCTGTCCATCCTCCATTCAGTGGTCAAATTGATCTTCCTAAAGTACAGATCTGACCATCTCATACACAACTCCCCATTCAATAAACTCTAGTGGCTCTCTGTTACCTCTAAGATCAAATATAAAATTCTGTTTGGCTTTTAAAGCTCTTCATAACCTGACCCCTTCTACCTTCCCAGTCTACTCATACATTACTCTCTACCATGTATTTAATGATCCAGTGACTTTGGTCTTCTTGCTGTTCATGGCACAAGATACTCCACCTCCTAACTCCAGGTATTTTCACTGGCTATGCCCTATCACTGGAATGCTTTCTTTTCTCACCTTTATCTCTTGGCTACCTTTAAGACACAGCTCAAATCCCACCTTCTGCAGGAAGCCATCCCCAGTCCTCCTCCCTCCCCCAATGTGTTCCCTCTGATATTACCTCCCACTTACAGTGTATATATTATGTGTACATTTGTTTGCATCTTATCTCTCATGTAAGAATGTGAGCTCCTTGAAAACAGGGATAGTGTTTTTGTCTTTCCTTGTATCCTCGGTGTTTAACATAGAATCTTACATATAGTAAGTGATTAATGAGTACCTGTTGACTGTCTGACCAATCTTCAACCTAAGAAGGTTCTCAGAGTAGGTATCCATGCATACTAGCACATAAAGGGCTTATAGATGCAGTCTGTTAAGATTATAACAGACTTTGCAAATCAGCTAGTGCACCCACTCATTTTATAGACAAAAAACCCAAGCCCAGAGACATTAAATTAATTGGCCAACATCACATAGTGAATAGTGGAGCCAAGACTCAAACTTCAGTCTTTTAGGTCCAATGCTCTTTCTCTTAGATAGACACCTCCGCTTCTACCATATTGCAAAGACCTTGACTATGGTTCTGGGAAAAGACGGAATCTACTCTCTGAGGATCAGCCTAGCTCTGTCTAGAAAGGCCCATCATTTGACCATTTAAGGGATGAATTCTTTGGCCACAGCAAACCAGGAAACAAAGTAAACTACAAAATAGCTTCTACTCCTGTTTGGTTCTCGTCTGCTTTTTTTTCAGTTATAGTGATAGAGTTTTGGAAAGAGGGGTAGAAGGTGATAAGAATAATTTTTTAATCCAGACTCCACCTTCTTTTCTCCTACTGCATCGGCACCTTGGGAAACCACCACCCTAGACAGGGCTCCTCTCCTTAGTGATGTCTTCTTTCTTGGAATCACCCTGTAGGAAGCTGTGCTTCACCCAGAGCTATGCTCTCTCCAGACTCCATTTCCTTTCACTCTCTTACTGCATTGCCCTCAATAGGATACCCTCCCTCCTCTGCTTTCCAGGACCTCATATCTGTGCCAACTTCCCTCATTAGAATGTAAATTTTTTGACTGTAGGTGCTACCTTGCTTGCTTACATTCGTCTCCCTAGCATGTAGCACAATGCCTAGAACATAGTAGAAAGCATTTATTTACTATCTGTTTGTCTATCAAATTTAATTAGCACCTAACTCTTCTAGTTTTTGTGAGGATAAAATGAGACAATATCACTAAAGTACCTAGCACAATGCCAGGCACATGGCAGGCATTATATAAATGTTGTTTTTATTATCATTATTATTATTAATCAACTTAGCTGTACTGCAAATGTGAAATCCTTGTCTAGTGATCAGCTACTGAGCATACTACTGGAGGAACTGAATTGTACTACTTTTGACATTGTCACTATAAATGAAACTAGAATGCAGAATAAAGTTGGAACTAGGCAGAAGACTGTCTCATAGGTTCTCCTTAGAGAGGCTAATGAATGAATTAACAGTTTCATTTGATAATGTGTTCAAAGGCAACAATAAACATCATTTCATGGGACATTTGGTCAATTGGTATACTGGTAACAATGATAAGTATTTATAAAAAGACTACCAAGAAAATGTGTGATAGACTTAAGTGTTCCCTGTATTCACTATTCATCCTTCATTTTGAGGAGGACCAAAGTCATCATGGGTGATGTCTTGAGTTGTGCATGAATTGGATTTAAGTGAGGCAAAAGTGCACAAAATCATCAGCCTTACTCTCTCTTTCAGAATCATCAAAGTCCAGTGGCAAGACAAAAGTCAAGATGCCTGGCGATGGCTCAGGTTGCAATAGACGACCTTGGCTTCTTTGATAGCTAGCCAAGCTCTAATGGCTTCACACAGTACTTGCTTCAGTGCCTTCATGGCCATTGGGACAAATTGTTCTCATCCACCCATTCTGTTGAAGAAAGTCTTCACATGTTTGAATGGACATCCCCCTAACTAACCAATAGGTTTGATGCCTGTCAGTTACCCTCAACATGGTTTAGCCCATCTGCCAAGATGGTTTAGCAGGGTGTGGCCATTGTACATGTGCAGCTTCTTGGAGCAAAGGGTGAGAGTTGGGGGAAGATGTATACACCAAAGGTGGATGAGCAGCCCTGAAAAGGGCTCAGCAAGCCCTCACACCAGAGGTGCTAGTCTTGCCTAAACACTGTCTCACTTGTAGTGAATACGGTCAATTGCCGCAGGTTTCAATTGCCACAGGTAGAATAACCCAGGGCAAATCAATGCCGTGCAATTTTTCTGCAGTAATCCTTTTTTTTTTAATTCTTGCTATTAGGCTTCCATTCTGACTCTGAGTATATGACTAAGTCACTGTCTCTGATCTTTAGTTAGATTTCTCCAACTTCCAACTTGGGCCAACTTAGAACATCTATAACTGATAACTCATTGTTTTCTGGGTCATGTTAGCACAAATGGCTATCTACTACATCATGCAGTGGGTGAATCTCTTGTTATTACTCTAAATCAGCTCTTCCTCTGACCAACCAACTGTAGCACTTCCAAAAGAATCACATACCCAAGCCTGGTGAACTAAAGTAGTAATTTTTTAACGTTATCAGGGAGAATGAATAAGAATACAAAAGGGGTGTGGGGTAAATCAAACACTCAATGGGAAACATGAACTGATTGGCAAAAACAAAGCAACTATAGTAGACAATGATATTCTGACAACAAAGAGCAGGAAGGTACCTCCAGCTCAGAATCTGGAAAGGGCCAGTTAGTGAAAGCCCTCCTCTCCAATCAAAGCAAAGAGGAGAAGCGCATCATTGCTGACCGACTGTCTCACCTGAATCAAATTTAATCTGAAGTAGCATCATTGCAATGAGCATTTCTCGTAGACTTTCTAGATAAAAGCACTGGAGAGGAATACAGTTGCCCTATGTTTCTCTCCTTTAAGATGGTAAATGCACCTTCTCCTACTGAACTTTTAATGTTTCTGTTGTGTTCTGCCTTATCCTTTTCAAAACCCTCCCTGAATCAATCTCAGTAACCTGTTTACACTGTTCTCCCTACCTGCCCCCATTTACTTTCAAAACATCTGGTGCTGTGCATCCTGGGATTGCTGTATTTTGCGAAACAGAGGTTATAATAATAATTGCTTATGCATTAACATTTATTTCAGAGGAACAGATGTAGGGAATTTCTGTGAAGAATTTGATGATGATGTTGCAAAACAGTTGCTGGTCTTCATCGGTAAAGGTGATTTCTTCACCTAGTGTTCCTTTCACCAGGTAAGTAAAGTTATAGATGTGGGCAAAGCCACTCCACCTCTCAGCAACCCCAAAAAGAAAACAACATTGATATTTAGGGAATTCAATGAAAACATGGAAATAGACAAAGACAGCAAAAAAAAAAATTATATAGGAAATAAGGTTCAGGAGTAAGCAATGAGAGAGGTCAAAGAGACTTGTGGAATAACAAAAGTGTCCCCCAAATCTTGTGAATGTTCTCTTTGAAAAAACAATCAGAAGGTCTTGGGCATGGTGAGTAATGAATAACATCACAATAATGAAACTGTTTAAGGCTGGGCAAGAAACAATTCACTAGTGCTATGGGAATCATTTCTCAACATACTGTTTTGTACATATCGATTTGTTAGCAGACAAAATTAATGCAAATTTAGATGACAGAATAAAAATGAGGAAAAGATAAGATATACATTTAAAAAAATGATACGCATGTGGCCTATGTTGAATTGCTTGACTTCTTAGGGAGGGTGGGTTGGAAGGGAAGAGGAGAGAGAATTTGGAACTCAAAGTTTTAAAAACAGATGTTCAAAAACAAAAAAAAAAGTTTTTGCATGCAACTAGCAAATAAGATACACAGGCAATGAGGCATAGAAATTTATCTTGCCCTACAAGAAAGAAAGGGAAAGGGGGATGAGAGGGGAGGGGGGTGATAGAGGGGAGGGCTGACTGGGGAACAGGGCAACCAGAATATATGCCATCTTGGAGTGTGTGGGGGGGGTAGAAATGGGGAGAAAATGTGTAATTCAAACTCTTGTGAAAATCAATGCTGAAAACTAAATATATTAAATAAAAAAAATGTGGGAAAAAAAGAAAGCCTGACAAGAGATCCAACTAAGGAGGGTCATTCTAAAACTATTTGAGAGTAAAACTGAGACGACAATAAACAGATGAAAGATGGAAAAGATCTCTATATAAAGATATTTATAAGAAATTCTTTTCACCATCATAGATGTTAAAGTTATCATATTTGGACTCTTAACATCACAGTCCCAGGTGTGCTTCCCAGAGAAAACAGAAATGGCACTAAAGAATACAAAGAGAAAAAACCAGCTGGTTTAGACCATGTACATAGATAGCAAGTCCGAGATGAAGGTAATACAATTTTGAGAACATTGAGGGATTGATTCTCCAGTGTTCTGAAGGAGGGGAAAAGACCTCTGAAAAAAATCTCTGATTTTTTAAAGGCCATCTAAAGAATATCAATAACAAATGAGATGCACACATACACACATATGTATGTATATAATCTTTTATGTAATTTTTTATTAGCGTAATCAAACCATCAATGGAGGGTATCCCTGTTGAGGGGATTAGAAGGAAATAGTCAAGCTTTCACAAATTATCTCTCTTAGCAGACTTCCATCGCCATTTCACAGATGAGGAGGTAAAGTAATTCACCAAGTGAATTATGAAGAATCATGAAGTTTTAAGAGTTGGATCTGGGAACCGAACCCATGTCTCCTGACTAAAAGTCTACTGTGCTCTCTCTACCACCCGTCTTTGTGAGTTCTTGTGGAAAAAGCCAAACAAAATGAAATTCGATAACCAACCTTTCGTAATGAGACATTAAAAAAGTCATCCACTTTCACAATCAGTGTCTCTGATAAAGGCCTTATTTCTAAAAGTATATAGAGAACTGAGTCAAATTTATAAGAATAGAAGTCATTCCCCTATTGATAAATGGTCAAAGGATATGGACAGGAAGTTTTCAGAGGAAGAAATTAAGGATATCTATAGTCATATGAAAAAATGCTCTAAATCACTATTGATTAGAGAAATGCAAATTAAAATAACTCTTAGGTAGCACATCACACCTGTCAGATTGGTTAACATGACAAAACAGGAAAATTATAAATACTGGAAAAGATGTGGGAAAATTGGAATACTAATGCATTGTTGGTGGAGTTGTAAACTAATCCAACCATTTTGGAGAGTAATTTGGAACTATGCCCACAGAGCTATAAAAATGTGCATACCCTTTGACCCAGCAACACCACTTCTAGGGTTGTATCCCAAAGAGATCATAAAAAATAGGAAAAGGACCCACATGTACAAAAATATTTATAGCAGCTCTTTTTGTGATGGCAAAGAATTGGAAATTGAGGGGAAGCCCATCAATTGGAGAATGGCTGAACAAGCTGTGGCATATGAATGTAAAGGAATACTACTGTGCTATAAAAATGATGAGCAGGCAGACTTCAGAAAAACCTGGAAAGACTTATACGAACTGATGCTGAGTGAGAGGAGCAGAACCAGGAGAACATTGTACACAGTAACAGCCACAGTGTGTAATGACTGACTTTGATAGACTTGACTCTTCTCAACAATCCAAGGTTCTAAGACAATTCCAAAGGGCTCATGATGGAAAATGCTGTCCACATCCAGAGAAAGAATTATGGAGTCTGAATGCAGATTGAAGCATACTATTTACTCTCTCTTTTGTTTTGGAGGGAAGGAGGTTAGAAGGATTAGAGGTTATTAGACTAACTGGATTCACTTTCAGTTTTAATTCTCTGGAACATCAAGAGTTCTAATATTTCAATCCTTAATTAAAAACAAGGAACTATTATAATAAGTGAATCTTAAATGGAAAGAATTCTTTAGTTAGGCTTCAGTAGCCTATAGACAATATGATTTTCAGTGACACAGGGTAGTTGCCAAAACTCTCACCCTTATCTCCTCCCAACTCTACCCTCAAACAGGTGTGTAACAACTTAAAAGTAAGTTAAATTTGCCTTTGCCACCTCACCTCTCCTTCACTACTCTCTAACTACTCAGGAGCCCAGTGTCCTCTATCTTATCCTTTTGGTGTCTAAAGCTTCTCATTGTAGCATTCCATCCAAGTCTGCCCCAAAATGGCCCAGAGTTCAAAAACTACTCCTTCCCCACATCCTCTGTGATTTGGCAACAAGATAGAGGAAAATAACATTATCTACTTAATTTACACTAAGCCACATCTGAGAGATAGATTTAACCATCCCTCAGAGCCTATTTGTATTTTAAAAGATTTTTAGGCCTTAATAAATAACTATTGGAATATGAGGGGAAATATTTTTGAGGAATGTGTATGGAAGGGTACCCCATGATCCTAGTCTGCTCTGGGCTGCCATCCACAATCTCCCCTTCCTTCCCATGACTTAGAAAAGCTTACAATTATTTTCTAAGAACTACAAAACGAAATTTCAGGTTATACTTCTCTGCCATTCTCTCAAATTATTCCCTATGAAAATCAGCAGCACTAAAGTTTAATAATGCTTATGACCTGGGACTGTCTGCTAATGATGTCCTGCAAGGGATGTATGAGAAGAGCATGGAAGAGTCAAAGACTTATCTGATAAAAGAGAACTCCATGTGTACTAGCCCTCTTTTGGCAAACAGTGGGTATCTTTGGATAATTTGTCAAAAGTTATCCCTGTACCAGTATATTGTATATATTAATCTTGGTGTATAATATCTTTTAATTTTGACAACCAAACTCAGAGAAAGGCAGGAAGGAATCAGAGGCTCAAACAAGTTTGGACACGCATTTGTCTTCCTTGAATTTTTTTTCTTATTTTACAAATTGTTTCTCTCCCTTTTTTCCTTCACTTTCTTTTTCCCACCAGTTTTTTCAATGATGACCTGATGCAAATCAGTGGTCAGTTCAATTTCCACATGATGGATGAGACTCACCTCATAGATAAATATCTGATGCCTAATCGGAGCTGAAGTTTTCCCAGTGTCACATAAACATTATGAGTCATAAAATAGTATTCTTTATCTCATCATTCTCAGCAGCTAATTTAAAATTTTTTTCTCAAACTTTTAAAAAGTATTTTCTGACACCTTCTTTCTCACTGTCTCACACATTTTTCCCCTTCCTTACTGCAAAGGTGTTTGTTTTGGGTGGGGTAGTTCTGGATATTACTACTTAATGTTTCTGCCTATAGCAGAGACAGTTTATCTGTTGTAGGACATTGTAGGCAGAATTTGGTAGGAGTTAGTCAACCTATAACCCAATTCAGTACCATTAGCCTCAATCCTCTTAAACTCTTCCACTCCTCTTTCTAGGCCATGCTTAGGAAAAGTGCTCCTTAGTTACACTTATGTTGTTAATATGGACTTGATTCAAATGGTACTAAAGAAACTGGTAGAAATTTAGTAGTACCATATTTCTGTTTTCCTTTCCAAATTCCAGTGAATAATCTGAAACAAGAGCCATAATGCCATAGCATTGAAAGAAGAAAAAAATGGTAGGAGAACCATTTAAGAATTACTGGAGGAAGAGAAAGAAAATGGAATTAAAAAGAATAAAGAGATGTAGCAATAAAAATCATTAGCCTATGGCAGGTGCATTGTTAACTAAGGTGTGACTTTCTTACTGTTTTAGAATGATTAATTAAGTCTTTGATTGAGCCTTACCAGGTGCAAAACCCCAGGCCCAAACCCCTATCTACTAGGTGCTAAGCTGATGTGGGTGTGAAGCCCTCATGGTCCTAAAGGGAGTTGCTAAGACCAGGGCCAATAGTTAGGAGCCTGAGTTCTGGTTGCTCAGATAATGTTTGATGACAGCTAAAGAGTGCATGAAAAGAGAGAACAGAGCTATTTGCTTGAGGCTCTCATTCTGGAGGCATGGGACTCTGGGCAGCTGCTCTAAGAGCCTCTCAGCTGAATTCCAATGTTGATGGTTTCTTGGTAACTATGAATTGTATTTGGTCTGTTTATAATGCATGTTTGTAATTTGTTTTTATTTGCTCTGAAGTTCAGGGTGCTGGCTTTTCCCCCTGAACTAAGTGAATGATATATGTATATGTTGAATTAAAGTAAGATTGTTAACCCCTTAACGTTGCTTTCCTTAGTAAAGCAGATCAAAAGAACTTGTGCTGTCAGCATTCTTGTTATTGGGCTTGTGTTGGTCTTTCACCCCTACAGCATCTGCTAGCTGAATTGTTGTAACAGGAGGGCTTGGTGGTAAGGAGAGATAGGAGAAAACTGAATCGAATTGAGGACCAAAAGAAGACTATAAGGATCATTTACCAAAAGAGCAGAAAGAAACTTGGTGTGCTCGATCACGAATTCTTATAAAGACACTTTTTCATAGTAAGAAAGCTGTGGTGCCCAGGCTAACGCAACTTTTGACCTAGTATCAAAGTGATGAGGGAAGAACTGAAAAATATTATATGTAGAACTAAATTTAACAAAAAAAACAACAACTATAAACTTTTAAGTAAACCATGCACCTGCTAGTAACTCTCTGGGTGAATTTTAGCAAGTCACTTCTTACTCAGTCTTAGTTTCCTCATAAGTAAAATCACTGGACTGGATAATTTCTAATCTCTGTCCTCTATATCTTTGATCTTGTGTTGAGAAAGCACTGTTCTTACTGGGTGCTGGGAGAACACAGGGCTTAGAAAAGAGCCAGTCCTGTCTTTAAATATTACATGATGAGTGCACCAAGGAGTTCCAATACAAAGTTCTACCTAAATAAAATACTGTAACATGTGAGGCCAGGAGGGTGGGGGTGGGGGTGGGCGTGGTGGAGATTGGTAGCAGGAGAGACAGACAGTATGAGGGCAGGCTTCTTAGATAAAGCAACTCAAGTTCAGCTTTAAAAGATGAGCAGGAATTCAAAAGTCAAAGAGGGAGAGGGAGGAAATTCCTGGTATAGGAGATAAACACACCAGAAATGTCCCCTAAGTCCTCTTTTGTTGTAAACAATATGGGAAAATCTTTAGTTTATGATTCTTTGAATCCCTATTGGACAATTAAAAGCTTATTTTTAAAATATTTGAAGAAACAAAGACATAACTGCTCCCCAATCAGACTGGGTGGAAAATGCCCTAAGCACTTTATTTATTAAAAACACTTGGGCAAGTTTTCTGAAAGTTCCTCAAGGGAGAGGTGAAGGGAGCCAACTCAAATAATAAATGCCTTGGGGCTGGGCCTCCCATAACCCCTACCCTACAAGAGCTTTCTCTCCTGTCATTTTCTTCCTCGTCACTGGTTATTTGTCCCGAAATCTCCTACAAATACTAAGCAGAAATAATTTTTTCACCTTTTCCTACAACTATTATTCATTTCTTCTGCTTGACGCTAAGTCACTAGGAAATGAAAAATTAAAGTGATCCCAACAACAAATTATAAATGGGATTTTATTAAAATAGCTTCATATTTTAATAGATCACCTTTCCCCCCCTACCCCACCCTTTTTTCAATCACCACTGAGTAGAATCATATAAAAGTGTTCTAGCCAGTGGTTATATATCTTCCTCTCCTCAAAGTTAGGAAATGCGTGGGGCCATGGCAGATTTCTTTTTGTCTAGAAAGACTAGACTATGCCCTACCTAATTCTGGGACTGGCTTTCCATGCTTCTTATATACTGAAACATAATATCACTTTACATTTGCATATGTTATATGCCACTACTTCCAGTCTGCTCCTCTGGGAGTGTTGCCATCTTTTTCTCTCTCTAGGAGTCTCATCTCTCCCCAGTTTAAATTAAAAAAAAAATGCTAGCACTCAACTGCTTAACAACTCAGAAACGTGGGACTTTGTAACTGATATAAACCTCTTTAGGAGGGCCCTTCCTTCCTTCCTTCCTTCCTTCCTTCCTTCCTTCCTTCCTTCCTTCCTTCCTTCCTTCCTTCCTCTCTTCCTCTCTCTCTCTCTCTCTCTCTCTCTCTCTCACTCTCTCTCTTTCTCTCCCTTTCTCTCTCTTTGTATTCCCAATATCTAGCAAAGTGGCTGGTAAGTAGTAGGAGCTTCATAAATGCTCACTGAGGGAAATGGAAGGAAGGAAGTGGAAGAAGAGAGTGAATTAGGAACTGAAAAATTAAAATAATGTAAAAATAAATTAAAAAACAAATCCAGTTTATGAAGAAATAAAAGATATGAAATTAACAGCATCATAATACTATAATTTTTAAGACCCAGTAATTTGATACAAAAAGGGATTTTCTAGTTTTTGGTTGTTTGTTTTTCTAAATGTACAGACCACGATTTGTTTAGCTATCTAGCCAAATTTATTGTGATATTTTAAAATGTAGAAATAAAAGTGAGAAGTTATCATAGTATTATAATTTAAAGATCCAGTAAAATAATGCAAAAGACATATTGTTATTTAATATCCAACTACCACTAATTTCAGTTCCTCATTTCACAAAAACAATTGCCCCCCACAACTCAATGAAATTTCCCAAAATATATAGTAATAAGGTAAATTTTGAATTAATATTTTTTCACATTCACAAATCAGAACTTGCCTGCCATCACATTTGCTTACCAGAATACAAATGTTAGACTATTCTTTTAACACATTTTGAATGCTAGGGTTTCGTTTGTTCCAAATCCCTCGTTTTATGGATAAAGAAACTAGGATGCAGAAATGCAACATTATTTGCCTCAGGTAAATAGTCCTAGTAAGTAGTAGAGTCAGGATTCAAATTCAGTTCTTTGGACTCTGGATTCAGTTCTGTACATTTTGCAAACTATAATATGACTAGTGACTATCCAGGTGTTAATCAATATTAGCATCATGACAAGGTTGGAAATTCAGCTTCATGTAATAAGCTGTCTATATCCTTAAATTCTGAGCCTACAAGACTTCTTTTGACAGGTCTTCAAAAACCCAATGAATAATATATCTTTGGCATTTCAAACCTCTTACAGATAGTTTTGCTTCAACCCACACAGTTATGACACACAAAAATTTTCATTTAAAAAATTACCACACATTCTGGTTCCTAAATTTATCTGTCATCTTGTACTCACCTGTGGCATAAATTGCTTGTTGGCTTAAACAGTAGAACAAAGCTCACACACACACGCACGCACACGCATATATACACACACTCCTTTAATGTCATTTATTATATTAAAATCTTTTAAATTAATGCTGCCTTGTCTTTAGCTAACTCAGAGAAGGATGATGTTCTCTAGGCAGCCAGTTCCTTCCTTCCATAGCAAAATCTCAAGTGTTCTAGATGTTTTTATTGCAGTGCTATGTTAACGAGTGACTATTATTTCATTTCATTAAACATTTATGTACAAAGCACTAGGAATGCAGACACAAGAATGATAATTGTCTCTGCCCTCAAAGAGCTATTCTTCTTGGGGAACACAACATATACAATAAGTAAATATAAGACCCGTGTGCCTGGGTGAATGGTGGTGCCCCTTAAATTACATGTTCTGTAGGAATTTGGTAATGCTGATCTGCAGCTCCCAAAGGTAAGTCAGGACTTCACATACAAAAGAATCATTTGCTGAGAAGAGAAGCTTAAAGTCTGGGGAATGAACAAGGATTCTCAAGAGGAAAGCAGAAAGAAAAGAGGGACAAAGTTTAGAACCTTGGAGCATCTCCACTCTAAGGCATTTTGAAATGGACAAAGTCAGCAAAGGAGACTGACAATGAGAAGTGAAAGGTGTATGTTAAGAATCAAAAGAATGATCAACGGTGTCAAATATTCATGGAGGTAAAGGAGGTAAAGACTAAAAAAAAATATTGTATTTTGCAATTAGTAGGTGACTGGTGACTTTTGAGATAGCTTATAAAGAATAAAGGTGGAGACAGAAGAGAAATTACAAGGCATTTAGGAGATAGTGGTGAGAAACTAGTAGTATTTTGTTTAAAAAGTTTTTTGTGAATGTGTCAGGGAGAAAGGTGAGATAGTTGAGGTGAGAATACCTGAGTATTTTTATAGCAGATGAGAAACCAGTTACTTATCCAATGTGTCAAAAGTTAGATTTTTGAAGCATTATTATGAAATACTTTTTTAAGGTTATAATGCAAATATTACACATATTATCAAATGCTAGCTGCAGGTATCATCAATTCAACACACATTTATATTTAACTATTATTTCCAAGTCACAGCACTTTTACTTTCTTGCCACAAAGAATGAATGCTTTGTTGCTCACAATTGAGGCTAAATGAATTATTTTATTTCTCCAAAGCATTATATCTATTTTTCATGAGAATATGTAGAAAGTGGACTTTTTTGAAGAAAAAGACCATAGAATGTGATTCTGCATAGTCTACAATTCCTAGGCCATGTTTTCATTCAAAAACTCAAAGTCCCACAATGGTCCTGTTTATTAGTAACAATAGCTTATATGTATATAGAACTTTACATGCATTAAACTAACTCAAGCTCAATTCACAACCTTGTGAGGTTGATAGTTCAAGGATTACCTTTTGCTCATGTCTACCTGCATATCTAATAGTTGCCTCCAACTCCAAATGTCCAAAACAGAGCTCATTATCTCTTCTCCCCAAATCCACTTGCCTTCCATACTTTGCTATTACTTAGTCACTCAGGTTCAAAACTGCATCTCATTCCATGTGTCTAATTGGTTCCCAAATCTCCTAATTCCCATCTCTACAATATCTCTTGTATCTATTCTTTTCTCTCTATTAACTCTGCCATAGTAACTCTCTACTAACACCCTAGCTCACATCCTTATCACCTCTTGTCACCACACAGCTACCCAAGTGATCTTCCTGTTAAATGTAGGTCTGACTATGTCACCCCAGCACTTAACAAACTTTAGTGGCTCCCTATTACATCTATGACAAAATACAATCTCCTCTGTGTGGCATGTAAATCTCATCACAATCCGGCCCTTTCCTACCTTGCCACAATGCTCTATGCACTCTATGATCCAAACATACTTGCCTACTTCCTGTTAATCACACACATGGTATTCCATGTCCCCTCTTTCTGTTGTTGCCATGACTATCCTCCTGGCCCAGAATGCTCTCCTTATTCACTTTGACTCCTTAGAATGCTTGGCTTCTCTCAAGATTGAGATCAAATGCCTCTTCTATAGCAGGTCTTTCCCAGTTATTCCAGCTGTCAGTGCCTTCTCCTCTAAGGTTACTTTGTGTTGCTACTCCAGTGTATCTTATATATATATGTGTGTGTGTGTATATACAAACATATATATATATATATATATATATATATATATATACATACCTATTATGTTGTCACCTCCATTAGATCATAAAGTCCTTGAGGGTAGGGACCGTTTTTACTTTTTCTTTGCATCCTCATCCTTTAGTACAGTGCCAGTGCATAGCAATCACTCAATAAATGTTTGTTGGTTGATTGAGGAAATTGAGGGTTATGGAACTGAGGAGATTTGCCCAAGGTCATGTAGCTTATCTTGGTGAATTGCAATAAAACAGCAAAATCTAAATTTGGAGACATTAAACATCATAAGTCGAAGGCCAAACATATATAAATGGAATCTCAAGAGTTAAAGGGAACCATCGACTCCTATCCTTTGAGTGAATTCCTAATACAGCTCCCCCCACAAAATGATGATCTGCTATCTGAAGAGTACTACTAAAAAAGAAACATTCTCATGAGAGAGACAATTCTTAGAAAAATCTTCTAATACTAAGACAAATTCTGTCCCCGTATGAATTCATTCCTTCTGGAACTACATAGATTAAGTCTAACCTCTCTTCCGAGCTACAGTCCTTCAAATCACTGAAGATAGCTATCATGGCCCCTATAAATCTTCTCTTCTTTAGGCTAGCCACCCCGAATGCCATCAACTTTTCTATAGATAAAAATATCAACAGTAATAGCCAACACTTGCATAACACTTTAAGGTTTGCAAAGCACTTTTCATACATTATCTTGTTATGCCTCCACAACATTGTGACATAGATGTTACCATTCCCATTCTACAGAGGAGGAAACCTGAGTTCAAGGGATAAAGGTTCAAAGCCTCTCGCCATTCTGATCAACTTCCTCTGGATGTACTCTAGCTTGTTAATGTCTCTTCTAAAATGTGACACGCAGAATTTCATATAATATTCCACAGGTAAGTCTGATCTGCACTGAGTAGAGTATGACGCAGGATGAAGTAGTGGGGAACCACCCCACCCCGGCACTGTATTTGGAACCAGAGAACCTAGAAAGCATGACCCTATGACTTCCTACTTGTTTCAGTCAACAAATATTTATTAAGCACTTAATACATGTCAGGCATTGAGATATGTGATAGAGACACCAAGAAAAAGTGAAGATAGTCCCTGAATTTGAGCAAAGAACTTAGCCACTCTGGGCCTCAGTTTCCTTATTTGTAAGATTTAAAGACTAGAACAAAATGACCGATACAATAACTTCCAAGCCTAAATTTTATGATCCTATAATACTCTATAGCCTTAAATAGCTTCCAAGTCAACGACATTCCTACCACACCACTCCTAACCTATTCCCACAGTGACTATTGTTAAGCTGCTTCTTTCTTATCCAGTACTTGCAAAGAACTCTATGTCTATTAAACTTCCTATTATTAGTTGAATCCCATCATTCCAACTTCTTAAAATTTCTGTATTATTATTCTGTCATTCAAAGAGAAGTAGAATAGTGAAGTGGATTGAATGTTAGACATGGAATCATGAAGATCTGGGTTGAAAGTCCACCTCTCACACTTGCTATTTGTGCCCAGAGGCAAATTACTTCATCTCTCAATCTTAACATCCTCATCTTAAAGTCTGGGATGGCAATCATTTTAATACCTGCCTCAAGAGTTTTTCATGAGATTGAAAAAAGATAACACATGAAAAGTACTTTATCATGTTAAAGGAATTCTATAAATATCAATTCTTACTGTTAGCTACCCCAACAGCTTTGTGTCACCTGAAAATTTGATGGACATCCTATCTGGGTCTATTTTCATCTGGGGTATTTTTATCAGTGTTGAACAAAACAATACTGAAGACAGAGCTCTGCACCATTAAATTAGAGCTCCTGATTGAGATCAACCTATTTAGAAGCTTCCAGTTTTTCTGACTGTCTTGCAACTTTCAGCACCGAGCACAGGGCCTGGCACATAGTAGGTGCTTCATAAACTCTTGTTGAATGTAAATTAATCCACTTAACTCTGCTGTCATAAAGCCCAAAGAAAAATATGATGAGTAAAGTCAATCAGATCAAAAGATAAATATATTTAATATTGCTTATTTGTCCTGAACTTAAAAACCTAATAGAATATCATAAAATTGTTTTTGTTGTTGTTCATTTCTTTCAGTTGTGTCTGACTCTTCATGACCCCATTTAGGGTTTTCTCCACAAAGACACTGGAGGAGTTTGCCATTTTCTTCCCCAGCTCATTTTTCAAATGAGGAAACTGAGGCAAATAGGGTTAAGTGACTTGCCCAGGGTCACACAGCTAATAAATGTCTGAGACCCGATTGTAAATCAGGAAGGTGAGTCTTCCTGACTCCAGGCCTGACACTCTATTCACTGTGCTACCTAGATACATCATGACAAAACTACACTTGCTCAAAATACTATTTTCCTACAAAAAGACCTTAAATCTCAGAAGAAACATGTTATAGTCTACATATAAACTAAATTGTACCTTGAAGTTGTCTGAATGCATTTTCCCTCTAAAAGTATGTTCATTTTATTTGTATTGGAGACACATCTTTTCTTCCCAGGGAGTTGATTCTACAATTCTAGGTATAAAGGCATGCCAGAGCCCTAATACTTTTAATAATAATCTTGGGTTTGATGTTGTTTTAAGCAATAAGAGCGATTTCTCCTTATAATGCTTCCACATTTACTGCTGAATCTCAAAGACATTTAGAGGATTTAGATGTGTAACAGATCTTAGAGATCATGTCAGAAGTCCTCATTTTACAGATGAGGAAACTGAGGCTTACAGAGGATAAATTTCTCACCCAAGGTCATTGAGATAGTAACAGAAGGCTGGGCTTTTGAACTCAGGGATTTGTATATCCCAAAGTACTCACTTGAATTGACTACTCTGCATATCCACCACCACTATTAATATCATAGAAGTTTATATGTATAAATTTTATGTATTCAGTTATTGGCAGCAGTAGAGAAAGAGGAAAGCTGCAAGCAAGACTCAAAGTATTTTGTTCAACAAAGATTGTGTCAAATCACAGCATCACAGATTTGGAGATAGAAGGGAACCTTAGAGGCCATATAGCAAAGAAGCTCATTTTGCAGATGAGAAAACTGAAACCCAAAGAGATCAATTGATTTATTCAAGGTCACAGAGCTGCTTTGAGTCAGAATATGATCCCAAATTCTCTGACTCCAAATCAAGAGCTCTCCTCACCATAGTGAAGTTGATCATACAAGGATTCTAGGTCCCACAATTCCTTTCCATCTCCATGTCAAATACCAATCACCAACATAATGTTATCTTCTCTCATTTCTCATCAAACCTTCTCTCACGTGGAAGACCCTATAGATTAGAGTATTGGAAACAGTGATTTATTTTCAAGGCCCAAGAGGATGAGTACATAGAGGCCACAGGCCATTGTTGATATTAAACATGTAGCAAAATGATAAGTTTGCAGGACTGATCGACCTCTGTAAATGCTGGAAGAAGGATTATTTCTTTTGCATGGAGACTGAGTGACTCAAAAGTTGACTGGTCATGGAACTAGCTCTAAATTACAAGGTGGGAACCTAGGCTCAGGGTTTGCCACTAACTAGATGATCTTGAATAAGTGACTTAATTTTACTTGGCCTTATTTATAAGAGAAAGGTGTTGGCCTAGATATCTAAGTTCCCTTCAAGTTCTAATGTTCTAAGAATCTATGAAACTTGCTGAAATTCAGGCATGAATTAAAGTTCATGTTCTATTTATCTTTCTCATCCTCTCCTGAGCACAATTACTACTAAAGTCTGTTGCTGGAGTAACCAGGGCACAGTCTAGGAAGATGATATACAGGGTCACTTTATGGAATAAATACGGCCTTGAAAAGCTGACTGCAAAACAAATTATCATAAATCATATCACTTTCCCCTGCTGACTTCCATTATAAAAGTGAAAAATGTGTTCTCAAAGAAATAATATTGGCCCTGGGATAGACTAAAAATCACATTTGGACTCCAGTAATCATTTTTAAAAATCCTTTTGCCTTTCAGTTGCTGCACAATTTGCAATTCCCTTGAGGTTGAGCCGACAGCAGAGAGGGATGTGCCTGGTGGGCTGCCTAGCTCTTCACACTGCACTGGTAGGTGGTCCCTTTAAATGAGGTCACAGCAGCCAGGCAGATGGCCCTCCCTCTGCTGAGCTTCCTGTCATACCCCCGTGGCTCTGGAAAGTCTGAAACTATCCGTGCCATTCCTCTGTATCCCCTGTGCTCCAGCCAGCGCTGTAAGTTGTACAAATATGGCTATCACAGACCTCCCTCTTCCCTCCCTCCCACCCACCAGCAGATGGCTGAGACAATATAGTAGCTCGATGCCTAGTAGTGTGGTTTAGCACTGAACAGACACTCCGAAAGGGCTAGTAAAATGAATGTGTGTCACACACTGCATCGGAGTTAGAAGTAGAGCCGAGGTGACTGCTGTAGTTCAATGGAGAGCAGCAGCAGGACTACCCTGGAAGTGGTTCTCCCCTGACAGCAAAGGGAGCAGCAGCTTTGACTCTCCCATCATGGTGACAACAGTGAGAATGAAGTAGGAGGAGCTCTGCATTTTATTGTAGCAGCATGAGCTGTCAGCCTTCTATACAGCAGGCTTACAGCCACTACAAAAAGGCTCTATCTTATCGTTATAAAGTTATGTTGTATTGCATTCAAATGTCCACATTACAGGTTTCTAGTATCAGAATACCTCAATCTTTCCACCTCCCAATACTCATCCCCCACCCGAAAAAAGAACAATTGGGAAGGAATAAATGCTTTTTTATTAGTAATTTGGGTATGAATTTGGCTTCAGGTCCCCATACAATAACTCCCTGTAGAGTTCCTAATGCTGTTGGTTATATAAGATCCCAAGGTGAAAAGAAGAAACAATGACGGATCCTAGGTGCGCTTTTGGGTGCTTCTCGATTCTGACTTGTTACCCACCCCCCCCCCATACAATCTGGGAACTTTACTATCTGACAATACACAGTGCTATCATCAATTCCCCTTGAAATCACATGATTCGTAGCCCTCAAGAAACAAACTGGTTCATTTACAGCATTTGAAGCAGAGCCTACAGAGATAACAATGCAGTGAAGAATACCAGTGAAGAACCCTTCCTCAGCCATTTAGGGACAATCGGAAGGCTGATCTCTGAACTGCACAATTCCAGGATGGCTCCTCAGCACACAGCTCCTCCTCAGGCTTTTGTGATCACGTGTGGCACTGGCATCTAGCAGGTCATTATAGCCAGCCCGCTGATAGAGCTGTTCTGCTGCTGTTCTGTGAAGTGATGCAGTCTTCACATGGCTCTGGGTAGATACGTCCACTGTCTTTTTCCAGTGATTGTCCCAGTCAGCCTGAACCTCAAGTGATGCTTTGCCTCAAACATGGGGAATACCTCCAAGGCTCCTTTCCTCTGGTCAGGGAGTCAATGGTTCCCTGCCTCCAGATTCAGTACTATATCAAAGGACCCTGGCTCTGAGTTTCTCTTTTGTGTTACAGTTTTCAGAGCTCTCACCTCACATGAGGGTGACCAACTACTGGCTGCACCCCATTTTTGTCCCAATTTTATCTACACATCTTTCTTCTTTCTCAAAATCCTATTGCAGACTCTGTTACCTAGGTAGAGGGCTGGGTGGGAAAAGCCAGCACAACTCTGGGTGGCTTCCTATCCCACCTGAATTATGGGAAAAGCAGAAAAAGCCAAGTACTATCCGAATCAACTTCTTGCTACACATGACACTATTTTCAGTTAAGTCCTAGGTTTCCAAACATATCCTTGACACTCCAGTCTAATATTGATTGCTTAAGGAAAATAAAATGTAAAGGCCCAAAATAAACATACCCACTCTTCCAATCTTAGCCACTTAAGCTTGTAGGTTTTGTGACAGAAAGTAAATATTCTTACTTTTTCCATAAAATTAAGATTTTTAAGGAAGTGGGGGGGCGTTGTGCTGAGAAAGCTTAATTGACTTGAAATAGTCTCTGTTCTTTTCATTCCACCTTTTTTGGAGGGGACCAATGTTGATCTTATAATTAAGACTGATCAGGGACCACATCCAGGGACAACATCAATCCTATGAGCAGTCCAAACACTAGTGGCTAAGTGCCCTTGAGCTGGAGATAATAAAGTCCTCATTAAATTTAACTCTGCAGACTGAATGGGAGAGAGGATGGACAGTATTTCTATGTCTACGAGAGTTCCCTTTTAAAATGTAAATATCTTTAATAGAGAGCCCCTTTAATCCAGACTTCGGATCTATCAGAGAACAATTTAATTTTAAAAGAACATATCAACAAGGATTATCTTGATTTCTAATTTAGAGCAAAAATTGGAAGATGTAGTCATAAGTGGAACGAAGCTAGCAGAGGGAGAGG